>NC_042619.1:105799090-106130446 GCF_901001135.1 Rhinatrema bivittatum | reverse complement strand
ACTTGTGACTATGTGTGCTTAAGCCCAGTTCACTAACTGGGTTAAAGGATTTGAACTTGTAGCTGTGATACCCCGGAAGGAACTGGTAAAGATTAAAGAATAGGTAATAGACACTGGAGTACCAGGCCTGTGGTAGTCTCCAAGGGTGGAATCGGAGAACCTGCATAGAAGGAATTGGGCAGCTGTATTGTGGAAAAGCACTCCCCAGAAGCATAACCAGTGGTTTAGTTTCTTATGTAACCAGAGAATTCCATCTGGATTGAGACTAGGAGAATGGCCAATGGCACAAAACTGTGACATTATCCACACTCAAACCTTAATACCCACATTCAAACTTTTTATAGATCTCTACTATAAGTATCAGAATACCAATTTAGAGCTTTTGAAATAGAAATAAAAGTTGTAAATCTCAACTTCAAATACCAAATTGCAGCTTTGAAGTTGAACCTCTAATAATTCTGATGTATTTGATGTGTTAGAATCAGCATTGTTACAAATCTCCAAAATAGCAGACTTCAAATTGTAATCTCTCTATAGTATCTGTCAGTGTGCAATTAGAATCAGCTTTTGTTATAAATCTCGACTATGGTATGAAATTCCAACAAAGAACCCCTATGAAAAACCTTTGTTTCACCATCTAGTGGCTTTCTCAAGGGGATGTAATATAGATTAAAGCCACATCCATTGTTGAAGTCGCTGATATATGTGTAACAAAATCAATAACACTTATCTGACAGTTTCTCAGGGTTATTAAGCATTCATTTAGATTCTTCATCAGATGTAAACTCAAACTCATCAACATTTCCCAGGACAAACCAGCGAAAGCATAATGGTGATGCTAATTCAAGAGATCTTAATCAGTAACTAGCTTAACTAATCTTTCCAATTCTTCTGAAAATTCTATAAAATATATACAAGTGGACATTTAAGAGTTTAATGCAAGGGTAAACTTTTGTAATTCAAATCTAAAATACTAAATTTTATTTAAATCACAGAATAAATGTTAAACTCAATGTGCTTTTGTACCTGACTGCAGCTTACTAGCTTCAATCTAAGAGATCTAAAAAACACCAAGCCTTGCACTAGATTTTAAATATGTCAATTACCCTAACTCCTCCTCTCAGAAAGTAACATTTTATTATAGGGATTCTCATATAAACCTATTACAGTGTCTCTCTGTTGTCAAAAGCTCTAGTACTTTTGCAGCTTGAACCAAAAAACTGAAGAATCAAAGGCATGTTTGCCTTTTAACCTCCTAGTTTAATGCTTCAGGGAAAGAGTCTGCCACTGATACATATATCACTGTTCCCTTCAAAGATATGCTTGCCATTCAGTCTCCTGGTTTAATCCTTGCCTGGAAAGAGGCTGCCACTGATAGATATATCACTGTTCCCTTCAATATAAAAATTGAAAAATATTTCTCTCTCTTTATAAAGACAGACTGAATGACCAAAAATGTTAGATAGTTTATCAGATGGCTCATTGTTATCAGTGAGAAACTAACAGAGCTTTAACTTTCTTGTTTATAATGCAACTTTTGTTGTGTTCCATAATGCATGTTTTAATTTGTTGTTTGGTATGACCAATATAGAAACACAGAAACATAGAAATGATGGCAGAAGAAGACCAAATGACCCATCCAGTCTGCCCAGCAAGCTTCGCACTTTTTCTAAAAATTGGTGTTACGCTCAGCAACTCACAGGATGGCCCTGCAAGCTGCCGTGCTTACCCCGATGCCTACATGCTGCTCAACACCAACTGCTGCCATGAGTGCCATGAGTGGTGCGCCCAATCGCCAACTTCTTAAAGAGCCCATGCCGGGAAAGCAACCCTGCTACCCTGTGATGACATCACTGGCACTACACTAACTTAAGGTTCCTGTTGTAGGGCAGCAAACACCTCAGCAACTGGTCTCCTGATGTGCCTTGAGCCTTCAGTGTATTTTGCCTTCATTCTTTGTTCCAGTCTAGTACCAATGTTCCAGCATTCTTGTGTTTGTTGCTCCTGCCTTACTCCTGTGCCCTTGCCCATCTCCTGTCTTACCTAACCCATGTCTCTGCCTTGGTCCAACTTGTGTCTCCTTGGCTCGCTATCCCGATACTGATTCTTGCCTTGGACCTTGTCCTTCCTTAATTGCTGCCTGGACCTCATCCTTTGCCTTGGATCTGATTATGCCTTATCTGCTGTGTGCTCCAACTTCTGGCTTGTCTCCAGTACCTCCAGTCTGCTACCTGCCTTGACCTCTGTCTCTACTTTTTCCTGTCTGCCACCAGCCCTGACCTCAGTATGTCACTGGACTCTTATCTGCTTGACTGCCCTAGGGGCCCTACCTAAGTCCTGCCAGCTGATAAAACCCACGGGCTCAACCTGTGGGGGAGACAGCTGGTATAAGTGAAGCTCCAGTCTGTTCCACTGCAGGGTGCATCCGTCAGCTGCTGGCATGGGCCTAGCAGTTTGTAAACGGATTCATCTCGACAATATTTCTTCCACTTGTTGTTTTCAATCTCTAAACTAAATTGATCAATTTGTTTAATATAGGCCGAATTTTGAACTTTAAACACATCTAATGACAATGTTGTTTCATTGTTTCAAACTGTACATTGGTCATACCAAATGACAAAGTAAAATATGCATTGTGGAATACAAAAGTTGCATTAGAAACAAGAAATTGAAACTCTGTTGGCTTCTCAATGTATAACAATGGGAAGCCCTGTAATAAAATGTTACTTTCTGAGAGGAGGTGTTAGGGTGATTGATGAGGCCTGGCGTTTTTTGAGATCTCGTTGATTGAAGCCAGTAAGCACTGCAGCAGTCAGGTACAAAAGCACATTGGGTTTAACATTTATTTTATAGTTTAAATAAGGATTAGTACTTAGATTTGAAATTCAAAAGTTTGCCCTCACATTAAACTCTTAAATGTCCACTTTTATATTGTTGCGCCGGGAGGTGGACCCTTGGCCTAGTGCAGGATTGGGTAGGCTCCCTGGTAGGACCCAGACAGCGCCAGTCACCAGGAGGTGGAGCTTCACCACTAGCAACCCGGGGTTCCCTCAGGTTGAAACCTTGGTTACCCGGGACGCCTGGTCTTAGGTGGGCCTCGCAGGATCTCCTTAAGAGAAAGTTCAGAGATGTGCCCACCACGATCAAGGGTGCGCGGTCGATGTTCAGGCTAGAAGTCCGGGGTGCCAGAGAAGGCCATAAAAGAGTCTCTGAATGGATGGCAAGGATCAAGGCCAGAGTCAAGGTAGTGTAGTCAGCCAAAGCAGGGGTCAATACCAATGGTCAGTCCATGGATAGTCAGCCAAAGCAGGGGTCAGGTTCCAGTGGTCAGTCCGTGGGTCATCAGCAAAGCAGAGGTCAGGTTCCAGGCAGCGTGCAGACGTGGTCAGTGATCAAGCAGAGGTCGGTTCCAGGCAGCAAGCAGACGTGGTCGAGAAAACAGGCAAAGGTTAAATCCAGGTGACGATCAACATAGTCAAGAAAAGGCAGAGGTCAGTACTGAGAAGACAGTCCAAGAGGTACTACCCGGGGAGACGAAGGAACAGGAGAACACAGGAACAGGAGGACACTGGAACAGGACTGGAACAAGACTGGAAGAGGACTGGAACAAGGCTGGAATGAGACTGGAACAAATACTGGAATGAGACTGGAACAAATACTGGAAACGCAGAGGCAAACTAGAAATCACAGCGTGATCGACCCAATTGCCAAGGCAAGGAAGTGCAGGCAGACACTTCCTCTTATACAGCGTTCAGTCAGGGCGTGCTGCGGAGCTGGGATCCGCCCCGGCCCTTTAAGGAACTGGGCGGTCCACACGCACGTGCCTAGGGGCGGGGCTGATGCCACGAAGGATGCCAAGCCCTGCCATGAGGCCTGGCGACTACCACTGTGGGACGCCGAGGCCTGGCTATACTCACTGCTGCAGCTGGGGAGGACGGCCTGGGACCTGTGGAGAACTTAGTGAGGTGAGCAGGCCCGGACGTGGGCCGAGGACGGACGGGACGTGCAACATATATCTTTTATAAAATTCTCTGAAGAATTGGAGAGGTTACAGATTAAGATCTCTTGAATTAATATCACCATTATGCTTTTGCTGGCTTGTCCTTGGAAATGCTGACGAGTTTAAATTTACATCTGAAGAAGAATCTAATGAATGGTTAATAATCTTGAGAAACTGTCAGATAAGTGTTATTGATTTTGTTAGACACATTTCAGCAACTTCAACAATGGGTGTGGCTTTAATCTAAGAAAGCCACTAGTTGGCGAAACAAAGGTAGGGATTCTTTGTTAGAATTTCATACCATAGTCAAGATTTATAACAAGAGCTGATTCTAATTGCACTTTGACAAACATTATTGAGAAACTGCAATTTGAAATTTGCTATTTGAAGATGCTGATTCCAATTTCACAGTGACAAATACATCTTAATTATTAGAGGTTCAAAGCTGCAATTTAGTATTTGAAATTGAGATTTATAACAATATTGATTTATATTTAAGAAGCTCTACATTGTTATTCTGATACTTATAGTAGAGATATATAATAATTTTGAATGTGGGTATTAAGGTTTGAGTATGGCTAATGTCATGTAAAGTTAAGTTTTGCATTATTGAACATTTTTTTTTTAGTATCATTTTACAGCTCAGAATGATTATGTATAAAAATATAGCCAATCTACTAGAACAGATTATTGTGGGTTGGGGAAGGGTCTGGGCCAGCGGGTTGATGAGACATGGAGGTGGGCAGTGGAAGAGGCCCACCAGGAGCCCTATTTTATGTAGTCTTTTTTCTAAACAGAGGTTTACTTACCCATTTATCTGTAGAAGATATCCTGGTAACTAGACAGTGAGCCTGCCACAGAGGACAGCATCACTTTAGGCATACTCTGTAATATGTACACACTGGTAGCTTATGTCTACAGAGAATCTGCCTTATGTAGCTGCATACATTTGGGTGCATAGATTAGGTGGCACTTTATTCCTGCTGATTATAAGGGACAGATTCTGCTGCTAACTGTAGCCGCATCACTTGTTCACTAGTCAGCCTAATGCTTAGGTACCTCTGTCTACTTGCAGCCAACTAAGAGACCATGTCAGCTGCTGTGTGACCACCTCAGATGAGTCACGGAGTTGTGGAGGATAAAGAATCCCCTCTGGCCAAGAGAAAACAGTGATGAAGCCTGCTGTTGCTTGGGACCAGGCAGACTTGAACAGACTGGCTCCTACCCCTGCACTGCCTTGAGTTGATGATATGATTAGCCTTAGCTAAGAGGTATATGCTGCCTGGTCCCAAGCAATAGCAGGCCTCATCACTGTCTGCTCTTAGCTAGTAGGAAATCTCTAGCCTCTACACCTAAGTGACTCATCTGCAGTGGTTATACAGCAGCATCTTTTTATAGAAGTCACTTTCTGGGATGACACAGCCTTCTAGCAGGCTGCAAGTAAATGATATCTTTATTAAACTGTCATATCTAAAAAAAAAAGCTTTTTTTCATTTGAGTGCCTTAAGTGGAGTAAGGTCACAAGGGGCCCAAAGTAATCTCTTGTGGGATGATGAGTGTCACATCACCTAACATCACATAAGATTTACATGTACACTATGGACTCTCTGGGTCGGAACCTGCAGCTATACATTTTTGTTCCCTAGAGATGAATAAGATCTAGTACTTTATGCACTTTCAAGAATGCTTCTGACTAAAGACTTATGTGATGCCAGCATTAAGTGCTAGACCCAGAGAGAAGGCCCATTTTTTGGTCAGAGGTGATAGATCTTCACAGTGGAAGAGACCATTTATTTTTAGCTGCACTATAACATTAGCAGGGTGAAAACATTAGTACAGCACCTCGAGCTAAGCATTTCTACATCTCTTCCACTGGACAGCATATGGAGATGACCACTAGCTATATAAAGCCCATCTCACATACATGCCTATGTACCCAGGGGTTAGCTAAGAGTATGCTCTCTAAAGATACCACCACAAGCCACTTGTGAAGATCCACAGTAAGAAGTTTCCTGTTTTGATTTTGCTGTCTTCCTTGGGAGAATACAATAAGCTTTAAGTTTTAGGGCCTAGGCCATATGGTCTTACGTGTGAGAAATGTGTCTAGTTGAAATGGCCAATGACATTCTCACATGCAAGGTCATGTATGCCCCAAAATTTTTACCTAGTGACCTCTTAAGATAAAAACCACACAATGAAAAGACACAACCAGAGAGTGAAGTTTCAAAGCATGTGACCACTTTATTAAACAACTGTAGTTACCAGATTTAAAGCAAGCCAACATATTTGGTAATCACATTCTGCAAGGACAAGATTCAAATAGCACATGACATTGTAACTGAAATGACCAGCACATTAAGTGCAGACATGTACATACATTGTTACAAATAGCAATATGACATAGACAATATTATGATCTTATCCTTTTGCAAAGAAACTAGAAAGCAGAAGTGGTAACCAAATAGGCATAGTATAGCTCTAAGGATAGAGCTGATGCCAGCACAACTGTGTGATGGCAAGAGAAGGACCAGACAGTCAATTTTGAAAGAGTACATTCAAAGGGGAATAGCCTATGAGCCACAGCAGCACAGTTCAAGGTGGCAGCCCAGATAGTCTATGTTGAAAGAGTGCATTCAAAGGGGGCAGACTAAGGGCCATGACAACAAAGTTCTAGAAGAAGGCAGCAAGACCAGGACTGGTCAGCACAGCATGAAGGCATCAGGACCAGGACAGGAGAGCACTGCATAAAGGAAGGAGCCACAGGAGATGAGACAGCAGCATGGAAGAAGCAGCCCCAGAAGACAAGACACCAGTATGAAGTCAGCAGCAGGATGAGATGAGAAGAGACACCAGCATGGAAGCAGCAGCAGGATGAGAAGAGAAGAGATACCAGCATGGAGGCAGCAACAGGATGAGATGAGAAGAGACAGTACCAGGACCATGACTGTAGACTGCATTAAGGAGGCAGGACTATGGATAGAGCATAGAAGAGGGCATAACTGGTAAGCAGCAGGACAATACAGGCAGACAGTAGACTATCCCTATCAGCAAGCCAGAACATGAACTCTGTAGTCAGGATGGACCCAGCAGGTGTCTTCCATCTAGCTGGCACAGTAACTCTGTAGTTAGGATAAGCAATGGCTTGTCTAGACAAGTCTTCTTTATAGATTTTTTTTTCTCTTTACTACTGGGGGCCTCATGGGCCTTTTCCTCTGTGGGGCTTTTCAGCTGGGGGTGGTATTTGTTTGGAGGGTCTACCCTGGGCCTTCCAGCTGGCTAGGACTGCTGCATGAAGTGGACTCCTAGGAGAATGGGGATGGCACAGGTGGAGGCTCTGGCAATCTGTCAAGAATTTGTGTCAGTGCAGTTGTCAGATTGTTTATGGAGATTGAGACGGTGGTTAGGCCTTGTGTCATGGCTGCCTGCACCTGGGTATGATGGATCTGTGCCTTTTTCAATTACACAAGCTCTGCCCATATGTGGTGGGAGTGGAGCCCGTGTCTCCTTTTGATGCGGTTGAGTGTGTTATGTATTGCCTGCTCTGGTGCTGCTGGTAATATGGTTGCTGGTGCTTGAAGTGCTGTCTGTCGCTCCAAATCCAGCATGCCTGGGCTGGAAGAAAGATGTGTCTGAGTGTCTGCTGAATCTTGCTGGCAATGTGGCATGCTGGAGACAGGTGGGGACTGGCCAGCTTGCTTCCAGTGCAGAGATGACAATTCCATGAAGTATGAGAATGTAAGTCTCATGTCGAGGTATATGGCTGATTCAAGGGGTGCCAGTATTTGGTGCTGTTCTGCTGGCAGCTGATGCTGCTCTTCTTCATCTTCTTCGCTCCACTGCATCTGTTCATCAAGTTGCAAGGTTGCAGTGTTAGCTGGAGTTGTGCTGCTGGTCCCTGGGGCTTCACGGCTGGGATGGGCGGATTCCTGGACGAGAGCTATGAAAACAGTGAAGACATAAGTATGAATGCCAAGAAGTACACATTTATTGTTTGGCATAAGATGCACACTTTGCATCAATATGAGTATCTTATGTCAAAATATGTGGACATCTGTAGTAGAAATGACATCTACAGTTGAGATGAACTTCTTGGCCCCAGCTCATTTGGTGTCCAGATGCTCCTCCATCCCCTCAAAATTGTCTGGTTCCAGCCATTCAATCAGGCACAGCTCAATGGGAGTCGAGAGTATGGGGCAAGGGGCTCCTCCCCCTGTCCGATGCAGATATTTATTGTGACTTACCACCTTGATCTTCAGCTGGGCCTTGATGTCGCGATAGTGAGCCACCTGCTCCCCAGTCCTCTTTATCCTACTGAGCCAAGATATGACCTGGGCATTGGTGCACCATATCTGGCCCTTGGCTGCCCTGAATGTCTTCGTCACACAGTTCCAAAACAGCGTGCTGTAGTTTTGAGGACCCTGATGATGAGCATCTTATTGTCCTCGACGGGGAACTTGTGTGCCCGGAGGCAAGTCTGCCCTGCTGCCTGGCTGCTACTTCTGCTTCCGGACAAGGTGTCACTTTTCTCACTCTCACTCCCACTCCCCTCCCTTCCTCCCCCGGCAACTCCCCTCTTCCTCTGCCCTCTCTGTCTATCCATACCCTGCTGTCCTCATCCTGCCACACTCATGTGCCTATCCCCTTCTCCTCCCACCTCCTCCTAATCTCTAGTCCTAACCCTACTCACACTCCTCTTTCTTCCCCTCCTCTCTCCACATTCCTTCTGCGCTCCATCCTCTCCACCACTCACACCACTCTTCCACCACACAAAGACAGACAGACATACTTGACAAACACAAACACTTCCACACACAAAGACAAGAGACAAAGGTGAACAAATGAGAACACTAACAACAGAACAACTCACTCAGAAATCACTAAACAATTTCTATTCTAACCATTAAACTCCAAGAACTCACCTCCTCTCCTCTCTCTCCCATGCCTGACACACCCTCAAAGAGGCAGCTGCAAGAAGCCAGTATATATAAACAAAAAATATAACGTGCGTTGCGATAAATTATCATGAGTTGCACATCTTACCTATGTGATGCAGTAGATCCGAAATTTCCCTAACCATGCCCTTTTTTTTTTTTTATCACGGATGCTAATGTGCATGTTTCTGCTTTATTTATAGCATTTTGATGAATTTAGGCCTAAGTTCCAAAACATAAATTACATGTATTATCCATCTGCATTCCCATCTAAGAGGTATAGTAGAGCCTAATAAACAATAGCATTAAAAATATGTGACCTAGAGGCTGTAGATAAACACTGGAGGACCAAAACTATGATCCTTAGCATTTAAAATCAAAAGAAAATAATAATGTTAAATAAGATTATCTTGTGAGCAGTCCCAGGATCCAAATTCTGTGCAAAGAGTCTGTAGCATTGATACAACATCAATCAGACTGTTTAAAAGCAAGATGAAATCAACCTAATAATAAACTACTTAGGTTGGTTTCTCCTTGGCATTTAAACAGTTAGATTGATATAGGAGATTTTTGACAGTTACTTTTGGAGGGAAATTCTCTTTAAATAGGGGACTTTGGGACTGCAACCATAATATTATTTTCTTTTAATTGCTAAGGATCATATTTATGGTTCTCCAATTTTTATACTCAGCCTCCAGGTTATAGATTTTAGAGATGTACATTTGTTTTTGCCGAATTGGAAAATTGCAATTAAATTGTCCAATTCGGCATGTTTCAGGGAGCCCGAAAAAATTCAGGATTTTCCCATTTTTTTGCAAAAATTCGTTTTTCCGATTAGTGCGCAGTAACAGGAGTGAGTGCGCGCTAACTCCCCGTTAGTGCGTACTAACTCCCATTAGCGCGCACTAACAAAAACTAACAAAATCTAACGTTTTTTGTCAGTGCGCGCTAATGGGGAGATAGCGCGCACTAACAGGAAGTTAGCACGCACTAACTAAAAATTGATTTTTCGCGAAAAAAAGACCCGAACCGAAAAAAACCGACATTTTCCATGGCGGCTGAAAAAAGAAAAACGACACGAACACAAAAAACGATACACATATCTAATTGATTTTTTAATGTTATTGTTTATTAGGTTCCTTTATACATCTTAGATGGGAAAGCAAATGGTTGTTTTGATGCTTAGTTTTTAGAAGCTGGTTTGGTCCCCTGTTATTCACCTCCAGTTATTCAAATATTCTATTATTATATTTACTATATATATCTTTTGTGATTTAAATTCCTTTTTAATTCCCCTTTTTTAGTTCTCAGTTTCCCATCTTCTTCCCTATTTTTAATATTTTATAATTCTATTTTCTGACTATATATTGGTGGTGTTTTCTTTAATATTTAGTTTAGATACAAAAGGTTTTTTTTAATGTTTTCCTTTATTTTATAGTATGTGATCACAGAAGTGTAATATTATTAATACAGATGAAACCTGCAGGCTAGCCTTAAAGTAATGCCTGATTGATTCTGCTATTGACAGTGCTATACCGGGGTACAAATTACCGTATATCGCAATGATAGAGAGGAGCACCTGGGAGGCGGTGTGGCGCTTTATGTCCGGGATGGCATAGAGTGCAACAGGATACACATCCTGCATGAGATTAAATGCAAAATTGAATCTCTATGGGTAGAAATCCCTTGTGTGTCGGGGAAGACTATAGTGATAGGGGTATACTACCATCCACCTGGTCAAGATGGTGAGACGGACAGTGAAATGCTAAGAGAAATTAGGGAAGCTAACTAAATTGGTAGTGTGGTAATAATGGGAGACTTCAATTTCCCCAATATTGACTGGGTAAATGTATCATCGGGACACGCTAGAGAGATAACGTTTCTGGATGGAATAAATGATAGCTTTATAGAGCAATTGGTTCAGGAACCAACGAGAGAAGGAGCAATTTTAGATCTAATTCTCAGTGGAGCACAGGACTTGGTGAGAGAGGTAACGGTGGTGGGGCCACTTGCCAATAGTGATCATAATATGATCAAATTTGAATTAATGAATGGAAGAGGAAAGGTATGCAAATCCACGGCTCTCGTGCTAAACTTCCAAAAGGGAAATTTTGATAAAATGAGAAAAAATGTTTGAAAAAAACTGAAAGGAGCAGCTAAAAAAGTAAAAAATGTGCAAGAGGAGTGGTCATTGTTAAAAAATACCATTCTAGAAGCACAGTCCAGATGTATTCCACACATTAAGAAAGGTGGAAAGAAGGCAAAACGATTACCGGCATGGTTAAAAGGGGAGGTGAAGAAAAGCTATATTAGCCAAAAGATCTTCATTCAAAAATTGGAAGAAGGATCCAACAGAAGAAAATAGGATAATGCATAAACGTTGGCAAGTTAAATGTAAGACATTGATAAGACAGGATAAGAGAGAATTTGAAAATAAGTTGGCCGCAGAGGCAAAAACTCACAGTACAAACTTTTAAAAATATATCCGAAGCAGAAAGCCTGTGAGGAGTCAGTTGGACCGTTAGATGATCGAGAGGTTAAAGGGGCACTTAGAGAAAATAAGGCCATCGTGGAAAGATTAAATGATTTCTTTGCTTCGGTGTTTACTGAAGAGGATGTTGGGGAGGTACCCGTACTGGAGAAGGTTTTCATGGGTAATGATTCAGATGGACTGAATCAAATCACGGTGAACCTAGAAGATGTGGTAGACCTGATTGACAAACTGAAGAGTAGTAAATCACCTGGACTGGATGGTATACACCCCAGAGTTCTGAAGGAACTAAAAAAATGAAATTTCAGACCTATTAGTAAAACTTTGTAACCTATCATTAAATCATCCATTGTACCTGAAGACTGGAGGATAGCAAATGTAACCCCAATATTTAAAAAGGGCTCCAGGGGCGATCCGGGAAACTACAGACCGGTTAGCCTGACTTCAGTGCCAGGAAAAATAGTAGAAAGTGTTATAAACATCAAAATCACAGAACATATAGAAAGACATGGTTTAATGGAACAAAGTCAGCATGGCTTTACCCAGGGCAAGTCTTGCCTCACAAATCTGCTTCACTTTTTTGAAGGAGTTAATAAACATTTGGATAAAGGTGAACCAGTAGATGTAGTATACTTGGATTTTCAGAAGGCGTTTGACAAAGTTCCTCATGAGAGGCTACTAGGAAAAGTAAAAAGTCATGGGATAGGTGGTGATGTCTTTTCGTGGATTGCAAACTGGCTAAAAGACAGGAAACAGAGAGTAGGATTAAATGGACAATTTTCTCAGTGGAAGAGAGTGGACAGTGGAGTGCCTCAGGGATCTGTATTGGGACCCTTACTTTTCAATATATTTATAAACTAGCGGTACCCGGCCACGAGTTGCAGTGGCAGAGTCAAGTTCTTTACCCTCCCTCCCCCTTCCCCTTGCTCATTTACCTCAGTCACTCATCCTCCTCGCCCTTGGTCACTCACCCCCTCTTCCCTCCCCTGTCCCCACTCCAACTCTCTCCCCTCACACTCATCTCTCTCCTCATTCTCCCTCCCCTGACACTCACCTCCCCCCTCATTCTCCCTCCCCCTCCCCCTGCCTACTGCATACCCTTCAGATCAGAAAACCTTTGTCTTTCTATTTCTGTGGGAACCCGCACCCCCACCCCAAAAAAACCTCCAATCCCAAACCTTTAAATCAAATAATAACCCCTCCCAAGACCTGGGAAATTAAGAACATAAGAAAATGCCATACTGGGTCAGACCAAGGGTCCATCAAGCCCAGCATCCTGTTTCCAACAGTGGCCAATCCAGGCCATAAGAACCTGGCAAGTACCCAAAAACTAAGTCTATTCCATGTAACCATTGCTAATTAAAATTGTTGGTGCTACATGTGGTCTTGTCCCTGGGCATCTGTGCGCGTTATGTAGCCAAATAGGGGACTGCCTAACCAAATTTGCACTTCCAAATTTGTTTTGTGGTCTGGGGAGGGCTATTTTGGTGCGTTCCTGAGATTGAGCAAGTTTAGTGTAAGTATTTGTGTGTGAACCTCCCCCTTCCCCCAAAAACAACCGTATGAGAAAAGTTCTCTTAAACTAACCACCCCACACTCACCTGCCCCCCTCCCCCAGCCCTGCGAAAAACAGTAGCCCACCCCCTGCCCCCCCAGAGTTGCTGAATGAATGAAACCTGCCCCCCTTCGTCACCCCTCCCCAAGATGTTCGCAATAAATTCATTACCACCCCCCACCCTCCAGACCCCCCGAGACCTGATAAAAATGTCTGTCGGTAGAGCGGGCATTCAGGAACTGTCCGGGAGTGATGTATTGGCGTTGATCCGTCGGCTGTGAGCACTGAAACGGGTTCCGACGGCCCTTTGCCCTTACTATGTCATTGGGGTGGAGCAATGGCAGCGGTAGGTCCACTGACATAGTAAGGGCAAAGGTTCGCCGGCTGCCAGTCCTGAAAATGGCACCAAAGGGCCCTCGCCCTTACTATGTCACATGGGCTACTGCCACCATTGGTGTCCCCGAGTGGCATAGTAAGGGAAAGGGCCGTCGGCGCCATGTTGAGTGCTGGCAGCCGACGGCCGTAGTGCAGGAGATGTGTCCAGGACCAGTCCTGGACCCTGCTGGAGCCTCCCGGACTTCTGTCAGGTTTTGTGTGTGTTGTGAGGGTCTGGGAATTAAATAAATTTGGCATGTGTGTGGGGGGTGTGAGGAGGGTGGTTTTGTGTGTGTTGGGAGGCGGTGGGAAGTAAATCAATTTGGCATGTGTGTGGGGGGTGTGAGGAGGGTGGTGGTTGTATTTTATCTGTAAAGGAAATAGTTATCTTCCGGCGAAAAAAGTGCGTGAATATGTTAAAATGGAAGTGAAATGTGGACCTGGACTGGCGAAATGATTAGTGTAGCGTGTGTTAGTGTAAGGTGTAACAGATGGCACTTAAGTCCAGCAGATGACATGTTTTAAACCTATTTTACCTGTCACAGGTTTGACATATCTGTAATGTAAGTACAGAAGAACCTTCCTGTATGCAAAATGAAGGTTGTGTCCAAATTTGAAAGCAATCGGTTCAGTGGTTTCTGAGATTAACAATTTTGTCCAAACTATTTAACACTTTTATTTATATAGATGATCTGGAAAGAAATATGACGAGTGAGATAATCAAATTTGCAGATGATACAAAATTGTTCAGAGTAGTTAAATCACAAACAGATTGTGATAAATTGCAGGAAGACCTTATGAGACTGGAAAATTGGGCATCCAAATGGCAGATGAAATTTAATGTGGATAAGTGCAAGGTGATGCATATAGGGAAAAATAACCCATGCTATAATTACACAATGTTGGGTTCCATATTAGGTGCTACAACCCAAGAAAAAGATCTAGGCGTCATAGTGGATGACACATTGAAATTGTCAGTTCAGTGTAGTCAAAAAAGCAAACAGAATGTTGGGAATTATTAGAAAGGGAATGGTGAATAAAACGGAAAATGTCATAATGCCTCTGTATCGCTCCATAATGAGACAGCACCTTGAATACTGTGTACAATTCTGGTCGCCGCATCTCAAAAAAGATATAATTGTGATGGAGAAGGTACAGAGAAGGGCTACCAAAATGAGAAGGGGAATGGAACAGCTCCCCAATGAGGAAAGACTAAAGAGGTTAGGACTTTTCAGCTTGGAGAAGAGACGGCTGAGGGGGGGATATGATAGAGATGTTTAAAATTATGAGAGGTCTAGAACGGGTAGATGTGAATCAGTAATTTACTCTTTCGGATAGTAGAAAGACTAGGGGGCACTCCATGAAGTTAGCATGGGGCACATTTAAAACTAATCGGAGAAAGTTCTTTGTTACTCAACGCACAATTAAACTCTGGAATTTGTTGCCAGAGGATGTGGTTAGTGCAGTTAGTATAGTGGTGTTTAAAAAAGGATTGGATAAGTTCTAGGAGGAGAAGTCCATTACCCGCTATTAAGTTCACTTAGAGAATAGCCACTGCCATTAGCAATGGTAACATGAAAAAGAGTTAGTTTTTGGGTACTTGCCAGGTTCTTATGGCCTGGATTGGCCACTGTTGGAAAGAGGATGCTGGGCTTGATGGACCCTTGGTCTGACCCAGTAAGGCATTTTCTTATGTTCTTATTGACCGTACGGGCTTCCAGTCGATTTATGTTTCAGAGAGACTCCTCTGAATTCCAACGGCCTTGCACCCTTAGTGCCTGACAGTGAGCTCCCCAATTTTGGAGGCTCACATCTGTCGTGAGTACCAACTAGTATGGCGATGTCAGAGAAAGCAAAATTGCTTATTTCTTGTAATAGATGTTATCCCAGGACAGCAGGATTTAGTCCTCACATATGGGTGACATCATTAATGGAGCCCTATTGCGGAAAACTTTCTGTCAAAGTTTCTAGAAACATTTGACTGGCCCTGTGACGCCACTGAGCATGCCCAGCATGCCATGATATTCTCTGCCACATGGGTCTCTCTTCAGTCTCGTATGTAGCAATAAGCTTTAGCAATAAATAAAACAATAAAACGTATCGGACCCAACTCCGCGGGGTGGCTGGTGGGTTTCGTGAGGACTACATCCTGTTGTCCTGGGATAACACCTATTACAAGGTAAGCAATTTTGCTCTATCCCAGGACAATCAGGACGATAGTTCTCACATATGGGTGATTAGCAAGCTAGAGGCTGAGTCATTTTGTAGTGAAGCAACAGTGAAGTAATGTTGTTGAAAATGAGGCAGCCGAAGATCACAGTAGATTGGATGTAGAAGGAGTTGGGATTAAACTGGAAACAAGTTCTTTAAGACAGATTGTCCATAAGCTGAATCTTGTCGTCCTTGTTTTTGCAAACAGTAATGAGCTGCAAAGGTGTGAAGAGAACTCCATGTTGCTGCTTTACATATGTCAAGAATTGGCACTGAATGATAGTGTGCTACTGAGGTTGACATTGCTCTTACTGAATGCGCCTTTACTCGCCCTTGGAGAGGAAGGCCTGCTTTTTCATAGCAAAACTGTATGCAATCTGCTAGCCAATTGGATAGAGTATGTTTACCCACTGATTTTCCCGGTTTGTTTGGATCATAAGATACAAAGAGTTGAGTGGATTTCCTGTGGACTGCCGTGCGGTCTAAATAAAAGGCTAACGCAAGCTTACAGTCCAAGGTATGTAAGGCCCTTTCTCCTTGGTGAGAATGAGGACTTGGAAAGAACGTGGGCAAAACTATGGATTGGTTCAAGTGGAATTCCGTAACTACCTTTGGGAAGGAATTTTGTATGTGTACGGAGAACCACTCTGTCATGTAGGAATTTTGTATAGGGCGAGTACGTAACAAGTGCTTGTAACTCACTAACCCATCTAGCCGATGTAGTGGCTATAAGGAAGATAGTCTTCCATGTGAGAAATTTAAGATCACAGGAACTCATGGGTTGAAAAGGAGAACGCATGAGTCTCATTAAGACCAAATTCAGGTCCCATTCTGTGACAGGTGGCCGAATTGGTGGTTTAAGGTGATTTAAACCTCTCATAAATCTACTGACAAGAGGATGTAGAGATATTGTTGCATCTCCCATCTTGTTATGGTAAGCTGAGATTGCACTTAAATGTACTCTTATAAATGATGTCTGGAAACCAGAATCTGAAAGATGGCATAAGTAGTCTAGTAGAGAAGTTGTGGGGCAAGAGAAAGGGTCAATACTCTTTTGATTGCACCACACAACAAACCTTTTCCATTTCGACGAATAATTATTTCATGTTGAAGGTTTACGTGAAGCTATAAGCCCTTGAGATACATTGGTTGAAAGATTGAGTGGTTGTAAGATCAAGCTTTCAACATCCATGCTGTCAGGGATAGGGATTGAAGGTTGGGATGGCGCAACCGACCCTGATCCTGAGTTAT
Source organism: Rhinatrema bivittatum (assembly GCF_901001135.1). Lineage (NCBI taxonomy): Eukaryota > Metazoa > Chordata > Amphibia > Gymnophiona > Rhinatrematidae > Rhinatrema > Rhinatrema bivittatum. The sequence continues at coordinate 106,113,632 of NC_042619.1, read as the reverse complement.
GAGAGTGGGAGCTACCCCCAGGCGAATTGGCTCTCTGACTGAGAGGTCTAGAAGTGTGGGAAACCATAACTGCCGAGGCCAATACGGGGCTATGAATATCATGGACCCTTTGTCCTGTTGTAACTTCACTAGAGTTTTGGTTATGAGCGGTATTGGAGGATACGTGTATAGAAGGCCTGAGTTCCAAGGGCGAGCAAAGGTATCCTTGGCTAGTTGGTGATTCTGTCTGTGCAGAGCGCAGAATTTGTCCACTTTGTGATTCAGGCATGACGCAAAGAGGTCTATTGTCGGTTGTCCCCAATGTTGAAATATCCTGGTCGCTACTAAGGAATCCAGGGACCATTCGTGTGGTTGGAACTGGCGACTGAGTCGATCCGCCACTACTTTGAGAATGCCTGCCAGATAAGTGGCCTGGAGAAATATGGAGTGTGTCAGGGCCCAGTCCCAAATCTGTGCAGCTTCTTGACAAAGGAGATATGAGCCCTTACCTCCCTGTTTGTTGATGTACCACATGGCTACTGTGTTGTCCATTTGGATCAGAACAGTCTTGTGTGAAAGGCAGTCCTTGAACGCATGCAGAGCATAACGTATAGCTCGAAGTTCCAGGAAATTGATTTGAAATGTTGCTTCGAGTTTTGTCCAAGTACCCTGGGTTTCGAGATTGTTTATGTGAGCTCCCCAACCTAAGGTGGATGCATCTGTAGTTAAAGTTATCTGTGGGACTGGTTGCTGGAAGTGAAGGCCTTTGTGCAAATTGTCCTTGTTCGCCCACCAAAGTAGAGATGAACGTAGCTGGTGGGTTACTTTAATTGGAGAGGACAGTGGTTGAATGGCTTGGATCCTTTGTGATCCTAAAGTCCATTGAGTTACCCTCATGGCTAACCTTGCCATAGGAGTGACATGAACTGTGGATGCCATGTGGCCTAGTAAGGTTAGAAACTGATGAACTGTTGCTTGTTTCTTTGAGTGAATCGAGTTTGCCATTAGGGAAAGTGTGTCTGCCCGATCCCCGGGTAGAAAAGCTTTTGAAATTATGGTGTTCAATTCTGCTCCTATGAATTGAAGCAGGTGAGACGGAATAAGGTGGGACTTTTGATAATTGATGAGAAAGCCCATGGAGTGAAGTAGAGTAATTGTTTGACTGAGAGAAGCCAGAGCTCCTTGTTGAGATTGACTTCTGATGAGCCAGTCATCTAAATAGGGAAAGACATGGACACTTTGCTTGTGCAAGTGTGCTGCTATTACTGCCAGACATTTGGTGAATACTCTGGAAGAGGCAAGTCCGAACGGTAGTACTCTGTACTGCAAATGTTGATGACCCACCATGAAGCACAGATACTTGCGATGAGGAGGGAATATTGGAATGTGAGCATAAGCATCTTGAAGATCCAGAGAACAAAGCCAATCTCCTGTTTGAAGAAGTGGAAGCATGGTGCCTAGAGAGACCATCCTGAACTTTTCTTTCTTCAGAAATTTGTTGAGATTTCTGAGGTCTAGGATGGGACGTAGGCCTCTGGTTTTCTTTGGAATGAGGAAATAACGGGAGTAGAATCCTCTGCCCTGCTGAGTCCGGGGCACCAGCTCTACAGCCCTAGCTCTCAGAAGAGTGGATAATTCTACTTGCAATTGGATTATGTGATTTTCGCTTAGAGGAAGAGGTCTCGGCGGAGAATCTCTTGGAATTGAGAGGAAATTGAGTTGGTAACCTCGAGATATTATTGCAAGTACCCATTGGTCTGTTATTTGTAACCAATGGTTGTAGAAGGAGGATACTCGGCCTCCTACCGGAAGATCTGGTTGAGGATTGAAGAGATGGCCTTGGTCTCTGGGAAAAACCTGAAAAGCCTGCAGCCGGTCCCATCTGCAGTGGAGGTTGAGGCCTAGTTGTTGCACGGCATCTTGGACCTTTTCGCCAAACAAGTTATCCCCCACACATGGCAAGTCAACAAGTTTATCCTGGACCTCAGGCCTGAGGTCCGAGGCCTTAAGCCATGCCCATCGACGAGCGGTGATTCCAGCAGCTGCTGTTCTGGAAGCCGTCTCAAAATTGTCATAGGCCGCCCTCACTTCATGTTTTCCGGCTTCTAGGCCTTTATGGACTATGGCCTGTGCTGCTTCCTGAAATTGTGTAGGCAAAGATGTGGTAAATTCTTTCATCTGCTTCCAGAGATTTCTCTGATACTGTGTCATATACAGTTGATAAGAAGAGAGTCTGGCATTCAGGATAGCACCTTGATACACCTTTCTTCCAAGGGAATCTAGAAACAGGTGATCTTTACCAGGTGGGGTTGAGGAGTGTGGGCGAATACGTTTGGATTTTTTCTGGGCAGATTCCACTACCACGGATTGATGTGGTAGCTGTGGTTTTTGGTATCCTGGAGCTGCCTGTACCAAATATGTAGTGTCTACACGTTTGTTTACTGCTGAGACAGAACATGGATGCTCCCAGATCCAGTGTTGGAGATCCAAAAGTACTTCATGTATTGGAATAGGCAATACTTGCTTTGGCGGGTCAACAAACTGAAGGACTTCTAAAGTTTGTTGCCTTGTATCTTGTTCTGCAGTCAGCTTAAAAGGAATGGTATCTGCAATGTCCTGTATGAAGGTGGAAAAAGACAAATCTTCTGGTGGGGACTTTTTTCTTTGGTCTGGAGGTGAAGGCTCAGACATGAAGTCCTCAGAATATGTGTCAGTATGCTGATCATCCCAAGAGTCATCTTGATCGTCTCTATATGGAGATCGTGGGGAAGACCTGGGTGGGTATTGAAGGCCTGAAGGTCCTGGCTGTGGATCATCAGAGGGTATCAATGGAGAAGTGTCCTCCAATGTTTTTGGTGGAAGTGTATCGATGACATCTTGATATTTCTGAAAGAGTCGTTGAAAAAATGCGATATCATGGGGTTCAGGATCTTCAGATGGTGGTTGCATCGATGGAATAGTGGTTGGTATCGATGCAGGTGTTGTTGGAAGTGCCTGCAAGGGTGTCAAAGATGGCAATGGTGTTGGCATCGAGATCGGCCTCGAAGAGGTCGACGGTATCTGTGTGTAAATTGATGTCGATGCCGTGATGAATCTCGGTGCAGTCATCGATTCTATGCTTGTCCTCGGTGTCAACATCGGTAAATTTAGCGGCATCGATGCTGTGTGCATTGGCGGGACTGCTGGAGTTGTTTGTTGATCCTTTAAAGCCTGTAAAACCACTTGTCTGTTGACAATTCCAGCATTGCAACTGTTGGATTCAGAGCAGATGTAAGCGGTGACGGAGGCTGAGGTGTCAGATCCCTGTGGAGGATCTGGTATCGATGGTTCAGGTAGAAGAGGCCCAGGCGCTGAAGGAACCGATGTTTCTTGGTTCCGCAGCCACTTCGCCGTCGATTCTTCCTGGGGACGTCGATGGACGTCGATGTGGATGTTTCGTTTTATGTTGATCGACGGACTTCGTCGATGCCGGGGACGACGGTGGGGACGGATCATCTCCCGATCCTTCTGGGCGAGGCTTTTTAAGTAAGACGCGTTTAGTAGCTCCGGCCGGAGACGACTTCGATGACGTCGAGGAAGATGGAATAAGTTGAAGGTGGAACAAATGTTCCATTTTCTCTTGACGAGCTTTCCTTCCCTTCACCGTCATCTCCGCACATTTTGGACAATTGTTAACATCATGTTTTTCACCGAGACACATTACATACTCTAGGTGCGGGTCGGTGATAGACATTGTTCTGTTACATACAGGGCATTTTTTGAAGCCCGTAGCCATTTTTAGGTTGACAGATGTCGATGAATGAATGGGAATTCATGAGAAAAAAATATTTTACTCAAAGAGCAAAATATGAGACCGAGGTACTCACCAGCCTGTGGAAAAACCCTGAGAGACTCCAATGAGAGAGAATATTATAGATAAATAAGTGACTTTTCAGTCAGAAATTGTTGTGAGAGACTCGCAACGGCTCCTGCTCCGCGTTGCCTACAGCAGCGCGGAAAAATGAAGACTGAAGAGAGACCCCTGTGGCAGAGAATATTATGGCACGCTGGGCATGCTCAGAGGCCTCACAGGGCCAGTCAAAAGTTTCTAGAAACTTTGACATAAAGTTTTCCCGCAATAGGGCTCCATCAGTGACATCACTCATATGTGAGGAATAGCATCCTGCTAGTCCTGGGATAAAGTAAGGACTGTCATCAATCATACTTTGTTAATCATTTCATCCAACAATGTCTCATTTTACAGTAACTGTCTACTCCTATCTTTTTTTCTAATCAATGCACAATCATTAGCAAAAAAAAAAATGGTATTAATTACTGATTTACTTCATGATAGAAAACCAGATTTTATTGCTATAATGGAAAATTGGCTTAAAAAATCTGATACAGTGTTAATTAACCAAATAGCAAACCATGGTTATGTAACTTTCTCTATCCCGAGACCACAATGTAAAGGTGGCGGCCTAATGCTCATTGTCAAAAAAAAAAGTATGCTCTAAAATTATTATCCAATAATATAGTACAACCTTATGAAGTTGCTCTTTGAGTCAAATAATCTCCTCCTTAAAGCATTGCCTTTCACACTGTGCATACGTTTACCACCATAAAAATAGACTAAAAGTATGTAAATGTTTAGATTAGAGGAAGAAAACAGTGTGCATACATTTTCAAATGTATGCATGCTGTTTTACCCAGATTGGCTGTTCATAGAAATACTGAATTGGCACAAACAAAGCATGTTTGCCATTTGTATGTGTACATCATATAGTAGTTTCCTTTCGAAAATTAGCTGCAAGATAAGCATGCATAAAAGTAAATGCACACCTTGCTACTCAGCCAATTATTTAACATTGCCCCTAAATGTTCTATTTTTAGATATTGGAAATAGAAAAGGTCCCATTAAAAATAGTTTAAATGCTAAATTTTAATTTTGCCAAAACTTAATGACAATTAAGATATTATATGAAAAAAGGTTTTGATCCAATATAGGTAGAATTTAGAAAATGTATTCCTGCAAACATTTTCGTAAAGGTACTAACATTATAACTAGGAAAATAAGTATATAACAGTTATTGCTCCTGGAAAAGGACATCAAGGACACTTGCAAGTAAAAAAAACAAAAACCTGGATCAATATTAACACAATTTTCATTTCATGCTTGCCCAGCTCCAGTAAGCTGACAATATACTCTGATTATGTGAACTGCCTGTGAGTAACACAGAAAAGGTTATTAGAGCAAGAGGTGGAAATGGAATGCACTTTTTATATTGACAGGTCTGCTAATAGAGTATACTGATTTTCAAACACATGCAATGCATTTTTACAATTTGGTTTTGACAGGAAAGGAGAATTTCATTTATTCCCAATTCTGAGTTTTCCTTGGTAAGCAAAGACTTCTTAAGACAGATCACCAATGAGAATACCTGTAAATAATAAAATAATTGAATGGAAAAATACAACAAAAAAGCTATAGGAAAATGTGACTGAATTTAGAAGGTGGCTTTAAGAGATGCCGATTTAATATTTTCCATAGAGGTAATATGGATAATGCGTTCCAAGCATTGAAAATCTAGAACACTGTTATTCAAAGTTTGGCAAAAATAGAGCAGACAAAGAGTTTGAGTTATTTATGGTTTTCCTGAGAAAAATACAGAACGGAAGAAAATGCCCTTAAATCAGGCCCTGACCTCATTTAAGGGCAGAAGCACTAAAGGATTTTTCTAATTCTATGTCACCAGGAATAATGTCTAGTACATCTGGCTCTTAGTGCTAGATATTACTTTAGACCAAATTTATTTCATTTGAATGTCAGACAATATGCAACATGTATAAAAGCTAAAAGTGTCTATATGCCTTCATCTACCAAATATCTTTAAACCTTAGAAATTCACTTCAAACAGAAATCCACAAAAATAGAGAGCTTTTTATCAATGATCTTCACGATTTTTCAAGCAAAGGCCACATTGGCAAAAAAAAAAAAAAAAAGCTTCAATGTGAGAGCCACCATTGCTGGACAGGCACCCAGCCAAGGGTGAATCCCCTTCAATGATGTGACCAGCTCAAGTTTGGGGGAGAGGGTTCCCCCTCCAAGCCCAGCTAATCAGGCAAACTCAGAGTGGAAGACTAGCCTCATCGTTAGAGAAGAAGGCTAACAACCAGGGAAGTCAGGGTTCATATCCCACTTGTGACCTTGGGCAAGTCACTTTACCTTCTATTGCCTCAGGTACAAACTTTGACCTAGATTCATCATTTTGCTATAAATTTCACAGGCTTAACGCCCATGATAAGGAAAAGGGGTGTGGTTAAGCAAATCATGCAGCTATTTTATTGCAATTTGCGTTAATTTTGTAACATGCCGCGTTATTTAAAATGGCACCCTGTATTACTGCCTGGCAGGTTTTGACCTAGTTTGATACACTATCTAGCTGCTATCAAACTAAGGTGAGAGTACATAAGAACATTCCATGCTGGGTCAGACCAAGGGTCCATCAAGCCCAGCATCCTGTTTCCAACAGTGGCCAATCTAGGCCATAAGAACCTGGCAAGTACCCAAAAACTAAGTCTATTCCATGTTACCATTGCTAATGGCAGTGGCTATTCTCTAAGTGAACTTAATAGCTGGCCAAAGGTCCCTGGGGGTCCAGCGGGGGTCCGGGAGCGATCTCCTGCACTCGTGACGTCGTGTGACAGGAACCAAAATGGCGCCGGCGCTACCTTTGCCCTATCATATGGTAAGGGCAAAGGGCCACCGACGCCATTTCTATTAATGCAGCCGTGGCCCGAGAGCGGGAGATCGCGCCAGGACCCCCCCCCCCACTGGACCCCAGGTAATTTAAAACATTTTGGGGGGGTTCGGGAGGGTGGGGGATTTGTTTTAAAGGGTCGGGTGGGTTTTAGGGTTGTTTTGGTGTGCCGGTTTTCCCGCCGATTTACGATTTGACGATTTTTTAACAAAAAAAACCATGATGATCAGATTTCCCTCCCCACCCAGCCAAAATTGATCGTTAAGACGATCGATCACACGATTCACATCCCTAAAATATACCACATACAATGCTCATTGCTGATCTAGTTCTTTGGCCAGTGAGTAAAAATAAGTGCTAATATTTGTTTGACATGATATTTCTCTAGTAACACCATTACTGGAAAGTAGAAGATTTAAATCTGCCTAGTAGGAAACTAATATTAAAATACAGTCTTCCAATACATGCAAAACTCAGTAGTTGCTCACAATATAATCATCTGGAAGATAATTTGTAAAACGAAAATTAAACAAAAAAATCACTTATAAAAAAAAAAAGCATTTTGTGGGGAATTTCAAGGTGGCTAAACTAGTAGGACACTGAACTGTGAGCTCCCCTTTCTAGAATTCCCTAAAGCATTTGATTGTTTCTTTTCCTTATTTCATCTGTGACAAGATGGGAAGAAAGAGGAAAGGGGAGTATATGGATCCTCTGTCAGCATCCAAGCTGATAAGAGCCCGAAAAACATTCATATTCAGCATCCGGCGAAAGCAGCTTTTGATGATCTGAATGGGGAAGCTGCTGAAGCTTCCCTTAGCCCTGGCATGTGAACCCCTCCTCCCCTACTTCAGCATACTGGGAAGTGAAGATGGTAAATCCTTCATTAGAGTTGTTTTCGTGAAATGGAGTTGGGAGGAAGCTAGTTCTAAAGTTGGAGGAGCCCTGTGTTATGGTTTGATGAAATTGTGAACTCCAGGCAAGGTGAAAGATGTCTCTGCCCACAGGGAGGAGCCCCATGGGCCTCATCATTGGTGGGCGTGGTTTCCGCAACGGTAGGAGAAAAGATGATACAGAAGCCGAGGAGCGGGAAATGTTATAAACACAGTCTTTGAGCAAATACAGTAGTCCTGATGGTGATGTTGGTATGAAGCTCCAGTAGTGGCCCACAGCATGGGATACACCAGGAGATTCCTGCTGGTGGAAATACCTCAGAGTGTAGATCTGGTAGTGACCCGCAGCGCAGGGTATGACGAGGAACCCTGTACAATAGGTGCCGAGGTGGTAACAGTCTGTGATGCAGGAATCAGGCTAAAGACTCTGTATGGAGGTAACAAGATCCTGAGGAACAGGATGAGTAGCATAGGCAGACTGAAAAACGATAGTGGCCCGAAGAATGGGGTACACCGTGGAATCTGCAGGCAACGTTGATAGAAGTTAGAGAATCTACTCACACAAGGAAGTCCCAGAGAGATACACGAGGATCGGGTCCAGAAATCCTAGGCAGGAGGACCCTCTGAGGAGCAGATAGCCAAGACACAGAAGAGCCCCTGAGGAGCAGGTACTCAGAGCGTCCGAATGCCAGGATTAGAGTCTGGAACAGAAGATCCAAATTAGAGCGGATTTAACAAGCGAGATAACTCCTTTAAAACTCGTCTTAGCAATGGGCCAGTCAGTATAAGTACACTGGCGGTGCTGACATCATCGGGAGGGGTCGCCCCCGAGGTTCCCACCATGATGTATACATAAGGAGGACCTGCGCGTGCATGCACCTATGTGATGCCGGAAGTAATATGGCGTTTGGCAGCACCCATGCTGACCCGAGGACGCCAGGGAAGTCTACATTGGTTGGCGGAGGCCGTCATTCTCCCAATGATGGATGGTGCAGAGAAAAAAAGAGGTGAGCATGAGAGTTCCCAGCCATCTGCGACCGATGGGTGCAACAGTACCCCCCTTCTTAGGGACCCTACCTGGGGATTTCAGCTTCCTGGGGTGAGCCAGATGGAATTGCCTTATCAATTCTTTGTCCAAAATATTACTTGCGAGTTCCTAGCTGTTTTCCACTGGTCCAAATCCTTCCCAGGAAATAAGATATTCCCATCGTTTCACATGTCTCCGCACATCAAGGATGTCATCTACCTGGTAGGTTATGTCTTCTTCCGCAGAGATGGGTTGCGGTTCAGGTGTCTTTTTAGAATATTTAGACAAGATGAGCAGTTTCAGCAGGGAGATGTAGAAGGCATTGTGGATTCTTAATGATGATGGTAACTGTAAGCTGTTTGTGACTGGACCCAAATGACGTAGTGTAAGAAATGGTCCAATATACCGCGAAGGCAACTTGAGACGAATGAACCAGCTTCTTAACCTTACCTTATCTCCGGGTTGAAGTTGAGGAGCTGCTCTATGATTGGCATCATAAAACTTCTTTGCTTGTTGTCCAACTTTTTTAAGTAAACCCTTAGTGTGTTCCCACAGCTGATGTAACTCCTGTGCTGAAACTTGAGCGGCTGGAGAGGTCACCAATAGAGGTATCGGTAGAGGAGGTAACGATTGGTGACCGTAGACTAGTTGAAATGGTGAAGAGCCTGTGGAAGCTGAAGGGTGTGAGTTCAGCGTGAATTCTGCCCAAGGGAGCAGTTCGGCCCAATCATTCTGTCTTGAGTTGATGTAGGCTATTAGGAACAGCTTTAAAGTGCAATTTATCCTTTTGGTTTGTCCATTAGCTTGTGGGTGATAGCCGGAAGTCAAGTCTAGAGAAATATCAAATTTCTTACAGAGAGACCTCCAGAACTTGGTAGTGAATTGTACGCCACGGTCAGAGAGAATGTGCTTCGGCATGCCATGTAAAAGGAATATATGACGGATGAAATGTTTTGCAAGTTCGGGAGCAGAAGTTAGTCCAGATAGAGCCACGAAATGTGCCATTTTGGAAAACCGATCGACAGTATCCCATATTGTGTTGTTACCATTGGACACTGGGAGGTCAAAGATAAGACCGTGGATATGTGGGTCTACGGTACACTTGGCATGGGCAAAGGCTGGAGAAGGCCCCAGGGACAACCAGTAAGTGGTTTCTGTCTGGCGCACGTAGCGCAAGATTCACCATAGGTCCGGATGTCCTCTTTCATAGAAGGCCGCCAATAGTATCTCTTTAACCTGGACAGAGTTCTGGATTGCCCAGGATGACCAGCAAGAAGTGAGTCGTAAGCTCATCTAAGAATCTTTTTCCTGAGTGCCCGAGGTACCATGGTTTTTCTGACTGGCACTGTGTGTGTGGCTGAGAGGAGTACCCGAGTAGGGTCGATGATATGCCTCGGAGTGTCCGGGATATCTTAACATAGAAATGACGGCAGAAGAAGACCAAACGGCCCATCCAGTCTGCCCAGCAAGCTTCACACATCTTTTCTCTCATACTTATCTGTTTCTCTTAGCTCTTGGTTCTATTTCCCTTCCACCCCCACCATTAACGTAGAGAGCAGTGATGGAGCTGCATCCAAGTGAAATATCTAGCTTGATTAGTTAGGGGTAGTAGGGGTAGTAACCACCGCAATAAGCAAGCTACACCCATGCTTGTTTTACCCAGACTATGTTATACAGCCCTTATTGGTTGTTTTTCTTCTCCCCTGCCGTTGAAGCAGGGAGCTATGCTGGATATGCGTGAAGTATCAGTTTTTTTTTCTCCCCTGCCATTGAAGCAGAGAGCTATGCTGGATATGCGTGAAGAATCAGTTTTTCTTCTCTCCTGCCGTTGAAGCAGAGAGCTATGCTGGAAATGCGTGATGTATCAGTCTTCTCCCATGCCGTTGAAGCAGAGAGCCATGCTGGATATGCATCGAAAGTGAAGTATCAGGCACATTTGGTTTGGGGTAGTAACCGCCGTAACAAGCCAGCTACTCCCCGCTTTGTGAGTGCAAATCCTTTTTTCTTCTCCCCTGCCGTTGAAGCTATGCTGGATATGCGTGAAGCATCAGTTTTTCTTTTCCCTGCTGTTGAAGCAGAGAGCTATGCTGGAAATGCGTGATGTATCAGCCTTTCTCCCATGCCGTTGAAGCAGAGAGCCATGCTGGATATGCATCGAAAGTTGAAGCAGAGAGCCATGCTGGATATGCATCGAAAGTGAAGTATCAGGCACATTTGGTTTGGGGTAGTAACCGCCGTAACAAGCCAGCTACTCCCCGCTTTGTGAGTGCGAACCCTTTTTTCTTCTCCCCTGCCGTTGAAGCAGAGAGCTCTGCTGGATGTGTGAAGTATCAGTTTTTTCTTCTCCCCTGCCGTTGAAGCAGAGAACTATGCTGTATATGCATTGAAAGTGAAGTATCAGGCTTATTTGGTTTGGGGTAGTAACCGTCGTAACAAGCCAGCTACTCCCCTCTTTGTGAGTGCAAATCCTTTTTTCCACGTTTCCTCTTGCTGTTGAAGCTTAGAGCGATGTTGGAGTCACAGTAAGCATGTATATGTTTATTGAATAAGGGTATTGTCTCCAGGCAGTAGCCATCATTCTGGCGAGTCACCCACTCTTCATTGGCGGCCTCTTGACTTTATGGATCCACAGTGTTTATCCCACGCCTATTTGAAGTCCTTCACAGTTCTGGTCTTCACCACATCCTCCGGAAGGGCATTCCAGGCATCCACCACCCTCTCCGTGAAGAAATACTTCCTGACATTGGTTCTGAATCTTCCTCCCTGGAGCGTCAAATCGTGACCCCTGGTTCTGCTGATTTTTTTCCCACGGAAAAGGTTTGTCGTTGTCTTTGGATCATTAAAACCTTTCAAGTATCTGAAAGTCTGTATCATATCACCTCTGCTCATCCTTTCCTCCAGGGTGTACATATTTAGATTCTTCAATCTCTCCTTGTACGTCGTCCGATGAAGATCCTCCACCTTCCTGGTCGCCCTTCTCTGTACCGCTTCCATCTTGTCTTTGTCTTTTTGTAGATACGGTCTCCAGAACTGAACACAGTACTCCAGGTGAGGCCTCACCAAGGACCTGTACAAGGGGATAATCACTTCCCTTTTCTTACTCGATATTCCTCTCTCTATGCAGCCCAGCATTCTTCTGGCTTTTGCTATCGCCTTGTCGCATTGTTTCGCAGACTTCATATCATTAGACACTATCACCCCAAGGTCCCTCTCCTGCTCCGTGCACATCAGCCTTTCCCCCCCCCCATCAAATACAGTTCATTTGGATTTCCACTCCCCATATGCATGACTTTGCACTTCTTGGCATTGAATCTCAGCTGCCATATCTTCGACCACTCTTCCAGTTTCCTTAAATCCCGTCTCATTCTCTCCACTCCTTCCGGCGTGTCCACTCTGTTGCAGATCTTAGTGTCGTCCGCAAAAAGACAAACCTTACCTTCTATCCCGTCCGCAATGTCGCTCACAAAGATATCGAACAGGACCGGTCCCAACACCGATCCTTGCGGTACACCACTTAAAACCGCTCTCTCTTCAGAGAAAGTACCATTTACCATCACACATTGTCTTCTGTCCGTCAACCAATTTGCAATCCAGGTCACCACCTCGGCACTCACTCCTAAGCTTCTCGTTTTATTCACCAGTCTCCTGTGCGGAACCGTATCAAAAGCTTTGCTGAAATCCAAGTAGATGACATTGAGCGCTCTTCCTCGATCCAATTCCTTGGTTACCCAGTCAAAAAAGTCAATCAGATTTGTCTGACAGGATCTTCCCCTGGTGAATCCATGTTGCCTCTGGTCCATCAATTCTCCGGACTGTAGATATTTCACTATTCTCTCTTTCAGCAGTGATTCCATTACTTTTCCCACCACCGAAGTGAGGCTAACCGGTCTGTAGTTACCAGCCTCCTCTCTGTTCCCACTCTTGTGAAGCGGGACCACCACCGCTCTTCTCCAATCTCTCGGCACCACTCCCGTTTCTAGGGATCTATTGAACAGGTCACACAGCGGACCCGCAAGAATATCTCTGAGCTCCCTCAGTATCCTTGGATGAATCCCATCAGGCCCCATGGCTTTGTCCACTTTCAGATTCTTTAGCTCTTCCCATACATTTTCTACTGTAAAAGGATTATCATCTATTCCACTTCCCTCCAGTTTCTTGTTGTGTAGAGATGGTCCTTCTCCAGGGTCTTCTTTAGTGAACACAGAACTGAAGTATTCGTTTAATATTTCTGCCATTTCTTCGTCTCTCTCCACACATTGATCATTACCACCTTTTAATTTCACAATACCACTATGGACTTTTCTCTTTTCGCTGATGTATCTGAAAAATGTTTTGTCACCATTTTTTATCTCCTTGGCAATCCTCTCTTCCGCTTGACTTTTTGCCAACTTAATTAATTTCTTTGTCTCCCTCAGTTGAATCAAATATTCTTCTTTATGTTCCTCCCTTTGGGATCTTTTATATTTCTTGAATGCTGTTCTTTTAGCTTTAATTTTGTCAGCTACCTCCTTTGAGAACCAGATAGGTTTCAATTTTCTTTTGCTTTTCTTTACATTTCTAACATATAGAGCAGTTGCTTTGGTGATTGCTCCTTTTAGATTGGTCCACTGCTGCTCCACATCTCTCTCGTTCTCCCATCCTTTTAGTTCTACGTCCAGGTACTTCCCCATTTCCTCAAAGTCTGTGTTTTTGAACTGTAAAACTCGGGTCTTTGTGGTTCTTTTCCCTATTCTTTTAGTGATATTAAACCATACCGTTTGATGATCACTGGTGCTGAGGTGGGTGCCCACCTGGACATCGGAGACATTATCTCCATTAGTGAGCACTAAGTCGAGTATAGCTCCTTCTCTCGTGGGTTCCAACACCATTTGTTTGAACAAAGATACTTGCATGGCATCCACTATCGCTCTACTATTTTTAGTTTCTGCAGATGGGATTTTCCAGTCTACATCTGGCATATTAAAGTCACCCACGATCACCACTTCTCCCTTCTTACCTATCTTATGGATGTCTTCAACCAGATTTCTGTCCAGCTCTTCCTTTTGGTTTGGAGGCCTGTAAACCACTCCAATATAAATGGATGCTCCGTCATCTTTTTTTAGGTCGACCCATAGTGCTTCTTCCTTGCCCCAACTTTCTTGCAGCTCAGATGCTTGGATGTTGTTTCTGACATAAAGAGCCACACCTCCCCCTTTTCTATCCACTCTGTCCTTCCTTAACAAGTTAAAGCCTGGTATTGTTGTATCCCAATCATGAGATTCTGTGAAACATGTCTCTGTGATAGCAACAATGTCCAATTCTGCCTCAGTCATTAGGGCCTGCAGATCTGGGATTTTATTTCCCAAACTATGAGCATTTGTGGTCATAGCCTTCCAGGTACTCTCTTTAAGGTTATTGCTTTTCCTGGACTCCTTATGAGACTCTATTTGAGATTTGTTATTCACTTCACTCTTTCCTTTTGCAGTTGTGCCACTGTTGACAGAGTTGTCCATCTCAATTAGATTTTTCTTTTGTTTATGGATCTTGAAATACTGCATGCATTGTGTTTTTTCTCTCTTTTCTGGTAACACTTCAAGGTTTTTCTCAAGAACTTCTTCAGTTTTTAATATAGAGAAGGCTTGTTGTTCTTTTTGCATTTGGTACATTGTGTGTCTCCTCATCACAGGTCTAATTCTACCAGAGCCCACTGTAATCCTGGATATTAAAGAATTTCTTAATGACCTGTTTGAGTGGGAGGGTGTATCTGTTGGCTGTCCATCTGTCAAGAATGGGTGACTGTGGGTCCTACCTGAGCCTAATGAATCACTTTTTCTTGACTTCTGGTTTTTCTGTGATGTTGGGGAATTATTTTCTGAGTAATGCAATGTGGGTGTAATTCTTGTAATGGAAGCTAATTGAGCTTTAACCTCAGTCAGCTCCTTTTTCAAGGAAGAGAGTTGTGCACAAATTGGGCAAGCTCTAAGTTTCCAGATGCTTTCCCTCAGAATAAAGGCTCCACAGCAGTTACATTGGATAGTCCTCATTTTGGTAAGTTTTGATTTTTGATGAATAGCAATTATGGAAATACTAATTTACCTTGTTGCCATTTATGAATCTAGGCAGGTTATATAAGAAACACAAACCTAGGGGTGGGTGGGTAGAGGGGTATAAATGAGTGGGAAAGAGCATCCATGCAGGTGTTCTTGTCTGCTGGATGATATCTCAGGAGGAAGTTAAATCTGTTAAAGAATAATGACCAGCATGCTTGTCTGTGGTTAAGCGTTGTGCATGATGCAGATATTCAAAGTTTTATGGTCAGTAAAAACCGTTATCTGGTGTTGAGCACCTTCAAGCCATGGGCGCCACTCCTCGAATGCCAACTTGATTGCAAGCAACTCTTTATCTCCTATTCTGTAGTTTTGCTCAGCAGGGGAGAAACGCTGAGAGAAAAAAGAGCATGGGTGGAGCATATGACTATCAATGTGCTGGCTGAGGACAGCACCAACTCCGACATCCGAGGTGTCTACCTCGACTACTAAGGGTCATTGAGGGTCAAGGTGGCGAAGACATGGCTCTTGAAGGAAGGTATGCTTGAGCTCCTGGAAGGCTGCTTTGGCTTCAGGGGACCACTGAGAGGGATTGGCTCCCTTGCGTATCATGACGGTGAGAGGCGCAGTCAAAGAGGCATAGAGCTTTTAATCCTGTAGGTTGAGGCCAGTCCCAAATGCTCTTAGTTTTCTGTGGATCCATCTGTAAGCCTTGGTTGATCACGGCGTATCCTAAGAATGGAACTGAATCTTGGTGGAAGGCACACTTTTCTAGTTTGGCGTATCGATGATTCTCTCAGAGTCTCTGAAGAACCTTGGAAACGTCCAAATGATGGGTCTGGAGATCCCGAGAGAAGACTAGTATATCGTCCACATATACTACCACGCAGTCATACAACATGTTTCTGAAGATTTCATTCATCAGAGGCCGAAGGGCATGACCAAGTATTCAAAATGGCCATCGCGGGTATTGAAAGCTGTTTTCCATTCATTGCCCCGGCATATACGAACAAGATTATATGCTCCTCTAAGGTCCAGCTTTGCAAATATTCCGGCTCCTTGGAGCCGATCAAAAAGTCCGGAGATTAAAGGCAGTGGGTAGCGGTCCTTCCTAGTGATCTCATTCAATCCCCGGTAAACTATACATGGGCGAAGGGATTCATCCTTCTTGCCCACGAAAAAGAATCCGCTCCGGCCGGAGACTTCGAAGGCCGTATGAACCCCTTTGCCAGGTTCTACTGGATAAAGGCAGACATAGCCTTTGCCTCAAATAAAGAAAGTGGGTACACCCTTCCTTTAGGAGGTTCGGAACCCAGCACTAGATTGATGGCGCAGTCAAAGGATCGGTGAGATGGCAAAACATCCGCTGCTTGTTTAGAGAACACATCCTGATAGGCCTGGTACTGTGGAGGTAGGCCCGGCAGAGAGGTGGTAGTAGTCAGGAAAGGCATAGTTGTCACGACCTCTAGGCATCTTCCATGGCAGGCTTTTCCCCACTGAGAAAGTTCCATGGTGGTCCAATCGAATTGGGGTGAGTGAGTTTGAAGCCATGGTATCCCAAGTACCACTGGATGGAATAGCTTTGTCTAGAACTAAAAAAGTGATGGTCTCAGAATGCAGAGATCCAGTGTGGAAGTAGTAAATGAAACCTCACCGGGTAAAGGCTCGCCGTATATGGACGACAGCAGTAGTGGAGTGGGTGTCCGAATTGTAGGGATTCATAGGTGCTCTACAAGTTGGCGGAGTATGAAATTTCCGCCTGCCCCGAAATGTACAAGGGCTAGAGAGTGAAATTCGAGGGCCTCTGAAATGATAGAGACTGGAAGTGTCAGTGGAGGAGACGGAGAAGTTAGACCTAGGAAGAGTCATCTGGCAGATACTAGGTCTGCAAGTTTCCCGGACAGATAGGGCAGGAAGGTATCACGTGGCCTGGTTGTCCGCAGTAGGGATGTGCAGCCAAAAAAATGTTGTTGCATTCGTGATACGTATTCGTCGGGGGTCATTTCCGTTGCATCCGTTGCCTCCCCTTCCCTCACCTCCAAAACTACAGGGCCAGAAACAAGTGGTGGCGATGGCGATGTATCATGGTCAGATTTCATTTTTTTTGGCATGGAACTGCCATCCCGTACAAAGAGTTTAGATTGCGACAGTTGCCTTTTTAACTGTACTGGTGGTGTTGCACTAGTGTCTTTTGAGGTGCCTCCTCTGCCAGTCCCAATTACTCGATTACATCTCTCTTTCCCTTACATTATGGATTTAATGTGACTGAGTAGTAACACTGCCCACTGTCACGGTGCCTGGCTGTGCACTAATGTGTGTGGCGTGCACACAGAAGCTGCTTGCTTGTAAGCACAAAAGAGGCAGACTCCCTGGGCACTTGACCACACAGACACACTCAATAACAAGGTTCAGTCTGTTAAAAATGCCCACTCTCCACTATCAAGGTGCCTGGCTGTGCACTAATGTGTGTGGCGTGCACACAGAAGCTGCTTGCTTGTAAGCACAAAAGAGGCAGACTCCCTGGCCACTTGACTGCACAGACCCAACCAAATACTTAGGATCAGTCTGTTAAAACTACCCACTGCCCACTGTCACGGTGCCTGGCTGTGCACTAATGTGTGTGGCGTGCACACAGAAGCTGCTTGCTTGTAAGCACAAAAGAGGCACACTGCCTGGGCACTTGACTGCACAGACCCAGCCTGTTAAACTTCCCAGTGAAGCCCAGTGCACTGAGAGACTAAGTAATTGGAATTAAAAAAAGCAGGAATTTTTGTCACTCCAGAAAAATGGATGAAATTGAAAATAATATATCTCTCCAAGCCAGCCCAACACCCTAAATAGTGGTCAGTGCTAGCTGACCTAGCACAGCTTCTCTTCTCAGTCAGAGATGACCAAAATATTAAATAAACAGCTTGAAAGAAACAGGACTAGTAGTAGCTGTAGCTGACCCTGGCACTGCAGCAAAACAAAGAATATTTTTTTTCCTTTACTAGTAGCTAGCCTATCTCTCTTAGTTCTGCCTCCTCCCTCTTCCACCCAGCAGCCCACCTCCCCACAGCATCGCTGGAAATAACTGTGTGGCTCCTCGTGCTGATGTTTATATACTGCTGGCTCATCATTAAAATCCACAGAGAGCCCTGAATGACAGCGCTATTGGCTGCATTCAGTGCAGCTCAGAAAATGTGACTCACAGGAAAGGGTCAGACAGGTTGGCATGGTTATCGCAGGGGCGCCGCCATTTTGTGCAAATCATAGGTAGCAAGCTGCTAATGGGGGTGAAGAAAAGCGCGCGCCGCTGGGTGTGCCAAATTAAACAGAAAATATGTTAAATACGTGGGGAGTCGCAATGCGTTTCGCCTCCCCACGTATTTAACAGATAGGACAAAATGCGTTGCGGAACACAAATACATGGAAAACGGATGCACACCCCTAGTCCGCAGTACATGCAGAGGCCAAGTCTCTTTCGATAATGTCTCTCTTTCGATGTAAGGTGGCTTCGTCCCAGTTACAGTGGCTCTTCTTCCTCTTAAAAAATGGCGCGGGCCATCCATTGCTCCAACCATGTGACAGGGGCCAGCCAATGGCACTGATAGCCCCTGTCACATGGTAAGGGCAAAGGGCCATCGGCACCATTTTGATTAGTGGTGGCTGACTGCCCGAGAGGGGGACATCGCTCCCGCAACCACCGCTGGGCCACCAGGGACTTTAGGCAAGTTTTGGGGGGGTCGGGAGGGTGGGGGATTCTAAATAATTAGATCTGAAGGGTTGGGGTGTTTTTTTTTTTTTTTTTCTGTGTGCCCTTTCTCGCCCCCCCACCCCCAAAAACGATAAGAAAACCACACAAAATTTAGTGGGGTTTCCCTATCATTTTCGGGGACCCCCGATACATGATGAATTAAGAAATATCGTATGATATTTTAATTCGTCAAAAAAGCGATGCACATCCCTAGTAGGCGCTGGAAACGGTACGGAGAGACATACAGGAGTAACTATAGGAGAGGAGCGGGCCTTGTCAGGCTTTCCTGTAGAGTTCAGCTGAGAATTTAGCTGATTGAAGGCATGAGTCAAATTCTCTACTGTCCGTTGTTGTTCGACTAAACGTTGGACCAGGCCAGGGATGGCATGAAAGGCTTAGAGCTGAGCCGGGTCCATGGAATTAGCAATCTGTTATGGTTTGATGAAGTTGTGAACCCCAGGCCGAAGTGAAAGATGTCTCCGCGCACAGGAAGGAGGCCCATGGGCTTCACCGTCAGTGTACGTGGTCTCAGCGACGTAGGACACAGCTGTGAGCAAGACTTTATTAAGGGAGAAAAGATGATAGATAACCCAAAGAGCGAGAAATATAATAAACACAGTCTTTGAGCAAATACAGTAGTCCAGATGGTGATGTTGGTACGAAGCTCCAGTAGTGGCCCGCAGCGTGGGGTACACCAGGAGATTACTGCAGGCTGGTGGAAATACCTCAGAGTGTAGATCTGGTAGCTGCCCGCAGCGCGGGGTATGCTGAGGAAACTGAACAATAGGTGCCGAGGTTGTAGCAGTCTGTGATGCAAGAATCAGACCGTAGACTCTATATGGAGGTAACAATATCCTGAGGCACAGGATGAGTAGCATAAGCAGACTGAAGAACAGTAGTGGCCCGAGGAACGGGGTACACCGTGGAATCTGCAGGTAACGTTGATAGAAGTTAGAGAATGTACTCACACAAGGAAGTCCCAGAGAGATACCAGAGGAGTGGGTCCAGATGTCCTAGGCAGGAGGACCCTCCGAGGAGTGAATAGCCAAGACGCGGAAGAGCCCCCTAGGAGCGGGGCATCCGAATGCCAGGAGTAGAGTCTGGAACAGAAGATCCAAGTTAGAGCGGATTTAACAAGCGAGAGAACTCCTTTAAAACTCGTCTTAGCAATGGGCCAGTCAGTATAAGTACACTAGTGGTGCTGACATCATTGGGAGGGGATGCCCCCGAGTTTCCCGCTATGATGTATACATAAGGAGGCACTGCACGCGCGCATGCCTATGTGATGCCGGAAGTAAGATGGCGGTCGGCAGTGCCCACACTGTCCTGGGGACGACGGGGAAGTCGGCGTTGTTTGGCGGAGGCCGCCATTCTCCCAATGATGGATGGTGCAGAGAAAAAAGAGGTGAGCATGAGAGGTCACAGCCATCTGCGACCGATGGGCACAACACCCTGGATGTGAATAAAGCTGCAGATAAGTCGGCGACTTCTTTGGTGTCTCAGAGGGTGAATAGAGTGGATCCCCAGATGCTGGGATTGCAAGCCAATTTCTAAAAGGCTGATGGAAGCCTGGGAACCTTTCCTTTGTACAGTATGGGAAATCTTTTGCCTCAGCCAGCAGAAATGGGTACCAGTAATGATTATGCTTTTGAGAGGAGAAGGATCCAGGTGCCGGATGCCATGTCACTGCCTCAGGGGCTGGGAGACATGGACTAGGAGATATTTTAATTTCACTGACCAACCTTGTTCTTTTAGACATCTGGAAGGTAATTTCACTCTGAGACATTAAGGACACCCTGCGGGGTAGATTTTCAAAGGGGTACGCGGGTACGGTACGCGCGTACCCCCCGAAAACCTACCCCAACCCCCCCCCCCCCTGCGCGCGCCGAGCTTATTTTGCATAGGCTCTGCGGCGCGCGCAAGCCCCGGGACGCACAAAGTCACGGGGCTTGCATGGAGGGGCGTGTCGGGGGGCGGGCCGCAAGTGACGCAGCGTTTCGGAGGCGGATCGCGAGTGACGTGGTGTTTCGGGGGTGGGCCCGGGGGCGTGGTCGAGGCCTCCGGAGCAGCCCCCGGGACGGGTGATGGCGCGCCAGCAGTCAGCTGGCATGTGCAGATTTACGCCTGCTTTCCGCAGGCGTAAATCTGACAACAAAGGTGGGGGGGGGGGGGGTTTAGATAGGGCCGGGGGGCGGGTGGGTTAGGTAGGGGAAGGGAAGGGAAGGTGAGGGGAGGAGGAAGGAAAGTTCCCTCCGAGGCCGCTCCGATTTCGGAGCGGCCTCGGAGGGAACAGGCAGCGTGCGCTGGGCTCGGCGCGCGCAGGTCGCACAAATGTGCACCCCCCTTGCGCGCGCCGACCCCGGATTTTATAAGATATATGCGGCTACGCGCGTATCTTATAAAATCCAGTGCATGAACAAAAGTACGCCCGCATGTACATTTATAAAATCTACCCCTGTATGTACTGTTTTTCAATTATGCAATTTTTCCATGGATACCTCATCTAAGTTTGTGGAACTTGAGCAGAGGCTTGGCAAGACTGAGAGCAGTATTTTTACAATAATGACTCAAGAGGCTACACTAGAAAATTCTGGAGTAGCTAGTATTAAAAATAGTTTAGTACTCCACAACAAATTAAATCTTTGAAGAATTTGGATTTTCCCCAAAAGAAAGTTCTTGAATGACATCTTGCAGAATTTCAATGATAGAGATATTAATTTTTCTAAATGTTATTACCAGTATATACCAGCTATAAGGCTGGACATCAGTGAAGACAAAGGAGGAATGGATATCTTTTCTCCTTTTGTTAGCACTGATTTGACTGTTTTCCTATAAAATTCTCAAGATAATATTCCATCGAGAGCTACACTTCTCATTAGTTTTGTTTAGGAATACAACAAAGACTTGGTTCTCATAGATTAGATTGACTCTTTTTGTGGTCCGAAAGTTCAGTTATTGGAGGCAGGCTACTGTATTATGAGTCAGCATACCTATTAAACAAACTTTCTTATTTTTAGCACTTTTTGGTGAAATAAATCATGTTTATATTACTCCTTCAAACAGTTGCACTGCAGACATACTTTCCATGCCTCAAACTTTCTATTCCTTGATGACTGTTCATAAACTAATATAGTGTCTATGCATTTTCCATCAACACTGATTAAGAGGGAAATTTTTAAAAGCCATTTATCCATGTAAATGGCTATTTACCTGGATGAAAGAGCTTTGAAATTATTATCCACCCTGTACGCAGGTGAAAAAGTGCATATTGTTCCACAACATGTGTACTTTTAACTGCATTTTTGGGGAGGCATTCCCTGGTTGAGGTTAGGCTGGAGGATGCAACAATATGCATAGTTTTTGTATTTTCAAAACTGTGTGTACTGTTTTGGCTGGAAAATGTATCTGTAGGAAACGTTTATATGTCTTTGGGTACTTTTTCCTTGTGCATACTTTCCCATTGAGAGCTCGTGCAAAATTCCATGAATGCTGCACCTACCTGCATACTTCTGAAAATTTCCCCTTTAATCAGAAACTAATTGTAGAAAGTCTTATTTTTGAAAATCATATCTTGATGACTGCATTAGCTTAGATAAATCAGGCATTAGGAACGACATTTTATTATTTACTGTCAAAGAAACGACTGATGAAGTTTGTCTTTTGCTTTGCACAGCTTTTAAGCTTCTTGTCCTCTCATGCCTTGCTTAGTCAGATTTACTTAAGTTGATGTCTTTCAGGGTCATTCCACAAAATGCATTATGGCATTAACGTCTGCGATAACGCCATAACACACACAATAGTTATAGCAGCGCATGGCGCAAATGCAAATTTGTCAAATTTATTCAAAAGGATGGGATTGGGGATGGGTTTGGGCGGGATTAATGAAAATGAGGGGCATTATCATACAGTGCAATAGCGTAATGTGATAAATATTGAAAATTCAGTTTCTGGTATTTTTGGGCATGGGGAGAGGAAGTGGAGTAGAGAGAGAGAGAGAGTGCCTCTGGGGTAGCACACATAGTAATCAACTATTTATACTGCTATAGGAGGGCCAGCTAGTAACGCGAGGTGAGGTTTTGGTGGTGGTGTAGAGTTTTGGGGCCAGTTTTACATGCAGAGTGAGATGTACGAACAGCACAGTACACCTCAGTGAAGATTTGACATCATTTGGAATGAGAAAAGTCAGACTAAGGGTGAGAGAACATTGAAGTATTTATCACAGCCATGCCCCTTTTTCTTATTGCGGTCGTTATCCATGTAAAAATTATAGCATTTCAATGAATCTAGAGGTTTGATTGTAAACAATGTGCTTTCTGAATTAGGTTTTAATAAAACATTCTTCTACTGCAGTTTTTGTGCACATGAATCTACTGTATGTAACAACTGACAGTGCAATGATTATTAAACTAAGCAGGACTGGTGCAAGGGAATTAGGCATCCCAGGCACCTTCTGCCTTGTGCCTGCCCCCACCTGGTCGTACTGCCACCCCCATTAGGGGGCATGAGCCATGTGGGGCTACAAGCGGGGGTACCAGGATGGAAAAGAGGAGTGGAGATTGCCGAATCTTCACTCCTCTTTGGTGCTGCCCACTCATAGCCCCACATGGCTCTTGCCCTCTATTGGTTGGTGCCCTGGACCCAGGCCTAGTTTGCCTAGTGGTGCCGCCGGCCCTGAAACTAAGTAATACCGCACTTGCCAATTGATGCAATATAGTTTTATAGTATTATGTAGCGAGTTAAAGTAATATTATTTACTTACTAGGCTGCTTCTTTTTTGTAAAAATCCAAAGATTAGAGAAGGCAATTTTAAAACACATCTGCGAGTAAAACATTGCTTTACACATTGAAATAGCTTGTTATAAAACTGGCCACCCAGTATGTGGGTAAACTTACACATGTATATCCTGTATGCATATAAATTTACCTGGACTGAGTGGAGGCATGTATAAGTTCAAGAAAAATATGCTGGTAGTTTGGGTGGGATAATTTTCAGTGTGAACTTATATATACCAATTTGCTATGAAAACTGGTTTAACTTATGTGCATTTTTACCAAAATTAACTTGTGTGCATTTTTACCAAAATTAAGCCCTAATTTAGGAAACAGTTTAAAATCTTTAAATTGTAGGTTTTATGCATGACAACCACAATCCTTTGCCTAAAATATACCACAAAACTTGTGCACTATGAATCTTTTATCCAAGAAAATTATTAAAATAATCATAACAAATTGTTAAATATGACATTAAAAAATTGTATGCATTTAGTTCATTACTAATCACATTCCAACATCAGAGACTGAGAGTACATCTAATTACTCCAAATCCTTTTTACGTGATAGCTTCATAAATTATTCAACCTAGTAATTTCAAGTGTAACAGACATTTTCTAATGCTGAAAAAGGTCCACAAATAGTTTTCAGATTAAATTTACTAGCACAAGTCTATGGAAAATAAACTATTTGCTGCATAAAAACTGAGTTTCAATTATAACTCCATTTGTTAAAATTCATCAATTTTTTCTTTTATGTTATAATCATTTTTTTTAGTACTGCCAAGTAGCCAGTGTGTGAAGTTCCAGTCACTGAAGGAGTATGAACTAAACATTATTCTTCACTACTGCCAAATATTTTAGTACTTTTGCAACTAAATGTGCTGAAATTAACGACAGTGAAATTATATTTACTTACATATAACAAGAAAAGAGAACATGCTTAAATGATGAAAAACCTGTAAAATATTAAAATAAATAAGAACTGACCATATTCAACCGCAGCTTTTAGCATTGCTTCAGAATGAGTGGATCCAAATGCATTGCGAACAAATCGTCGCCGCCGACGCAAATCATCTTCCCAGTAATCCAAGCGCCAGAAATCATTAAGTTGGCTATGAAATTAAATACAGATAAGATTTACTATGTGTAGCATTTTAATGGTTGGAATTTTGTGAGTATGCATAATTTAAAAATTTGATTATTACATATAAATACATATAAATATTATTACATATAATATCCC
Organism: Rhinatrema bivittatum; assembly: GCF_901001135.1. Lineage (NCBI taxonomy): Eukaryota > Metazoa > Chordata > Amphibia > Gymnophiona > Rhinatrematidae > Rhinatrema > Rhinatrema bivittatum. The sequence goes on along the minus strand of NC_042619.1, from coordinate 106,089,219 downwards.
TACCTCATAAGGACAATTCATTAATGCTTTAAGCACATTGACTGGCATTTACGTTCTCTCTATTTAATCCCCTGCTTCTTTTCTATGCTCCAAGTTGTATTACTCCCTTGTTTTATTGTAACTGCATACCTTAGCCTTCTCTTGTTTAATGTTTTATTACTATTATTATTATTATTATTAGGATAAATGTTATTTTTTACCTTTTTTGTTACCTATCCTCTTGTTAATTGTAAACCGACATGATGCGATATTTATCGCGAATGCCGGTATAGAAAAACTTAAAATAAATAAATAAATAAATAAATATCTGGTACGGACTGCCTTTTATATGAAGAAATGGAAAAACACACAATATAAAAAGGTAAAACTTCTAAAATATTGCCTTCATTTTACTTAGTTATTAAAAGACTCAATCAGTCTATTTGAAATGTCTTGCTTATTTCTAAAACATTAATCACAGAGAGTCCATTAAAACAGCAGCATCAAATTACAAGTATTAATGGCATAGCTTGTTTTTTTTTTTCCAGTGTTTTTAACTAGGCTTGTAAATCATAGAATGGGCTGCAGTATAAATAGTTTGCCATTTAATGATTATGGTCCCTTAGAAGATTCAACTTGGAAGTATAAAATATTGCCTACTTGAATTTTGTGCAACCATGATTAAAATAACATGCTGAAATATTCATTGAAATAATTCCCCACTGCCCCCAGCAACCACAGAAAACTGCAATTTTATTCATTATTAATAATGCTGAATTAGAGCTGCAAAAATATTCCAGCATGTGATAATCGTTCTGGTAAATTATTATCCTCCACAAACATAGCCCTTGGACAATTTTATAGCTTTCTGCTAATACAGGCCATTAACATCCATGGCCATTTTAAGGCTTCTATACTTTTTCTAGTTGCAGAACTAATGTCAATGTTTCATGAAATAATAAAAAAGCATTTTTTTAATTCTAATATAAAAATATCCCAAAATGAAATTTTTAGTTAATTACCTTTAGTTCAATTATGGTTGCAAACTTCAGTTTTAATAGAGCAAAGTTTGAGATTGTTAAAGAGCTTGACATTTTTGTTTTGACAGTTCTGTTTATTCACAGTTCCATTTTAGTGAAAAACAAAATAAACTATTAGAATCTGGTAAAATCATTATTGACAGTTTATATTAGCTTTTCCTGCAGTTGTACCCCACAGGATCATAAAAAAAATATAAATTTTTCACAATTAGTACATTGCACATCATAATAATGACTTTGTTTATATTCATGAAGGAACTTTTCCCTAGTATGAATCAGGAGCCCAAGCTTCCAATTGTAATGCTGGCTTAGCCCATGGCATTGACATCCATGGTTATATTGCATGTCTTAAAAATTAGAATATTTGTAATAACTATACAATCCAAAACCAACAAACAGATATAAACCTAACATATTGCTTATATGTGCTACACTACAATTTTACTGGTAAGAGATTAACGAGGGAATTTTAATTCCCCGGCACACACCAATACCGGCAGATACGCACGTTACCAGGCTGCAGGTGCGCCAAGTGCATTTTCATGGTGGCTGAGCCATGCGTGTATCTTCCGGTACATGCGGAAGTGCTGGATTCTTTAGAAGGGGCGAGCTGGAGGCAGGGTGTGGGTGGGGGCCAGCCGGAACAGTGCCATTAGGTCTTGTCCTGAGGAAGCACGCACTGGCAGCCAGCCGGCGCGTGGAACTTACTACTGCTCAGGAGAGCAGGTAAGTTCTACAACAAAAAGAATAGGGTAGGTAAGTCGGGTTTAGGGGTGATGGAGGAGAGTCGAAAAGGGAGGAAAATTAGTTAGGGGGATAGGAAAGTTCCCTCCCAGTCCACTCCTTTATTTATGAAACCGGGCTCGCATGTGCACGCAGATAGCTGATTTTATAACGTGTGCGTCGACATGCGCATGTTATAAAATCGACGCATTCATGTGTGTGCACTGGGAACTGCACGCACATGGACGCCCACACAGCCCTTTAAAAATTTACCTCTAAGGGAAAACTACTAAAACTTTCAATAAGAACACTACCATTAACTAACCATTAAGTTATAACAAAAATCCTTGCTTCTCCTTTCTGCAGGAATGGATTCTACTGTAATCTTGTAAACAATATATGTTAATTCTCATAGGGGCATATTTTCAAAGCCTATGTGTGTGTGTGTGTGGGGGGGGGGGTTACGCGCATCGGGCCTATTTTCAAAAGGCCCGGTGGTGTGCATATGCCCCAGGGCTCGAAAAAGGGGCGGTCCGGGGGCACTCCAGGGCATAGCTGGAGCCTCCAGGCACAGTGGACATTTGCCGCTGTGCCCGGGATCGCGGGCTGGCTGTCGGCCGGCGCACGCAACCTACGCCTGCCCAGAGGCAGGCACAACTTATAAAATAAAGGTGGGGGGGGATTTAGGTAGGGCTAGGGGGCAGGTTAGATAGGGGACGGGAGGGGAAGGTGGGGGGGGGGGGTAAAGGAAAGTTCCCTCCGAGGTTGCACTGATTTCGGAGCGGCCTCGGAGGGAACGGGGAAAGCCATTGGAGCTCCCCTGGGGCTCGGAGCGTGCAAGGTGCACTAGTGTGCTCTCCCTTGCACACGCCGACCCCGGATTTTATAACATGCGTGCGGCTGCGCGCACATGTTATAAAATCGGACGTAGATTTGTGAGCGCTGGGTTGCACGCATAAATCTAAGCCCGTGCGTAGCTATTAAAATCTGGCCCATAGTGCATTAAAATATATTCATATAGACGGTAACTTTCAAAAGGATGTGTGAGTGCACAGTGATATGTGCATCGGTGTGCATCCCAGGATGCGGCAATCCATAACATGCCCACATATGCGCGCATGTTATAAAATATATTGGATGCGCAAATGTGTGCGCCAAATATTATAAGGGCATGTGCCTAGGTGCATAGATCTAATTCTATTGCATAAGTCAAGGTATTTTATAACGGGTGCTCATTCATGCCACTGCCAGCTTCACCAGTTCATCCACCAGTTTGCCCAGTGTTGAGCTAGATCCTCCAAACCCACTAGCCTGCACTCCCCTTAGTTATCCCAGACCATTTAAACCCTTCCAAAACAGCTGTTGCCTTTTTTTTTTTTTAAAACTTGCATCTCCTCCATAGAGAAGTAAACTTGGGAGGCAGTGGACCTGGGCATGTATTTAGATGTACATCTCTTGGCCATGCCCCTAAACACCCATGCCTTGCCCAGACCATACCCACTTTTTGAAACAGAGTGAGATGTGCACACAGTGGAATATCAAAATGCATTAAGTAGGAGTTTGTTTTACTGATCAATACAACATACTCTATACTTTCACCATGAAAGAACAATGATAGAACTATTGTAAAAATAATTAAGAATAAAAACAAAAAGTCTTGATTGAATAACTTTTTACACCCCTTGACTCAATACTTGGTGGAAACCCTTTTTGCAGCAATAGCAGCTTTGAGATGTTTAAGGCAAATGTCTACCAATTTTGCCCAGCAGAATGGAGCAGTTTTTGACCATTCTTCCTGGCAGCAGAATTCAAGCTCTTTCAGGTTTGGCTGAGGATCATCGGTGCCTGCAATGTTTAAGTCTTGCTCTGTATTCTCGATTGGAATCAGATCTGGGCTATCACTGAGCCAGTCGAGGACATTCACTTTCTTCTTGCTAAGCAACTCCAGTGCTGCTTTTGCAATATGTTTAGGATCATTGTCCTGCTGAAAGGTGAATCTTCTCCCCAGTTCCAGGTCAATGGCATACTAGAACAAGTTTTCCTCTAGGATCTGCCTGTACTTTGTGCCATCCATTGTTCCCTCGATTGTCACAAGTTTTCCAGACCCTGCTGCTGCAAATCATCCCTACAATGTAATGCTGCCACCGCCCTGCTTTATTGTAGGAATGGTATTAGCTGGCAGATGTGCTCTGTTTGTTTTGGGCCATATATATAGTTTAGCATTGAGTCCAAAAAGTTCTACTTTGGTCTCATCAGACAAAAAAACGTTCTCCCATATGCTTGTAGTGGGAGTATTTCTTTGTAAATGCTGGCTTTTCTTCAGCAGTGGTTTCCTTTTTCCCGCCCTCCCATCATGTCATGTTTGTGGAGTAATCCTGAAATTGTGGACAGTCAGAATTTTCCAGTCTTAGCCAGAGACCGTTGCAATTCTTTTAAAGAAAATCATAGGCCTCACAATGACCACCTGCAGCAGTTTCCTTAACCCATAGCTACTAATTATGAAGGGACAGCCTGATCATGGCAGTATCTTGGTGGTGCCAAACTGTTTCCACTTTATATTGATAGACCTGACAGTGCCCCAAGGGCTATTCAAACACAATGAAATTTTCTTATAGCTTTTGAATAACATTATCCTGGAGTTCCTTCAGTCTTGTTCGGCATGTTTTGACCTTTGTGTCAAATTCACTTCACAGAACAGAAACAGCATGGTTCTTCTTCTAGGAGTATTCCAATCAGCTCAACTACTGTAGCTGAAGACAGGTGGGCTCTATGTAATTTACTGAGCATTGTTAAGGCACTTTTTTTTTAACCAGAGCTAATTTGGGTTTGCTATGACACATCACATGAAGACTTTTGTAAAAATACTTGTTAATTTTTTATTCTTACAATAATTAATTTTGGGAATATTTCCATAATTTTTTTCACAATGAAAATGTTGTATAGATCACTGAAACAAATTCCTACTTTAATCAACTTTGATTTGTTTTGTTTTAGACAGCAGTGTGTGAAAAATGTACAATGCATGTCATATTAGTCTTAACACTGCAAAAACAGATATGCATTTATGCACACGCATACTACCCATGTGCTTACGGTGGTAAAATTTGGGGGTGACGTGCCAAGTAAGAGGTCAATTTTAAAAGCATTGTACAAGCAAATTTGCCTACATACTTGTGTATGTGGGCCATGCATGAGCAATGCAGATTTAAAAAATCCATTAAGTACATGTATATATACCCATGTACGCATCAAAAATAAGAGGGTGGAAAAGGGGTGGGGCATAGGCGGTCTAGGGCAGGGCCAACAGTTATGCACATAACTCCATATTTTAAAACTGGAGACCATGACGCGCATTGGCTCGTTATCTCGAAAAAGGGTCTCTGCCACTTCCAAGTTCATAGATTTAGGACCATACAAGGCAGTATAGTATTCAAGGAACCTGGTCGCAATATTTGCAGGTGTAGTCTGATGCAACCCCCGGCTATCTCAAATACCAACTACAGTTGTACGATTTCTTCGAGGGCGGATAAGGTGCGACATTAGGTGACTAGCTCGATTACCATGTTTATATAACTGATACCGATAGTACCGGAGCGATTTAGACGCTCTCTGGTGTAATAAAATTTTAAGGGCTTCCCTAATTCTATCTACACGAGCTTTGGCATCAGCAGTCACGTCCAACATGTGTTGTGTCTGCGCTGTCTTTAGGACAGCCGTTAACCGCAATATTTCTGCATTGCATCTTTTGTTACGTTTCGCTACATATGCGATAATAGCTCCCCTCATGACTGTTTTTCCCGCATCCCACAATGTTGCAGGGGAGATCTCAGGAATATCATTAAGTTCTAAATATTCTTTCCAGCATTCTTGTAAATATTTATGAAATACTTTGTCTAAATATAAATCAGGACGCAAACGCCACGAGAATGGGGGACGATAAGTGATGCCGCATTGCAATGTTACTGTCACCGGAGCATGATCTGAAATAGAAATAATTCCAATAGAAGCATCAATCACAGTGGGAAAACACTGATCTGATACTAAAAGATAATCAAGCCGAGAGTATGTCTGGTGGGGATTAGAAAAAAATGTAAATTCTAAGTCATCAGGATGAAATACCCGCCAGACATACAAAAGCTGCAATTCATGCACAGCAAATTAATAACCATCTGTTGATCCCGTAACAACGTCGGCTTAGAGGGGCTATTATCTAGTTGCTTGTTAGCAACAAGTTTAAAATCACCTCCCATAACAAGTCGGCAATCGGAAAAATCTGTAAGCAGCCTCATCAAGGAGATAAACAAATTATGAGAATATACATTAGGTGCATAAGCATTGCAAAGTGCCAATTTCTGTTGATGTCATTTACCCACCACTATAACAAACCTCCCCTCAGGGTCTTGTAGAATTTGTTCACATTGAAATGGCAAATTTTTATGAATGAGGATGGCCACCCCTCGTTTCCTAGAAGTGAAAGAGGAATAGCAACACTGACCCACCCACTCTCGCTGCAGTTTAGTATGTTCTGTATCATTCAAATGCGTTTCTTGCAAAAATGCCACTTGCGTATGCATACGCTTAAACATACTTAATATTTTTTTCCTTTTAATTGGCGAGTGAAGACCATTCATATTCAAAGAGACAATCGTCATTTGCAATATTTATTTAGAGAACTTTTAACAAAGAAACAAGTGTTTACCCTTCTCCAAGGCCCCCAAGCCTGGGCCCGAGAATTTATATACCATATTTCAGTAGCAATCCAACAAAGATGAGCTACCATACCCCATACACCCTTCCTGTCCCCCCCCTTCCCACAGATACTTACATACCAAAAGTTCCAAGCATACAAACAAGCACTCCAATCATCCATTCCAATTTTCTTCTTATCTGAATTAAACATCAATTCTAAAGAAAGAAGGTTCTCCCCCAGCCCCATAAAGAACATCTGGGATTGAAGTCACCCCCCCTTCCAACCCCGCTCCCTCCTTAAGAAATATTATTAATGATATCTTAACTACAACAATACAAAAACTGTGTCAATGCGAGTTAGGTCTAAACATATTTCATTAAGTTAAATGGCATTAGAATATATAGTTCAAACACTCTCTTCTTCACACCTCGGCAGATTCAAAATAAAATGATCCGCCTCTTCCTTAGAAGTGAGAAATAGGACTTTATTTTCATGTTGTATCCTCAGTTTAGCTGGATATAGTAATGCAAACTTTATACCTCGTTTGTGAAGTTCCGTACAGGCAGGCGCTAACACTTTTCGATGTGCCGGGGTACTAGCAGAGAAATCATTGAACAACAAAATTCTGCAGCTCTGGTATTACAAAGTAGCCTGTTGTCTATAAGCCCGCAGTATTTGAGATTTATGGGTTGTTTTTTTTTAATTTATTTAACATTTTTATATACCGAGGTTCTGGTAACAATGTTACTAATCACTTCGGTTTACATATAACATTGTTCCCAGTTTAAAATACGAGCCATTACATGGCATGGCTTGCCATTTCTTTCTTGTATAGTTCCCATTCGATACACACTCTCACATTGTATTTTTTCATTTTTTAGAGCTAAGTCCACATTAGTTGGGAGCCATTTTTCCACAAAATCTCTTTACTCGCCATCTTTTACCATCTGGAGTGGTCGTCGCTTTAGCATCCCGGCGTTGTGACGTCGGGTCAGTGGGCGTGTCTCGGGTCCGCAATCTGTTCTTTTATTGTTTTGGGTTCCCAGTTAGTTCTTTTTGATTTCTTTTCCCTCCAGGTTTTCTTGGCTTTCCTTTTTCTCACCGGCACCACAGCCGTTGGGGTTGCCTGGAGTGGTCATCGCTTTAGTGTCCCGGCGTTGTGACCCACATTCATTTTGAAACATTCATTTTGAATCTTGCCAATGGTACTTAGTAGAGATGTGAATCGGAACCAGAATCGGTTCGGATTTCAGTTCCGATTCACATCTCTAGTACTTAGTAGCTGGGGACACTTGCACCATCTTATTGAGTGGGTAGATTTTCTTCAGAAAATAACATTAACAGACATTAAAATAGAATCTATATACATTATTTTTCACAAAACCTTCCCTAAATGCAGTTAATAGTAGGCATGTTTTAGTAATATTAGGGAGGGCAATTTTTAGATGGCTAACTTGTGCACTCACATGGCTTTGATAATTGCCCTCTTTGTCCCACTGGTACATAAGGGACTATGCACTAACATATGAATATATCTATTTATAAAGAAAAGATCTCAGGCATAATTGCCCAGGAGCCACACTGTAATTTGACTACATGGTCCAGTCTCTTCTCTCCTGTCAACATTTGATTCTCTTTTCCTGCCTAGGTGAAATTTGAACATTAATCAAGAGTAACTAAATGTTGCTCTATCGCTGGCAAAATGTATATTTTTTTAAACATTCATGAGACACTTTATTGAGTTTTAAAACATTTTTCTTTCATAACCTACACTCCGTGGAACTGTGTAATTTCAAAAAAAAGGATTTTCAAAAAGCTCAAAATATGTTTGTAGAGAAGATGAGAGGTTTCATATATAGTGTAGGTGTCTCCGCACCAATGTATAATTGGTTATACTCATCAACCTGCCACCACCTCCTTGAAATGAAAATTTTTTTTTAAAGATATTTTTTGTATATATAAATGTGTGAAAGTCCCAGTGAAAATTCAGGGTCTTCCGTGGCGCTGTGGATATTTATCTTACTTGCTGTATGAATCAGTATAATCTGTTGGACTCAATATATTTTAAAGCGGGTACATAACCGACTTCCCAAATTTGTTGGTTGGTGGATGTTTAACCTTTAAATGCAATCCCGACACGAACCGTTCATGTTTCAGACAACGGTCTTTCTTCAGGGGAATATGATGACAATATGTAACCAACCTCATAGGATTCCAACCTCACCGCAGAATAGTCCTTCGAGTCTATTAAATGTGGATGCTTGTGGTTCGCCGCCTCATATTGATTCTTCTCCGCTAAGCTCCCACAAGAGAACTCTGAACCTCTCAAATGGCCCTTCTAGCCTCCCCTCCATTAGCAGCTGCCAGATTAACTAATACAAGACTTCATGTATTCACCTGGAATGCACCAAAACTGTGGAACAAGCTGTGGTTACCCTTTCATCTTCAAGCAAGCTACTTCACCTTCAGGAAGCAAGTCAATGCTTGGTTGTTCACCCCAGCTGTTTCTTAGATCCCATAGCAGAGACTATACTCCTTAGAACAAATTCAAGGGAATACATATTTAGATACTTCATCTTCTCCTTATATGTCTTCTGATACAGACCCCACACCATTTTGGTCACCCTTCTCTGGACTGCCTCTATCCTGTCTCTATTCTTTTTGAGATACCATCTCTAGCACTGAACATAGTACTCCAGGTGAGGCCTTACTACAGATCTGTATAAGGGTATCATTACCTCCTTTTTCCCTGCTGGTTATTCTTTTCTCTATGCAGCCCATCTTCTTCTAGCTTTAGCTATTGCCTTGTCACATTGCTTCGCCATTTTCAAATCACCTATCCAACTCTTTAACATAATAAACCACTGGCTATCTTCCACTTGTGATCAATACCCCTGTGATGATTGTAACTTGCAACTTTTGATACAACTGTAACTGCAATTAAATTTGATTGTAATCTGCGTTGGGAATAAATTTGAGAACAGGCGAAGTATCAAATGTTCATAAATTAATACAGTAAACTATTCACTCTATCTGCTGTTCATTTTAAGCTTGAGAAAACTAGCAAGAAGAATCCCATTTGTTTTTTATCTTAAAAATACCAACTCACTCCAAACTGCATCTTTTTGCAGAGGTATTTAGCATGCCTATGAAAAGGACAGTCACTGATACTCATCAAACTGTGGCACTGTGCAGCAGGTAAATCCCATTTCATGAGATCATGATATCGCCTCTGTAATAGGGCAGGCTGCAGCCTCCAGAGCATGCCAGTAGCTGGAATGACATGCAATTCAAGTCCTCCTGAAGTTCTGCCATCACACTGAAAAGGAAGCTAAGTTGAATTTGGCTTTTGCTGAACCTAGCAGTGACCTCCACCACCATCCTGATAAGGAGAAGACACTAGAATACAATTGGGTGACTCAACATTAGCAGAAAAGACTTTTAACTCATTGAAGGGTAATGATTTCAGGAGCTACTTTGCAAGCAATGCTCCAAATACTGGAATATTTTTTAAGCAGCTCAGATCAGGGATGCTGACCTGAGATAATATGAGGAGATGGGTGGATTGGGGGGCCTCAGTTGAATATTGATCCTTCCTGGCATTATACAGAATAACAGATTCTCCTTTCCTTTAATATGTTGCAAGGTGGAGCCCTCTCCATGAGAGAGAAGGGTACTTCTTGGACTGCAGCTCACAAGTTCAGTTGCAGCTTATCTCAATGCATACCATCTCAGGTGAAACCTGCCACACACATCATCTGGGTATGATGGTAAGTGAAGCAGGCCCTCTAGGGGCCTATGACATTTCATCCCTATTGCCACATGATGCCCATGATGTAAGCAAATACATTGCTTGGGTGGCCCTACATAGATACCTACATACAAGTTTTTGTGTTGAGCACATAATCCTGTCCAGGCCATGGGACCACAATCTTGCTCCTTGATACAGGCTACTTTGAACCCAACAAAATATTGATTGCCCATGGGAGCCTACACAGTTTCAGCCTCTGGGGCACTGAAAGGATGAGAACCCCATGATCATGACCTTAAATATCATTCATATTACCACCCAGAGTCAAACTAATCTTAACAAAACTTATTGAAATAGTGGTTCTTTTTCAGATCCAGAATTATTTCGATGTGTTTCAGGTTTTTTATCTCTGCCGGGTGGGATTTTGGAAGGGGCAGAAAACTGAAACAGCTTTGTTGAATATGGACAATGTGATCCATCTCCACGAGTGAGGTTATCAAATTTGCGGATGATACAAAATTATTCATAGTAGTTAAATCACAAGCGGATTGTGATACCTTACAGGAGGACCTTGCAAGACTGGAAGATTGGGCATCCAAATGGCAGATTAAATTTAATGTGGACAAGTGCAAGGTGTTGCATATAGGGAAAAATAACCCTTGCTGTAGTTACACGATGTTAGGTTCCATATTAGGAGCTACCAACCAGGAAAAAGATCTAGGCATCATAGTGGATAATACTTTAAAATTGTCGGCTCAGTGTGCTGCAGCAGTCAAAAAAGCAAACAGAATGTTAGGAAATATTAGGAAGGGAATGGTTAATAAAACGGAAAATGTCATAATGTCTCTATCGCTCCATGGTGAGACCATACCTTGAATACTGTGTACAATTCTGGTTGCTGCATCTCAAAAAAGATATAGTTGTGATGGAGAAGGTACAGAGAAGGGCAACCAAAATGATACAGGGGATGGAACAGCTCCCCTATGAGGAAAGGCTGAAGAGGTTAGGGCTGTTCAGCTTGGAGAAGAGACGGCTGAGGGGGGATATGATAGAGGTCTTTAAGATCATGAAAGGTCTTGAATGAGTAGATGTGATTCGGTTATTTACACTTTCGAATAATATAAGGACTAGGGGGAAGTCTATGAAGTTAGCAAATAACACATTTGAGATTAATCGGAGAAAATTCTTTTTCACTCAACGCACAATAAAGATCTGGAATTTGTTGCCAGAGGATGTGGTTAGTGCAGTTAGTGTATCTTAGTTCAAAAAAGGTTTGGATTAGTTCTTGGAGGAGAAGTCCATTAACGGCTATTAATCAAGTTTACTTAGGGAATAGCCACTGCTATTAATTGCATCAGTAGCATGGGATCTTCTTAGTGTTTGGGTAATTGCCAGGTTCTTGTGGCCTGGTTTGGCCTCTGTTGGAAAAAGGATGCTGGGCTTGATGGACCCTTGGCCTGACCCAGCATGGCAATTTCTTATGTTCTTCCTTTCTGAACAACCATAATCATAAAGTGTACTGGAATTCTGAGTATTCCTTTTCCCATTGTAATAGGGGTCTTTTTGAGTCTGTCTGAGTGATGGCAACACTCAGCCTGTGTGACTCGGAAAATGTTAAGGACGTGGAGAAGGGAAATGTTATGCTGCTAATAATAAAGTGCTTTTGAGAACCACTTTGAGACCCATGAAGAAATGTTATGCTATTATATTTATGAGAATTTTCAGGCAAGAATCTAGGAATTGGAGTTAGTGCCAAGGCAGTTTTAAGGTACAAAGTAAAAACAACTGAAAATGTACTAGGATAAGAGATCTGAACTGATAAGACTACTGAGAAGGAGAGGGCATTACATATATTCTGAACAGTTTCCAAATTCCAGTTTCATGCAGTTGCTAGTGTTTTTAGGATAAAAGTAGAGATTAGATCATTCAGACCTTTGGAAGTAGCAGACAGATTCTTTGTGCCCTTGTTTTCATCATCAATTAGGAATATGAGCTTTGCTTTCTCTCTCTCTCTCTATATATATATGTATTTTATTTATTTATTTATTTATTTATTTAGAGGTCTTGTATACCATTGTTCCAAGCGAAAATCATTAGTTCATCACAGTTCATGGCATTAACATTCATAAGTATTAGAGAACACTGAGTATATCAATAACATACACCATTTTTAGTCACCGGGCAATGGGCAGAGTATTTGGATGATAGCTTGGGAGGATATTAGGGGGAGAGAAGAGAGTATAAGTGTGAAAATGGGAAGAGAGTTAGGGTGAGAAAGTAATCATTCAATCAGTTTGTGTTGAGTTGTATGCATTTTGAAACAGCCATGTTTTCATGTCTTGTTTGAATATCTTCTTGCCAGTCATGGTTCTTAGTTCTTCCGGCATAGTGCTCCGGCATAGTGCTTTGGAGCACTATGATATAGATATTGCCCTTTCTCTTGTTTGTGACAGGTGGGTGTTTGTAATGTAGGAATCAAGAGGAGACCTTTATTTTGTGATCTCAATGTTCGTTGCGGGTTTGTATTGTTTAAGTGGTATTCCAAGCAGATCATTATTATTTAGGTTAATGATATTGAATATGATCGTTAATGTTTTATACTGGATGCTAGATTGAATTGGTAGCCAGTGTAGTGCTTTCAATGTAGGAGTAATGTGATCGATTTTCCTTGCTACGGATAACAGTCTTGCAGCTGCATTTTGCAGAAGTTGTAATGGTTTAAATATTTTCTTTAGTAGTTATATTATCTGCAATTAACTCTTCTGTATTATCTGATTTTATATATTATTTATTTATTTTATTTAAACATTTTTATATACCGGTATTAGTTGTGGACATCATACCGGTTTACATAGAACGAGTCAAGTTCTATTATCTCGTCTATAAGCAATATATATATATCTCAATAAGCAATAAGAAGATACCATAAAGCACCTGGAACCATAATATACTGAATTAGAAGTATGTATGAGAGTATTTGCATGGGGAATATGCTCCCAGATTCTAGCCCCTGGATATAATTCCAGTATGTGTGTGTACCTTGGGTAAAGTCCCAAGGTATAGTCTGTGAGTGTGCAGATAAGCCCCTTGAATAAATCCCACCTTTGACCTGGCTAGTATGTGTGTGTATTTACATTGAGCAAATTCCTGACATCCAGCCCCCTAGTATAATCCCAGATTGTGCGTAGGTATGGGATAGACAAACAGGTAATCCTGTAAACACTCAGGTGAGCCCTGGGGAACTCCCAGTGTGTGCAGTCTGAAACCAAAACACCCATCACCTTTAGTATGGTGTGCTTCAAGAGTAGATACTATTGCTGTTGATATTTAAATTCTATCTTGCTCCTCTGTCTACTCTGAAAAAGAGCTTCCATAATAACTACTGTTTGTACACAGGCAATTGATTAATTATTTTGGGGAGAACCAGAAAGATGGATAGGATGAATGCTTGTTTGACTGAGGTAGTATGTTGGTTGGCAACTTCTATTCACTCTCTCACAAAATATCTACTATGAGATTTTCACACACAGTGCAGCAAATATTTAAGATGAAGATAGAACTAAGGACAACAGCTGACCCTTTCCCTCAGCTACCAATCCAATATATTATCATATTCCTATTAGTAGTTGTCCCAAAAAAGAACCTGACATTTTCCAATTGATCCAGAGAATCTGTTACCTACAGGGTACAAATGTGAATGATATCATACCTGACTAAGGCCTAGATTCATCAAACTATTGCATGCAATAGGAAGAGGGGCGAGTTTTATGGTAATAGCTTATTTATCACAAAGTGCACTTCACATAGATATTACTGCAGAGTGGGATAACTTTTTGGTAAGTGCCACAACTGCTGTAATTCCTATCTATAACCACTGGGGGGGGGGGGGGAGAGAAAGAGAGCAAGAGAGACTAGCCATAATACTCTCATACTAGGTAAGTATTTATACTAGAGATGTGAATCGTGTCCTCGATCGTCTTAACGATCGATTTCGGCTGGGAGGGGGAGGGAATCGTATTGTTGCCGTTTGGGGGGGTAAAATATCGTGAAAAATCGTGAAAAATCGTAAAAAATCGAAAAAACGTAAAATCGCAAAACCGGCACATTAAACCCCCTAAAACCCACCCCCGACCCTTTAAATTAAACCCCCCACCCTCCCGAACCCCCCCCCCCAAATGACTTAAATAACCTGCGGGTCCAGCGGCGGTCCGGAACGGCAGCGGTCCGGAACGGGCTCCTGCTACTGAATCTTGTTGTCTTCAGCCGGCGCCATTTTCCAAAATGGCGCCGAAAAATGGCGGCGGCCATAGACGAACACGATTGGACGGCAGGAGGTCCTTCCGGACCCCCGCTGGACTTTTGGCAAGTCTTGTGGGGGTCAGGAGGCCCCCCCCAAGCTGGCCAAAAGTTCCTGGAGGTCCAGCGGGGGTCAGGGAGCGATTTCCCGCCGCGAATCGTTTTCGTACGGAAAATGGCGCCGGCAGGAGATCGACTGCAGGAGGTCGTTCAGCGAGGCGCCGGAACCCTCGCTGAACGACCTCCTGCAGTCGATCTCCTGCCGGCGCCATTTTCCGTACGAAAACGATTCGCGGCGGGAAATCGCTCCCTGACCCCCGCTGGACCTCCAGGAACTTTTGGCCAGCTTGGGGGGGGCCTCCTGACCCCCACAAGACTTGCCAAAAGTCCAGCGGGGGTCCGGAAGGACCTCCTGCCGTCCAATCGTGTTCGTCTATGGCCGCCGCCATTTTTCGGCGCCATTTTGGAAAATGGCGCCGGCTGAAGACAACAAGATTCAGTAGCAGGAGCCCGTTCCGGACCGCTGCCGTTCCGGACCGCCGCTGGACCCGCAGGTTATTTAAGTCATTTGGGGGGGGTTCGGGAGGGTGGGGGATTTAATTTAAAGGGTCGGGGGTGGGTTTTAGGGGGTTTTAGTGTGCCGGCTCACGATTCTAACGATTTATAACGATAAATCGTTAGAATCTCTATTGTATTGTGTTCCATAACGGTTTAAGACGATATTAAAATTATCGGACGATAATTTTAATCGTCCTAAAACGATTCACATCCCTAATTTATACCTCTACATGAGGTCCACCTAGTTACTCGAGGTGAGGTTTAGCTATTAGTGTAGGGGTTAGGGGCTACTTTGACATTCAAAGTGAGACGTACAAACAGAACAGTGCTCTCTTGTGAAGATTTGATGACCCTCGGAGTGAGGAAACTCACTCAAAGATGATATTTGTGCAGTGTTCTCTCAACCTAGCTTGAAAGCTAGGTTCTCTCAACCTAGCTTGAAAGCTAGGTTGAGAGAACACTGCACAAATATCATCTTTGAGTGAGTTTCCTCACTCCGAGGGTCATCAAATCTTCACAAGAGAGCACTGTTCTGTTTGTACGTCTCACTTTGAATGTCAAAGTGGCCCCTAACCCCTACACTAATACCTAAACCTCACCTTGAGTTACTAGGTGAGACTCCCTTAGAGATATAAATACCTATCTAGGGTGAGGACATTATGGCTAGCCTCTCTCTCCCTCTCTCACAGTAAACATGGTTCCCCCAGTGGTTGTATGTAGGAAATACCACATCCTGGCAATTCAAAGTGCAAAAAAGTAATTGCAATTTGCAGTAACTTAGCTCTTCACACAATTATTAGCACAAATTGCCATAAACTGCCTATTACTATAAAACACACCCCTTTTTCTATCACAGGCGATATTTAGTGCACTTTGATAAATCCAGGCTTAAATTTGTACCTGAGGTAAACTGCAATCCTGCCACATTCTCAGGAATCCTATAACCTCTCCCATGTTTCCCCAGAATTTGCCCCCTGGAAAGATGGGTGAATGGTGAGGGTCAGTGCGTGGCGCACTTTCTCCAGATTGGTGTAAGCCTATAAGTCACCCTAAATGAACCTTAGAGCCTTATATCCCATCTCTCTCAGTCTATACCACACCATACAATTAACAATTATGAATTTAAAATAATAGATTTTACATTAAAAATAATATTCATAGTCTTCTGAGGTAAAAATATCACAATAGGAAGGGAATGGCAAATACAGTGATGGATGCCATAATGCCTCTGTATCGCTCCATGGTGAGACCACACCTCAAATACTGTGCGCAGTTCTGGTCACCACATCTCATAAAATATATAGTTGTGCTGGTGAAAGTGCAGAGAAGGGTGACCAAAATGATAAGGGACATGGAACGGCTCCCCTATGAAGAAAGGCTGTTCACTTTGGAGAAAAGTCAATGAGGGGTGGGGATAAGATAGCAAATGTTGCTTACCTGATGTAACAGGTGTTCTCACAGGACAGCAGGATGTTAGTCCTCACAAATGGGTGACATCGAGGATGGAGCCCACCACGGAAAACTTCTGTCAAAGTTTAAACAGAACTTTGACTGGCCCCTACTGGGCATGCCCAGCAAGGCACTGACCCTGCAGCCAGCAGGGGTCTCCCTTCAGTCTGATTTTCAAAGCTACAGGCAGTGCCTAGAAAGTAAAAATAAAACGAACCCAACACCGCGGGGAGGCGGGCGGGTTTCGTGAGGACTAACATCCTGCTGTCCTGTGAAAACACCTGTTACATCAGGTAAGCAACATTTGCTTTCTCACAGGACAAGCAGGATGGTTGTCCTCACAAATGGGTGAGTACCGAGCTGAGGATGTCCCGACCTGCACCAAATGTACCCAACGGTGTGCAGCAGGCACAACAACTGAGGAGAAATTTGGGAAAGGGCATCCGCACCCTACCGGGTAGGTGGAAGGGTGTTGGTACATCAGGTTGGAAAAAGGTTACGCAAGACAGACTGGCCGAAGATGGAGTCCTGTCTTCCAGCCTTGTCCAAACAATAATGGGCTGCAAAAGTATGGAGAGAACTCCAGGTTGCAGCTTTGCAGATGTCAGGAAGCGGCACCGATCGAAGGTGTGCCACTGACATCGCCATGGCCCTCACAGAGTGTGCTTTAACACGGTCTTGAAAAGGAATGCCAGCTTGCTCATAGCAAAAAGAAATGCAGTCCGCCAACCAGGAAGAAAGAGCCTGCTTACCCACAGGTTGTCCCAACTTATTAGGATGGAAAGAGACGAATAATTGAGTGCTCTTCCTGTGGGAAACTGTACGGTCTAGGTAAAAAGCTAGAGCCCGTTTACAGTCTAGGGTATGCAGGGTCTGCTCTCCAGAGTTTGAGTGGGGCCTGGGAAAAAAGATAGGTAGTACGATAGATTGATTGATATGAAACTCCGAAACTACCTTAGGTAAAAATTTAGGGTGAGTGCGGAGTACCGCCCGGTCCTGCAGGAGCTTAGTGTAAGGCGGATAGGTAACTAGGGCCTGTAATTCACTAACCCTGCGAGCTGAAGTAACAGCCAAAAGGAATAACACTTTCCAAGTGAGATATTTCAAGTCACAGGAGTGCAGAGGTTCGAAAGGAGGTTTCATTAGACGACCAAGAACCAGGTTAAGGTCCCAGGATGGGGCCGGAGGACGCAAGGGTGGCTTTAGATGGAGTAAGCCCTTAAGAAAGCGTGTTACTAGGGGTTGCACTGAAATAGGATTACCCCCAATACCCTTATGGAAGGCGGCTACCGCACTGACATGCATTCTGATAGAAGAGGTTTTAAGACCTGATTCAGAGAGATGCCATAAATAGTCCAAGAATTTGGAGATTGGACAGGAAAGGGGATCAAGGGACTGAGAAGTGCACCATGATGTGTACCTTTTCCATTTGTATGAGTAAGACTTTCTTGTGGAAGGCTTTCGTGAAGCTATCAGGACCCGAGAAACGGAATCTGAAAGGTTAAATGGTTGAAGGACTAACCTTTCAACATCCATGCCGTCAGGGACAAGGCTTGGAGGTTGGGATGGAGGAGGCATCCGTCGTTTTGAGTGAGCAGATGCGGGTCCTTTCCCAGAGGAATGTGCCTGCGGATGGAGAGATCCTGGAGTATTGGAAACCATACTTGGCGTGGCCAGTAAGGTGCTATCAGGATCATGGTTCCTCCGTCCTGGCGTAGCTTCACGAGAGTCTTTGACACAAGAGGGAATGGAGGGAATGCATAGAGCAGACCGGTTGTCCACTTGAGGGAGAATGCATCCCTCGGCCGAGAGTGCTGGCTCCGAATGAGAGAGCAGTAATTGTCCACTTTGTGGTTCTGAGGGGACGCAAAGAGGTCTATGCGGGGAGAACCCCACTTGTGAAACAGAGAGGTCGCTACCAGAGGATCGAGTGACCACTCGTGTGGGTGGAAGACACGGCTCAGCTGGTCTGCCAATACATTGTCTACTCCCGGCAGGTAAGTGGCCCTGAGGTACATGGAGTGGGAGAGGGCTTCCGCCCAGATCTGCGCAGCTTCCTGACACAGAAGGAAGGAGCCTGTGCCTCCCTGCTTGTTTATGTACCACATGGCCACTTGGTTGTCCGTCTGGATTAAGATTATCTGATGAAAGAGATGATCTTTGAAAGTGCGGAGCGCATAGCGGATTGCTCGAAGTTCCAGGAAATTGATCTGGTGTTCGGCTTCCTCTTTGGACCATAACCCTTGGGTTTGAAAGTCGTCCACATGGGCTCCCCAACCGATGTGAGAAGCGTCAGTGGTTAGGATTACTTGCGGATCCGGTGGAAGAAAAGGTAAGCCCTGAAGGAGGTTGACCTGAGTCGTCCACCAGGTTAAGGATAGGCGCAGCGCTTGTGTGACTGTGACTATGGAGGACAGAGGCTGAAAAGCTTGAATCCATTGGTGTCGTAGAGTCCATTGTGTTACTCTCATGGCTAGTCGGGTCATGGGAGTGACTTGAACCGAGGATGCCATGTGTCCTAGGAGAATGAGGAACTGGCGAGCCGTGGCAGTGTTCTGAGACTGGAGCTGGCGAGCCAGGGACATTAGGGTGTGGACCCTCTGAAGAGGAAGGTAAGCCTTTGCCTGTAAGGTGTCCAAGTCTGCTCCAATGAAGAATAAGGTTTGAGACGGGACTAAGCAAGATTTCTCGTAATTGACAAGAAACCCTAAGGAAAGGAGTGTTTGAATTGTCAATTTTAGGGAGGATTGAGCTATCTGTTGGGTGGAGGCCCTGATTAGCCAATCGTCCAGGTAGGGGTAGACGTGGACACCTTCCTTCCTTAAGAATGCTGCTACCACTACGAGACATTTGGTAAAGACTCGTGGGGCAGAAGCCAGACCGAAAGGTAGGACACGGTATTGATAATGGTCGTGGCCTACGAGAAACCGCAGATATTTGCGATGGGATTGTGTGATCGCAATGTGGGTATAAGCGTCCTTGAGGTCGAGAGAGCACAGCCAATCCCCTCTTTGTAGCAGAGGGAGCAGCGCGCCTAGGGTTACCATTTTGAACTTCTCTTTTTGAAGGTATTTGTTGAGGGCTCGAAGGTCCAAAATGGGACGTAGTCCCCCTGATTTCTTTGGTATTAGGAAGTATCTGGAATAGAATCCCTTGCCTCGTTGAGAGGGAGGAACGGGTTCTATAGCATTTGATTGCAGAAGAAGAGACACTTCCTGTTGTAATTGAGCCAAATGGGTGGATAGACTCCACGCTTGAAGAGGCGGGGAGTCTGCCGGAAGAGTTATGAAGTTGAGGTGGTAACCCTGTGCGATAATTGTTAGCACCCACTGATCTGAGGTGATCTGCAACCAAGGTTGTAGAAAATGGTACAGTCGACCTCCTACAGGAATGTCTGGAAGAGGGGTTTGGCATGTGTTCCCTACAGGGGAGTCAAAGGCCAACCGCAGGCCCAGGAGGAGGGGCTACAGTAGGCCTTTGTTTCCTAGGCTGACGCGGCTGAGGCCTAGTAGAGGATCGAGCTGGACGAGGCCTGGCCGATGGAGGGTAGTAACGGCGTGGCCGAAAGAACGACTTCTTAGAGTCCTTCTTAAGTGGTTGTTTGGAGGAAACCTCAGACGGAACAGAAGAAAGTTGTTTTAACATCTCGTGGTGATCTTTCAATTCAGCTACTATTTGCTGAATTTGTTCTCCAAACAAATTGTCCCCTAAGCAGGGTAAATCCGCTAAACGATCCTGGACCTCTGGGCGAAGGTTGGATGACTTTAACCAAGCCCAACGTCTGGCTGAGATGGCAGTAGCTGAAACCTTTGTGGAGGCATCGAAGATGTCATAAGCCGTTCTGATCTCGTGCTTCCCCGCTTCAAACCCTTTGTTAAGAAGGGCCTGAAGCTGTGGCTGGTATTGGTCAGGTAATGTGTCAGCAAAATCTTGCATCTGTTTAAGGATGGCTCTGTTATATTGCGTCATGTAGAGTTGATATGAGGCTATGCGAGAAATCAGCATAGCTCCATGGTACACTTTCCGTCCCACACTGTCTAGGAATTTATTGTCCTTGACCGGCGGAGTGGAGGAGTGTGGCTTGAGACGCTTGGCTTTTCTTTGTGCGGACTCCACCACAACAGAGCGATGATCCAGTTGAGGCTTTTGAAAGCCTGGTGCTGACTGGACGAGGTATGTGGAGTCAGCCTTCTTGTTAACTGGTGATACAGATGAAGGAGATTCCCAGTTTTTCTTTAAGAGATCGAGAAACACCTGGTGAATGGGGATGGAAGCGATGATTTTTGGAGCGTCCAAAAATTGAAGCAGTTCCATCATCTGGTGTCTGTCATCGGTCTCAGATTGCAGCTGAAAAGGTACAATTTCGGACATCTCCTTTACAAAATTAATAAAGGAGAGATCCTCTGGAGGAGATCTTTTTCTACTCTCTGTAGGAGAAGGCGGTGATGGTAAATCTGTGTCAGAAGATGTATCATCACCCCAGGTATCATAGGGATCACTTGGGGGTTGAAGCCCCGATGGACCTGGTTGAGGATCCGAAGGCATCGAAGGAAACCTTGGAGGAACCGGTGGTACAATCGGTACTGGGAACGGCATCGAGGGTTTCGGTGCTGCCGATGGAGTCGGTGCCGGTCTTGGAACCGATGGAGCCAAAGGATAAATCGGTGGAGATATACGAGAAGGCACCGATGGGACCACCCTGGAAGGGGGAATCAGGAACGGTGTTTCTCCCGCCGATGAAAATCCAGTCGGAGACGATGGCGCTGTCGGTGCTACTGGAATTATCGATGGGAGGGCATGTACAAGTGCCTCCATACGTTGTAGTAGCGGTGCCAGCGCTTCCACCAAAGGTTCGGTGGTCGGTTCCTTCCTCGGTGGCGGAGTCGGTGCCGGGGTCGATGCCGGTGGCGGTGCCGGAATCGGTGCCGGAGACGGTGCCAATGGAGGTTGGAATCTTTGCATCACTTTCTCGATGGCCTCCTGGACCAGCCGGTCCAGTTCTGCCCGGAGACCAGGGGTAACAATACCCGGCTCGACGGGAGAGGGAGGCTGAGGCAGAGCCGGAGGGACCACCGTAACCGGTGGGATCACGGCTCCCACACCCCGAGAGGGTGAGGGTTTCCTCGATGCCTGCGAACGAGACGTGGACGGTGCCAAGTCTGAACGAGGCCTCTTAGTCGGTGGCTCGGCTTGTTCAGAGGTCGATGACTGTGGATCCTCGACAGGCCGAGACTTGTGCCGTCGATGGCGATGCTTGTCCTTCCGGTCTCCTCGCCCATCCAGGGAGGGGACAGGAGTCGACGGCCGAGAAGTCATCGATGGTGGACGGTCACCGGAGGGTTGACGATGGTGGTGCAACTTCGACGGTGCCGGTTCCGATGACGTCGATGCTATCGATGGCGTTGGGGTGGGTGCATGGAAGAGGAGCCCCATCTTCTCCATCCTGGCTTTGCGACCCTTAGGTGTCATTAGGGCACATTTGGTGCAAGTCAGGACATCATGCTCACTACCCAAACACAAAACACAAACCCTATGGGGGTCTGTGATTGACATTGTCCGGGTACAATCCGGGCATCGACGGAACCCCGTCGCCATGGCTTAAGGCCAAATTTAGTCGCGGGCTCGGTAATTGCCAACAGGCCTCGAGGGCCAAATTCGACGGTAGTCGAAGAAAAAAGGCAAAAAACTTACCGGTTTCCGCGGAGGTGACAAAAATTTGTCGAAGGGAGACCCCTGAGGGGCAAATTTTCTTCGGAAAGAAAAATACCGAATTCCTGTCAGGAACGTGGTAAGAGAGCTCCTTTCACTGCGTGGCAACTGCTGCGCGGAAAAAAGAAGACTGAAGGGAGACCCCTGCTGGCTGCAGGGTCAGTGCCTTGCTGGGCATGCCCAGTAGGGGCCAGTCAAAGTTCTGTTTAAACTTTGACAGAAGTTTTCCGTGGTGGGCTACATCCTCGATGTCACCCATTTGTGAGGACAACCATGCTGCTTGTCCTGTGAGAAAGAGATCTATAAAATCATGAAAGAACTTTAACAGGTTAATGTAAATTGGTTATCTATTCTCTCAAATAATAGGACTAGGGGGCACTCTCTGAAGTTAGCAAGTAGCTCATTTAAAACAAATCAAAGAAAATTATTTTGCACTCAGTGCATAGTTAAGCTCTGGAATTCATTGCCAGAGGGCGTAGTTATGGCAGTTAGTGTAACTGAGTTTAAAAAAAGTTTTGGATAAGTTCCTAGAGGAAAAATCCATAAACTGCTATTAATTAATAAGCAATAGTAGCTTGGGTACTTGCCAGGTACTTGTGACTTAGATTAGCCACTGTTGGAAACAGGATGCTGGGCTTGATGGACCCTTTGGTCTGACCGAGTATAGCATATCTTATTTTCATGTATATTATTTTCACATGCACTTCTGTATGCCAATCAGAAATCTCAGCAAAAAAGACACTTGGAACCTATATGGATTACAATTACAATATAGTAAACTTCTGAAAGCAAAATTGCACTAATTGCTAAAACTCAAACAGTAGCAATCCTACCTATGAAAGGCAACATTGCAAATATTGCAGAAGGTCCTAAAATACCATACTTCTCTAATTAGGAAAACAGAACAAGCCAGGCTGCCATAGATCCCAACACAGAAACTACATGCCAGCAGAATACCTCACCTCAGTTAAACATGCAGAATACAGATGGACCCTCACCAAATACAGAATAAAGACACCAAAAGGTATACATAGAAATGTGCAGACAAAAACTGAACTGGAAACCGCAAGAAGCCAGATTCTGTATGTAGTGCAACAATGGAACAATAGAAACATCATCACTCCTTATAAAACAATAATAATAATAATAGAACTATACTCATAGAAAGAATAAATATTTCAAAAGATCTGATGAACAGATCATAATTAAATGAAAAAATGTTAAAAAAAGTTCTGAACAGTCAATAAAATATTTCAAAACAACAGACATATCAAATAACACCCAACAATTAAAACTATTTAAAAAATGTCCTGCTCTCCATACTTGGGATCTTTTGATTTCCAGTCACCCTGAGATGTCAAGGATTGGGGGAGGGGGCTGCACAAACTTTATCCTCTCTTTGACATACACACCCACTCCCTCTCATTCACACACCCATGCTCTCACATATACATCCTCTCGCATACACACAGGCTCTCACACAAACCCTCTCTGTTGTTCACAACACATACACATGCATACAGGCTCTCTTGTATGCACACAGGTACTCACTCATACCCTCTCTCTCTCATCCATACATGTATACAGGCTCCCCCATACATCTCTGTGACAAGCATACAGGTACTCACTCATACTTTCTCTTTCACACATAAGCAAAGGCTCTCACTCACATCCTCTCATGCACACACACAGGCTTTCTCACACACACATATGCACACAGAATCTCACATTCACACCTCTCTGATGTACACAAGTACTCACTCATACCCTATCTTTCACACATTCACATACGCTCAACATTCAAACAGGCTCTCTCTCATACACAATGCAGGCTTTCGCTCTGTGTTACATACATATGTATATATGGTGTTACATACATATATACATATGTGTATACATTTGTATATATGATTGAACTCAAGGTCTCCTCTCTCTTTCTTGAGTCGCTCTTCAGGCCCTGCTGAACATCTCTTCTAGCCGCAGTGGAATGGGCTCAGATATGGCCAGGCCACTCTTTACGCCCCGCCAAACCTCTCTTCCAGGTGTGGTAGGATGAGCTCCGCCATGGCCATGCTGCTCTTTGGCCTCGCTGGGCCTCCTTTCTAGCTGTGGCGGGATGGGCTCTGCTACAGCCAGGACACTCTTCAGGCTCTGCTGGCCCTTTCTTCCAGCTGTAGTGGGATGAGCTCCACCACGGCTATACTGTTCTTTGGTCCTGCTAAGTATCTTTTTCGGCAGTGGCAGGATGGTCTCTGATGCAGCCACTTAGGCATATATATGGCAACATGAGGCAATCACTGCAGAAGTGTTTTTGGGGAGGGGGTAGTTTTTGCTGTTTTCCAAATTTTGCTGCCTGAGGCAGCTGCCTCACTTTTTCTCATGATATAACTGCCCCGAATAGGGGATGGAGACTTACCCTTTCAAATTGTACTAAGACTAGAAGCCACTCCAAGAAAGTAACAGGTAACAGATTTAAAGCAATTTGGAAAAAGTATTTTTTTCACTAAATGCACAATCAAGATGTGAAATTTGTTGCCAGAGGGCATGGTTAAGGCATCTAACATAGCTGGATTTAAAAGGAATTAAAACAAGTTCCTGGAAAAAATGTTCATAAACTATTAGCCAGCTAGATTTGGGAAAATCACCATTTATCCTTGGGAGTCGGCAAAAAAGGAATGAATCTACTCTTTGGTTTCTACCAGGAAATTGAGACCTGGATTGGCCAGGGCTAGAGACAGGATGCAGGACTTCATGGACCTTTGGTCTTACTCAGCAGGCTATATCTTATGTTCTTATGACTTGGGAATTGGGAGAATTGGTGTTATGTTGTGTTGCGTAAGGGATTTTGTGTATGCATATACCTAAATTTGATGAATCTTTACTGGGAAGAGCGGATGGCCCATTTTAGTCTTTATCTGCTGTAATTTACAATATAATAACCTTAAGTTCAGGAGGTTAAAAGAGATTTTCAAAACAACCCAGGCATATAAGACATTTGAAATTAAAATGGATCAAAAGCTTCAGGAAAAAAACAAAGTTTTCTTACTCATTACCAGAGAGTGTTCCTATGGCTACAAACCTTTTCTGTCCCCTCTGTTTTTCTTATCCCTTTTTAAAATTATTAATGGCCCCACCCACAACCTTATGTGTTACAGTTCTTTACAAATTTGAAACAATGATTTTGTAATCTAATCTACAATTTATTTGTACATGCAGGCAAATATCATCATTAGCTCATTTTGCACTGACTGACTACAGTTCTTGAAAGCTAATCACAAATGTATTGTCATTCCAGTAATAAGGTATCATCTATAACTTTCTTGCTGACCTATATTTCTATATTGGTTTTAAAACCAAATGCTGTGGAAGAAGACAGGGAGCAGTTGGGTGGGGGAAGGGGAAACGGGACTTAGTTCCATTATAAAGCCGCCAAAAGGGAAAATGAATGGAATTTGAACTGACCACATGGAGGTTTAGGAGAGACCAAAGTAATTTTGTGCTGGGATTTAAGAAAGCCTAGAGGGTGGTAGTGAGAAACAGATGTTGAGAGGTAAAAGGAACAAAAAGCGTGGACAGCTTTAAAAGCAAGCAACAGACTTCTAAAATGGATGTAGGCAGAAACTGGAAGCCACTGAAGCTTAGAGCTTAGAGATGTCTAAGAGCTGCCAGGTTGCTAAAAATCAGTAACAGCTAAATTTTATTTGAGTCAAATGAGGTTCAGATTCAGGAAATTAGTCAGGAGAGAATATGAGTAATTAAGATGGGACATTATGGCACCTTAATGCATGCAAATCTGAAGGGTCAGGTGCTGGCTGGGAGTTGTTAAGTTTGAAAATAAGGTGGGGGAGAGGGAATATTTCTTTTGATATTTTGGTAATAAAAAACAAACATATTTTTATAAAAGCATTGTGTTTAAACACCTGCTTACTAACTTGTGAATATAAGTTGCACAGAGCTACAGTACATGATGGGAAAACATGAAAATTGCTTTTATATGTCTACTTGAAAAATCAAAGTAGCTCAATCCTATTTTTTAAAAAGAAAATTCATTTTTAAGAAACAATTGAAACAGTTTGAGGTTGATATTCAAAGATATTTATCTGAATAACTTTAAAGTGATCTAAATCAATGCAGACTTTTGGATATTGGGGTCACTTATCCAGATAAAATTTAGCTGAATAAAGGAACGGCATTTCGGGGCAGAGCTGAGTTAGCCGAATAGCTTACTCTGCTAACTCTGATATTTGGACATTGACTCTAGACATGGACATGAGCTCAGTTACAGTATTCTGGGAACATGTTCCCCGATAACTTTAACCTTAACTGGCTATATTCAAAGGGGTGAATTCTAAAATTCCAGTGTGCGCCAAAACCAGGAGTTACGTGAGTATGTCAGGCCAGTGTGCGCCGAGCGGATTTTAAAAGCCGCGCGTGTACATGCATATCTCCTGGTACTCGCACAAGTGAGAGAGCCCAAAAAGGGATGGTCTGAGTGGGTCAAAGGCGGGGCATGGGTGTTCCGGGACTTTAACATGGTATGTGTGCTTAAGTATTTAAGTACACAAGTGTGCGCCAAGGTTCCCTGCTGTTGCGATCCTGCCCGCAAGGAGCGCGGGCAGGCTCTTACCCCACGCGGCCAGACAGGCCGCTGACGCTGTTTTCTTCGCGGCAGACCTGCCGCCGCCGGGTCCCTTCCTGGCTGCCTCCAGCCCTGCACGGCAGGGTCGAGCCACCGGGAGGCTCCTTCGGGCGGCTGGGCCAGCTGCCACCGCTCCGGTGTTCCCAGACACGCTGCAGGCTTCCCGGGGTCTTCAGCCGGCAGGGAGGCAGTCCCTGCCGGTGCCTGCAGTCTCTTCAGCTCCCTGCAGCCAGCTTACCTTTCTGCCTTCCTGCTTCAGTCTTTGCGGCTGGGAGCCGCTAGCAGCCTGCCAACTTTCTACCTTCAGATCAGCCCTGCTCCGTGGCCTGCCTGACTCCCTTGTATTCTCCACGTGGTCGGGAGGACGCCGTCAGCTTCCAGCTTCTTAGGGCGCGGGCGCGCACCCCTCTACTCCTCTTCAAGGGTCAGCTAGGTGTGGCCCCCTGCTGGCTCCTCCCAGGGCGTTGTCATCATCAGCCCTACTAAAGGGCTCAGCTTCCAGTCTAACATCGCCTTCGCAAGGAGTTGGTCACTCCTGAGATCCTCGTTCCAGGAGCTGCCTTGTGTTCCAGCCTTCTGCAAGGTCCAGTGTTACTCGTTCTCTGTTGGAGCTCCTCGTCCCGTCTGATGTCTACCTGCTGTTCCAGTCCTGATGTCTGCTTGATGTTCCAGCCCTGATGTTTGCCTGTCCATGTTCCTGCCCTTGGCCTGTCTTCCAATCCGATCCCATGTTCCAGTCCAGTTAATGCCTTGCCTTTGGCTGCCAGTGTGCAGCAAACCCTGCTTCAGGCTGCCGGTGTGCAGCAAACCCTGCTTCAGGCTGCCGGTGTGCAGCAACCTGCTTCTACCCTGTTCCTGAATCTCCTGAAAGCTAGCACCTCGTTCCTGTTCTTCAAGATGTCCTGGTGTCTCGCGGCAAGCCATGTCGTGGTCCGTGACCAGCCCCATGGGCGGGCTGAGTAGGGCGCTTCGTGATGCAAGCCATGCACCTCGTTCCTGAGTCTGTGAGAAAGCCTTACCCTGTTCCTGAAAGCTAGCACCTCGTTCCTGTTCTTCAAGATGTTGTGGTCCGTGACCAGCCCCATGGGTGGGCTGAGTAGGGTGCTTCGTGATGCAAGCCATGCACCTCGTTCCTGAGTCTGTGAGAAAGCCTTACCCTGTTCCTGAAAGCTAGCATCTCGTTCCTGTTCTTCAAGATGTCCTGGTGCCTCGCGGCAAGCCATGTCGTGGTCCGTGACCAGCCCCATGGGCGGGCTGAGTAGGGCGCTTCGTGTTGCAAGCCATGCACCTCGTTCCTGACTCTCTGAGAAAGCCTTACCTTGTTCCTGAACTCTCTGAAAGCCTGGTATCCTGCGGCAACCCCTGTCGTGGTCCGTGACCAGCCCCACGGGCGGGCTGTGTAGGGCGCTCCATGTTGCCAGTCTCGTACCTCGCCCTTGAGTCTCCTGTATGCATCATACCTTGTTCCTGAGTCCACGTCTGCACTTCCAGTACCTTGCTTCTGAGTCTACGTCAGCACGTCCAGTACCTTGTCTCTGAGTCCACGTCTGCACTTCCAGTACCTTGCTTCTGAGTCTATGTCAGCACGTCCAGTACCTTGTCTCTAAGTCTCGTCTGCTTCCATGTTCCAGTCCTCGCTGCCCTGGCCTCCATTCGGCCTGCCGCTTCATGCCGTACCCTGCGGCAGGTCCGAAAGGGCTGGGAACGGTCGGAGGACTGTTCACAAGACCAACATAGCGTTGTTGGGTCTTCCGAAGCGTGCAGGCCCGGAGGAGGGCCTGTCTTCCAGTCTTCACTCCAGCTTGCTTCCGTCCAACCCATGCTCGGGCATGCCACGCCTCCCGCGGCACCTCTTCAGACTCTCTGGCGTCGAGCCACGGCCCAAGGGCACACACCTCTCCCAGGAGTGGGATCGCTCTCCGAGCGCTCCGCAACACCTGCTGCACAACTTTACTACTGCTATGAATGGCATGTAAATAATAAAATAAAACTAGGCTAGTCAGTTGGGTTTTAAGGGTCGGGGCTAATGGGAGAAAGGGAAACTATTAAACTAGAGAGGTTGGAAAGTCATATTCCTTAACTGGGAATGAACTGTGAAAACTCCCTTTGGCATTGACATGTCATTTATAAAATTACTCCCCTTACATGGTAGAGGTGGCATTTGAATGCATATGCATGTGTCCATTTAAAATTGCTCGCACATATACACGCGTACAGCCTATTTTATACCATGCATGCATATATGCATCTATAAAATGGCTACCTCCTATGGTGCGAGCCAGCATATGCGCATACATGTGCGCCTACGTGGCAGTTTCAAAGTTACCGTCATAGAATATAGTTGATTAAGATGGGCTGAGGCAGGGGGAAAAAAAAGAGTCTAGCACATCTGGCTTACTCATCTCCCCATCTCTACCCCCACTGACAGAAAATTGGGTCTACCACCTCAAACACTCCCACCCCTAAAGCCCCTCAAAACATTTAAATGAAATAAAAGAGAAAAGAGGAGGATCAGTGCCTTTTCTCCGTGGCAAGTAAAAATGTGCTTACTTCTGGACCCTCATCATTCCCCTCCTGCCAGCCTATCCATAACTCTCCCATCTACCCACCAGTCTATAAATCCTAATGTGCCCCAAAGATAGCAGTATAGTCCTGCCACTCCTGGTGGCTTCCAGTATTGCACTGACAGCAATGCTGGAGGTGTAACCTTCTACAGGAGCCAGAAATAAGTGCATTTTTACTCACCTCAGGGGAGGGGTGCCATTCCAGTTAACTTCACCAAAATATCTGAATATACTTGGGGGCTTGGCCCAGTTGGCTCACTTCTATTACTGGGGTGGGAGGTATGGGGATACGAGGCCTGCTAGCTTGCTCCTATTCTATTTATTTATTTTTTTACAACATTGGTTTCCCATACTCTGATAACTTTGAAACTAACTGAAGATATTGAAAAATAGCAGTATGTTTCAAATTAGCCAGCTATGGGTAGGCGAATAACTTTATTCAAATATATTCAGCGGGATTTTTATTCCATTGAATATCCCTGATAAATTATCCAGCCAACTTTAGCAAGATAAGTTATCTGTTGTAGGGATTTCTGAATATTGACCTTTTTATATTTAGAGGCCAATATTCAGTAAGTTAGTCGGAGGACAAGTTATCCAGCTAAAGTTAGCCAGATAACTTATCCTGGATATTCTGTGGGATAAACATCCCCAAACTCTTTTATTAAGGTTATCTGGCTACCTGTAACCAGATAACTTTAAACCTAACCAACCAAATGTTAAATATGTCTGGTTAGGTATAAGATTATATGACTTCATATTATCAGATAAACTGCACATAACCAGATATCTTCCGGCCCAATTCTCACCCCATCACCTTAACTAGCAGAATCCTTGACTGGCCAGGATGCACCTCAAATGCTTATAAATTAAAAATATATATATATATTTTTAGCACCAGGACACCAGCCCCCCCCCCCCCCCCTCTGGTAAATATTACTCAAATATATTGGTTCCTTGTCACAACCACCCCCACACCCCTCTTCGATGCCTTCCCACCCACCGAGTACCTGAATGCTCGCGGTGTTTTGAAACCCGGGCTCGTGTAGACAGTGATCTCAGGTGCTTCCCCAGTGCTTTAGTAACAGCACAGGGGATTCTGCTATTTATGGTAGTGGGGTTGGAATCGGGCCAGGAGGCCCACAGAGAAGATTTTGTTTTCTCTTATAGGATCGCCACTTAACCGGATATCTTTTCAAGATATCCGGTTAAGTGGCAGGTTATCTGGCTACTCAAGGCTGAATAACTTTAGACCTGCTCTGAAACAGGTCTAAAGTAATCCAGCTTTGAGTAAGATATCACTGAAAGGCTGTTAAATTAGCTGGATAACTTAGGCCATCCCTGCAATGCTTCTCTTTTATCTGGCTACATTATAGCTGGATAATAGTGAAAATCTTGCTATTTAGATGGATAAGTTGTGTCTTATCTATCTAACAAGGTCAATGTTAATGCCATAATGAATGTGATAGTTTTTTGCAGGCGTTAAGCCGTGCGACATGCCCAAAACGGCCATAACGCGATTTGCCATAAACATTGCAAATTCCATTTCGGCACTGAGTGACAGAGAGAGAGAGAGAGGCACACACAGTAGTCAACTAATTATTCTGCTATCAGAGGACCAACTAGTAACTCAAGGTGAGGTTTTGGTGGTCGTGTAGGGTTTTGGGGCCAGTTTTACATGCAGAGTGAGACGTATGAAAAGCACAGTAGACCTCAGTCAAATTTGATGTCATTTGGAGTGACAAAAGTCACACAAAGATGAGATTTCCTACAATGTTCTCTCGCCCTAGCTTGATGGACTCTCTAGCAGGTACTATCAAACTATAGCAAGATAACTTTGAAGTAATCTCATTTTAGCCTGACTTTCCTCACTCCAAATGTGCTGTTCGTATGTCTCACTCTGCATGTAAAACTGGCCCCAAAAACCTTCTCCACTACCAAAATCTCACCTTGAGTTGCTAGCTGGCCCTCCTATAGTGATATAGGTGACTACAATGATGATCTTATAAAGGAGCCTCTCTCTCTCCCTATGCGAAGTGCTAAGATAGCATGCAGTGCAGTAATTCTAAAATTATAGCCACACTCCTTTTTCTTATTGCTGGCGTTATCCATGTGAAAATTATAGCATTTAGATGAATCTAGGGGTAAATGGCTTTGAATATTGACCTCTTAATAATTAAAATGTCAGAAGCACAGTTTGCTCAGAGTTTTAGATGCATTTTTCAGAAAAATAGCAATTACTTAGCTGTTTTCTTTGTGGAAGGTTTTAAATTTTTTTTAATGCAGATAATTCATTTTTAAAGAATACATTTTGGATTTTTTTTAGTTTATGTAAAAGTGTATACAAATTTTTAAAGGGCTTTATCTTAAACACTAAATGGGAGAAAACCCTTATTAAATACTAAATGGATGCAGTTTTAAAAGAATGTTATCAGTTCTGTAAGAAAGGTTTATTTTGCTTGGCTACATATGGAGGATAATTTTAAAATGACTACACGTGATGGCATATGTGTGCATATGGCTGCACATAGTTTTGCCATAGTATTTTATAACCCACATGTATTACATACATGCAAATTATACAATATCCTGCAATATATTTGCAAATACATGCAATGCATTGAAAAAGTATTTCAATGCATTGAATGCATGTACTTTTCCAACCTATTTTAAAAAGATACATACACATACACACAAAAATAAAGTTGGATTTACTCGCGTAAACTGGTATATTTTAAAACATGTGAACGTAAATGAAATTATCAGTTTTACAAATTACTCCACTAGTTCACCCAGTCCTTCCCCATGTCATTGAAACTCTCAGTTTTCTTCAACCTGAACTCCCCACAATCCACCTAGACCCCGAACCTGACCAAAAATACACAATAAGGGGTAGATTTTATAACATGGACGTGTCTAGTTTATAACATGTGTGCGCACGTTATAAAATCCATGGGCCGTGCATGCATGTACGGGTAACGTGCGCAGAAGGGGGAGGGGATTTTAGTAGTTTACATGCGGCAACAAAATCGGGCCTTATCCCATTCCCTCCAATTAAGGAGCGGACTGGGAGGGAACTTCTCTACCCACCTAAAGCCCTGCCCTCTTCCCCTGTCCTCGCCCAAAAACTTACAATTTTTTTGTCTTACTACTTACTGCTCTCCCCTGGAGCAGAAGTAGTTTGCGTGAGCTGGCCAACTGCCAGCACGCGCTTTTCCCGGAACAGCAGCTAATGGCCTCTGTCCCGCCCCGCTGCCTGGCCTGCCCCTTTTGTATCGTCACTTACGTGTGTGGCCGGGCCCTTTTGAAAAAGTGTACAGTGCTCACAGGGCCCGCCACAGGCGTGATGATATTTGCGCGCGTGGCCGATTTAAAATTCGGCCGTAAACATATTTAATATCATTTACGCACATAAGTAGCAGGTGTAAACTACAATAGTAAATTGGCAAATCTACATACATGTCTTTTAAAATATCAACTTACATGCATAAATGTTCGTCCCATACTGGAATGTCCCTAGACTGTCCCCTATTTACACAAGCACATGTATGTATGCACACAAGCAAAAATATGTATGCATTTCTGAGATTTATAAAATAGCATGTACATGAGTATATGCTACTTATGCATGTATATGCTAATTTTTATGCATGTAATTTTGAAAAGTCACCATTTAAGCTGCACACTCTATATTAAGTTTTTTTCAGCTATTTATTTTTCATTGTTACTTTTAATATTTTTTTTCTTTTATTAGAATTATAACTTTATAAAAAAAAAAAGTAAAACAAAATACAAAAACAGATTATTTTGTAAAAAGTCACTGTGTTAATAAACCATAAATGCAAAATGGATTTTAAGTTACAATTAAATAGATCATTTTAACAACCCTTGGAAAACTAACATAGTACATTTATATGTAACTATATTTTGTAGAAGATATTCTGATGTTAATGAATAGACACTTTCCTAAAACTATAAATAATTCTGTGTATACACACATATACACACACACACAGTCAGAGCAGCTGGCTATGAACAGAGAACCAGGGTTCAAATCCCTGTGCTGCTCATTATGCTTTGGATAAGTCACTTCCTCCTCCATTGACTCAGAGGTAAATTTATTAAACTATGTTAGACAATTATCGTGCATAAACATGGCATGCTATTTTACCCCAAATATTTCCTTTATATGGTTATGAGATGCTATACATGCAAAGCAGTTCATTAGTAGGCAAGTTCATGAAAAAATCGCAAACTGCACTATTTTCCCTGAAATTTAGCTACAACTCAGGAGTTATAGCTAACTTTCCACAGGAACATCAGGACACTAACACACATCCCGTTGCGCCCAGGCAGTTTCTTAAAGGGCCATAGTAGCCCAAACCCCTGGGCAGTTTCTTAAAGAGCCATAGTAGCCCACACCCCACAAATGAGTTGAAACCCCTGGACAGTTTTGTCAGATCCCTTTCCCACCCCCTTGTTACTTCTAGAGGCAGCCCCACTGTAAAAAGTAAAAATAAAATGTTTCAATCATGTGGTGAATGCCCTCCCCCTTCCTAATCCCATCCCTTTGCAATAAAAGACCTACATGATAGGGGCATAACTTGTATAGTGGCCAGCTGGCTTCATTTTAATTCAGACAGAGCAGGGTCCAGAGCCTAGGGAGCACTCTGGGCCCCTCTAGGCCACCAGGATTTTTAAACATATGACTGGAGGGGTGGGCTAGGATAGGTTGATGTGTTGAGGGGCCTAAGAACAGGGTGTGGGAGTTTGGAGGCCGGAAGGGGGGGGGGGGGTCTTTTTTGCAGGGTTGGAATGGGGGAAGGATGTTTGCTGTGCAAGTGGATCTTTGTTTTATTTTTATATTTTACGTTAGGGTTACCTCTAGAAGTGGCAGAGGAGTGGCATAGGGGTTTCACACAACCCTTGGGGAGGAATCATTTGGGCTGCTATGGTACTTTAACAAGATAGCAACTCCAAAGAGGGTGCCATCGCGCAACATTTATGCCCTATTAACTTACATTAATTTTCCCCTTGATATTTTACTGTCCGTGAAAATACCATGCGGTTTCCTAAGCTAGAGAGTTCAGAGTACCACAGATAATTAAAACCCTGAATTATTTTCCCTTCTGGGTAGAAAACTGCAGATTAGATGACTTCCAGGGATGGTAACTTTTAAACAGACGTGGGTACATATGTGTGTGCGTTTGCCAGCTTGCGCCCAGAGATGTGGCCATTTTATAACATATGCGCGTATGAGTGCATGTTATAAAATAGACTGAACGTGAGTGTAGATGTTTTACTCCTGGGGGAATTCTGTGCAAAAAATTTAAAATTCTGCACACAAAAACTTAAAATTCTGAAAACTTTATATTGCTCAAAATAACACAATTTACATGACAGCTTTAAGTAATTACATTTTAAATTAATACAGAAAAAAGTTATTACTTAAAGATGCAGAATTTATATATTTTGAGCAGAATTTCCCTAGAAATTCACAGTATAAGTGTCCCTTCTACTCGCTCTCCCTACTCCCCTGGCCACTTTGCCCTCTCAGGCCCCAACTCCTCCACCTGCCAGTACCTCTCCCCTCCACCTCTAGGCTCAACTCTTTCCACTCTATTGCCAGTCCCAGAGTTTGACCCCATTCTCAGTACTGCCCCTCACACAGCCTCCCTCTGTCCCTCCCTCTCTCACACATGCTCCCTCTCTCTAATACACATACACACACCCTCATACAGGCTCCCTCACTCTCTCACACACACCCACATCCCCTCATACAGGGCCCTCTCTCTTTCATACACACCCACACAAGCTCCCTTTCTCTTTCACACATACATTCTTACACAGGCTACCTATGTCTCTCTCTCATGCACCCCTTCACACAAGCTCTGTCTCACAAATACACAATCCCTTCACACAGGCTAGCACCCTCACATACACATGAGCTCCCAATCTCTAACACACATACACACTCCTTCACAATCTCCTCATATAGGCTCCCTCTCTCTGAAACTCACACTCAAGCACTCCCCCTGCTCTTACCTCCCATGCTATCACACCCTCCCCTCCCCCACAACCCCTCCCCTCAAGTAGGCTCCCTCTTTCTGAAACCCACACTCAAGCATCCCCCCTTACCTCCCATGCTCTCTCTCACACCCACCTGTTCCCCCCTCCCCTACACCCCTCCCCTCATATAGGCTCCCTCTCTTTGAAACCCACACTCAAGCATCCCTGCCCCACTCTCTTACCTCCCATGCTCTCTCTCTCACAGCCATTCTCTCTCACCAGGGCCTTTACCTTCACCGCGAGCGGAGCACACTCCATTCGCGGCACAAGGGGGCCTTCCATCTTCGCCATGAGCGGAGCACACTCTACTCGCGGCACACTGGGGTCTGCCTTCATCTTCGCCGTGAACAAAGCATGTCCCGCAGCACACGCGGGCCTTCATCTTCGCGCACTCTGTTCACGGCATGCCGGGGTCTCCTTTGCTACTTTCTGCGCAGAATTTGGCAATTCTGTGCAGAAAATGGCAATTCTGCACAAATTTGCGCTCCACAGTAGCATAGAATTCTCCAGGACTAATATGTACACAATTTTAAATGAATGGATGCCTAAGCACCTCAAATATCTCTTCTTCTGCTTAAGAGGGGGGATTTTAATAGACATGTGTACCAATGCAATTACCAATTTTCCCAGTTTGTTTCCAGTTCAACCAGGCAAGGGATAGGACTTCCAAACCCCCACCCCTCCCTAGTTTAATAGCCTTCCTTTTTCCCTGTATGCCCCAACCCTTAACTGACATGCCTATATTTTTTGTTTTATGACTTACACACCAACCATAGCAGAAGTAAAGTTATGTGGCAGAAGACCCCGGCGCGTGTTTATGCGCATATTTACATGGTTTCATTGAAAAATCCATTAATGCTCATGCCCCACCCAGACTGCGCCCCTTTTTTGAAAAAATTTGTTTGTGCGCATAGTGGGAGATATGTGCATACGTGGGCGTCTTTTAAAATCCACTTGCCATGCACCAGCCCGAGGTTATGCGCATATCTCCCAGTTTTGGTGCATGCTAAGCTTTTAAAATTCTCCTTTTAGATTGTAAGCCCTCTGAGGACAGCAAAATACCTATATTACCTGAATGTAATCTACTTTGAAGTGCCTGAAAGATTAAATATACTTAAAATAAAATATATAACATCCCTACACATATTAATGACTTCTCTTTAAACATATGCTATAGGGATGACTGTAACCTCAAAGGTCACAAGTGTGCCATACACAACAAAATGCATCATCTGCTTTTTCAAGGAAATAATTGCAGAGAACTATATAAATAAAACTTATGTATCATAATTCTATTTAGTTAAAATGTTTTTTTGTATGGAGAGTCAATAAATAAGGTGAATTGAAGCATAGCATCAAATTGTTTACATTCACCTTATTTATTGACTCCTCTGGTATAAATATCAAGCACAACAAAGTGTAAATAATAATACATTTTAAAATAATATTTATACATACATTTTTCAATGGGTTCTGATTATTCTATTTTTAAATAATTTATATTCTATGTATGCCACATTAAACAACTCTATAATGTAAGCCAACATTTCTCTAGTAATCCATATTCCTGCCAGCACAAAATTAATGGCCATTTACATGTTGCTAGGAACCTCTCAGTAGACCTGCTGTGAAGTGCACACCAAAGCTAAAGGGACATATGGAAATGTCTAAAACAGACAGGAAGATTGAAACACTGCATTATGGTTATTATGACTGTGCAGAACACTATAATGACAAAAAAAGAACATTTAATTTCTAATGTTTTTGGCCCCAGGTTTTTTCCCCTAAACCAAATTAAGTTAAAAAGGATGACTCTGAGAATGACCAGCTATACACAGCAAACACTGCTTTTGCTATTAAACTAAAAGCCTTGCTGTACTATCTAATCTACACTTTCTGAAAATTCATGGCTTTCAGCCACTATTTGTGCAGTCACAGACAATGCAGAGCAAGCCGGGCCAATGAGGAAAAACATATTAGTATTTAATTGTTTTATTAAGTTAATGAGAGGGGAAAAAACGGTCCTCTATTCTAGGAGACAGAGAATGAGCTACATGCTGAAATTCCCTTAAATTTTCCACTGAAACAAGTGGCATCTGCCACAGCTCTACCTATGGAGTTACCTATTAAATTCTTGTATAATAGTTATTCTGACCTTGTTGAATGTGATAATATACAGGTATATACAAATAGCTAATGTCTGACTTAGCTTTATGTACGAAGACAAGGTAGCTTCTTATTATCAAAAGATTTCTTGAAAACAACAGCTGTGTTAAAATCCTCCTTAGATATTTTAGTTGAATTTGTGTCAAAAGTAATGCTTTCTTTACATTGTGGAACACAAATGTGACAGATGCAAGAGGCTTATTTGAGCTGCCGAAACAAAATGGAGGGTCCTCATAAAGTGAAACAAATTTACCAGAATTCACTGTGTCGTGTCTGATAAGAGTACAGATTACAATTTCAGTGTTAAGAACAAACATACAACAAATTCTAATGCAGTTTCCTTCAATCACCACTGTATGGCAGCATAAAACAAGTAAATCTTAGCATACAGAACACCGATAATTCAGACTAGAATATAACATTCAATTTTTATGAAGACAGAATAGTCAAACTTCTCTTCACAAAAATGGAGAGCAGAAAATTTAATTCTTATGGAATGCATCCTGTTTACTGCCTTACAAATAAAATCAGACCAGTCTAGAACCATTCTAGCTGAGTAATCTACTGTTAAATGGAGTTACATAACGGACCTTGTAACAGTAGCCATAGAGAAGTGTATTTCCTTTACAATGAGTTCCCTCTTTAGATCAACTACATTTGTTAACTTAATAAACCAGAGTTTATTAGGACCACAGGACAGAAGGGTGACCAAATAAGTGGCATGGAATGGCTCCCTATAAGGAAAGGCTAAAGAAGTTAGCCTTTGGAGAAGAGACGACTGAGGGGGATATGATATTTCTGGACCTCTGACAAGTATTATAAACTGCCTTCTAACTCAAGGGATTTACCCAGACAGACTAAAAACCGCTTCCCTCAAACCCCTCCTTAAGAAACACAATTTAGACCCCAACGAATTAGTCAGTTTCCGCCCTATCTCTAATCTCCCCTTCTTAGCCAAACTAACAGAGAAATTGGTAAACACCCAGCTTTCAGAGTATCTAGAAGATCACAACATCTTATACCCTTCGCAATATGGTT
Organism: Rhinatrema bivittatum; assembly: GCF_901001135.1. Taxonomy (NCBI): domain Eukaryota; kingdom Metazoa; phylum Chordata; class Amphibia; order Gymnophiona; family Rhinatrematidae; genus Rhinatrema; species Rhinatrema bivittatum. The sequence goes on along the minus strand of NC_042619.1, from coordinate 106,050,548 downwards.
TCCGCAAATCATGCAACACGGAAACCCTACTCATCTCACTTACAGACCATATTATCATGGGATTAGACAAAGGCCACTCTTTTATACTAGTCCTGCTAGACATTTTGGCGGCATTTGACACCGTCAACCACTCCATCCTCCTGGATCGCCTAACAGACATTGGTATCTCCGGATCAGTCCACAGCTGGTTCAAGTCCTTCCTCTGCAATAGAACCTTTAAAGTCAAAATCAATAATAAAGAATCACCCTTGACAAAGTCCCCACTTGGTGTACCACAAGGATCCTCCTTATCTCCGACCCTTTTCAACATCTACCTCCTCCCCCTCTGCCAATTGCTAACTGATCTTAACCTTATTCACTACCTTTATGCAGACGACATACAGATTCTGATCCCTATAACAGAATCTATCTCAAAAGCTCTCACCCACTGGAATAACTGCCTACTATCTATCACCAGCCTTCTCAACAGCTTAAACCTGGTCCTCAATGCCTCGAAGACAGAGCTCCTCCTCATCTCTTCAAACCAAGATAACATCCTCCCACCGTCCCCCGACAACACCCATCTCACCCATACGCATGTAAGAGACCTCGGGGTAATTCTCGACAATCGCCTAAACCTAAAGAAAATGGTCAACACCACAACCAAAGACTGCTTCTACAGACTCCAGGTTCTAAAACGACTCAAACCACTCCTATTTTTCTACGATTTCAGGACAGTTCTCCAATCCTTGCTGTTTGCCAAAATTGACTACTGCAACGCCCCCCTCCTAGGCCTCCCCAAATCTACCACCAAGCCACTGCAGATGATACAGAACGCCGCAGCGAGATTGCTGACCAACACTAACCGTGGAGAACACATCTCACCCCATCCTCAGAAACCTACATTGGTTACCAGTTAATTTCAGAATCCTGCACAAATCAATAACCTTAATACACAAATCCATCCACAACCAACTTCAACTCGACCTCGAAATCCCCTTCAAACTCCATTCCTCCAACACACCAACTAGAGAAATTCACAAAGGTACCCTGCAATTTTCCCCAACTAAAGCCACACGCCTCACCTCGACCAAAGACCGAGCTTCCTCGACAGCAGGCCCATCTATCTGGAATAACATCCCCTCAGACCTCAGATTGGAACCCTGCCTCTTAACATTTAAGAAAAAACTCAAGACGTGGCTCTTCCGCCAAGCCTTCTCAGATCCCCCAGATACACACTAGTTTGTCCTTACTCTCTGCCTGAACGATGGACTCTGGTACTTCTAAGCACATTATGCTTTAACCTGTTTATTGTATTATATTTATAATTACTGCCGGCTTTAACCTCTCTTTCCAGCTGATTAAGCTTCCAAGTTCATACCCCTTGTTGAATGTAACTTTGCCTCTTCCACTTCATTTGTTTATTTACTTTAGTTGTCGCTCCAGTTTTTTACCCTGTTCGATGTAAACCGATTCGATATGGTTTTACTATGAAGGTCGGTATAGAAAAGTGTTAAATAAATAAATGATAGAAGTCTTCAAAATCATGAAAGGACTTGAACAAGTTAATGTAAATCGGTTATTTACTCTTTCAGATAATAGAAGGACTAGGGTTACTCCATGAAGTTAGTACATAGCTAATTTAAAACAAATCAAAGAAAATTCTTTTTCACTCAGCGCATAGTTAAGCTCTGGAATTCACTGCCAGAGGATGTGGTTACAGCAGTTGTAACTGGATTTAAAAAAAGGTTTGGATACTTTCCTAGATGATAAATCCATAAACTGTTATGACAGTAATTAATAAGCAATAGTAGCTTGTGATCTATCTAATGTTAGGGTACTTGCCAGGTACTTGTGACTTGGGATTGGTCACCGCTGGAAACAGGCTACTAGCTTGATGGACCCTTGGTCTGACCCAGTGTGGCATATCTTATGTTCTTATGTTTTTATCAATTCTCACAAGTAGATGATATAATCCAATGGAGCTTAGCACAGAATTTTTAAGCCAAAATTTCTAGAACTTTGAATGTGCCTCACTGAGCATGCACAGGATGCCAACACACCCCGCATCCATGCATGGGCCCCTTCAGTCTTGTATATTAGCATATATAACTGAAACCAACTCAAAGGGGAGGCAGGTGGTTTTCATGAGACTGACATCCTACTGAAGAACATCTATTACAGGTAAGCAACTCTACCTTCTTAAAGCAGTAGCAAGATGGCAGTCCTCACAGGTGGAGAATCCCTAGCTACAGACTGCCACAAACATAAAAGGGGAAAACAATATTCAATGCCTATGGGTACAACATTATTTTTTATTGACCACAAGCCTTTTTGACATTTTATACTTCATACTTATTCTATGAGGGGCAGACTGGAACAAAAACAACAGGCCCTAGGAGGGAGTGGTTGGTTTCTACATTTCAAACAAATTCCGCAGGACACAATGGTCAAACTGACTGTCACATTGGCCATCCCTGTTCAAACAGTAATGAGATTTGAATGTGTGGCGAGAACTCTATGCAGAGCTTTGCAGATCTCCCTGGGGACTGATCATAGGTGAGTTACTTATATTGCTGTGGCTCAGAATGAGCCTAGACTTGGCCCACCAGCTTCAGGCCTGCAACCAAAACTACAACCTTCTAGGTCATGTACTTCAGATCACAGGAGCACATTGGTTTAAAGGGAGTTTTCATCAGCTAGGACAAAACCACACTGAGGTCCCAAGACATAGCTGGAGGCTTCAAATGAAGCAGGCCTGCCAAAAACCAGACAACCAAAGGCTGTACAAAGATGTCTACCTTCTACCTGCTGATGATAAGCACCAGTTCCACTAAGGTGAATTCTTAATGAGCTGGTCTTGAATAAATATAGAGGTATTCAAAGCAGCTTTTGTGTAGAATAGGAGAAAGCATCTAGAGTCTTCTGCTCACACCACAAGGCAAACATCTTCTATTTAACTCCATGGGACTTCCTACTGGAATCCAAGTCACATCATCAGATAGATCAAGGGGCTGCAAGGTCAACATCTCAACATCCAGGCAGTGAGAGCCAGGGGCCTGACATTGGGAAGTCACCAGATTGATTGGTTCTCTGAAGCACATCTCCCTGAGGAGTGGGAACCAGATCTGTCTTAGCCAAAAGGTGGCTCTGAAAATCATGGTACTTGGGGCGTAGAGTGACTGCTGAAATTTGTGGTGCCACAGAAAATTTGCTGCTGCCATATGACCGACCCTCTGAGCTGCCTACTCAGGCTGACATCATCAACAAAGGCCAGGCTCAAAATGTCCGCTTTGTTGTGCTAATAGGTTTGATATTAAGCTGGCCTTTGATGATTATGTCAGGCTGGAGGAAGCAGCTCAGAACGTTGGCAGCCCAGAACAGAAGCAGAGCTGTACTTTATTGATAACTGGTGCTGGTAATCAGGGGCGGCTCAACGCAATCTGCTGCCTGAGGTGAGGAATGAGATGGTGCCGCAGCTAAGGTACCCAACAGGACACACTTTCCAAAAGAAAGTCTCTCACCAACTTACCATACAAAATAAAAAATTCAAATTCTGGTGTCAGTTCAGTAACTGCCACACAAACACTTTCCAGGGCTGGCAACTTGTTAATACAAAACCCTACAAAAGAAAACTCAGAACTTATATAGCAAAACTACTAAATTATAGCACACTACCACCTAATGCATTATAGCTCACGGGAGGGCCTGCAAGCAGCCTCAAATGGCAGTCTCTGGTGGCGACCCTGATGCTGCTTTTGTTCCTGGGCAGCTCTAGTGCATCGCCATCGCCCATTGATGCCTGTGCCTTGCTGCCACTTCCCACGAGAGGAGATTTGCAGCTGATCGTCCAGGCGGCTAGTCGCTACCCCTGGTTCCAGTGGGGCTTTGTTATACTGCTGCTCCTGCTCCTATCTCTCTAGGTCTGCATGCTCCTGCTGCAGTTAAAGGGCCCAAGGCAGGAAAGCACTGTTGTCATCCTTCAGCTGCCCTATAAAAGGGCTCCTCAGTCTGTTCCTGGTTGCCTTCACAAGGTCACCAGTGGTCTGCATCTCATTCAGTGTCCTGGTCTTCGTCTTGTTCCAGCACCTTCTGTCTTCAGCCTGGTCCAGAGCTCTAGTCTTCAGTCTGTTCCAGTGCCTGGTGTCTTCAGCCTGGTCCAGCATTCTGGTATCTTCAACTTCTGTCAGCATCTTGCCAGTGTCTTGTGTCTTCAATCTGCCTCAGCACGCCAGTGTCTTCAGCCTTCAGGCCAGTGTCCTGTTCCAAGTCTTCAAAGTCCTACTCCTGAGTTCCTAGTTCTGATCCATAGTCTTCTGAGTTCTGAATTTCCCAGGCCTTCTCTTCTTGAGCCTTGGTCAATGTCAGGAAGTATTTCTTCATGGAGAGGGTGGGGATAAATGGATTAAACGCTGTGGATCCATAAAGTCTAGAGGATGTGAATGAAGAGAAGAGGCTTGGGGGTGGCTTGTGGGAATGACGGCTACTACCTGGAGATTAATATCCTTATTTAATAAACATACCCACAGTTAATGCGACACTAACATTGCTCTATGCTTCAACGGCAAGAGGAAATGTGGAAAAAAAGGATTTGCATCCACAAAAAAGCAGGGGAGTAGCTTGCTTGTTATGGCGGTTACTACCCAGAATCAATTAAGCCTGATACTTCACTTGGAATACATATCCAGCACAGCTCATTGCTTCAACGGCAGGGGGGAATGAAGAAAAGAGGATTTATATTCAGACAACAACCAACAAGGACTGAATTGCACAGGCTGGGTAAACAAGCGTGGGAGTAGCTTGCTTATTACGGTGGTTACTACCCCTAAACAATTAGCTAGATACTTCACTTAGATGCAGCACCAGCACAGCTATCTATATCGATGGCGGGGGTGGAAGGGAAATAGAACCAAAAAGTAACTTATAAGGGCCAAGAGTAACAGCTAAGTATGAAAAACATGTGTGAAAGATTGCTGGGCAGACAGGATGGGCCGTTTGGTCTTCTTCTGCCATCATTTCTATGTTTCTATATATGGTCCTGGTTCTCACAGTCTTCGCCTGCTCTCTTGTCTCATCTGGACTCCTTGTTTTCAGTCTTTGCTTGGTTCCTCATATTTTTTTTTCAAAATAATTTTTTATTTGGAGGAAACATTGTCAGAAATTAAGTCCCACACTATAGCAAATAAAATCAGGGTACATATCAACTGATATAGCCCTAAAACAGGTAGTACACAGTAATAGAACAGCAACCACGTCTCCATCCCAACACATTTTACCTTTTTTCCCCCCACAACCCTTTCCCCCACAGTACCCTCCAACAACGGTAACCCACACATCACCATGCACTCCGCACTCCAATCATGCTACTGCACTCTCACTTCACCCCCACCCCCACCCCTACCCCCTCCAACCCTTATCCCCCTTCCCATACAGAGTCCAGGGATTATGTCCAACCAATCATATCCACCAGCCAGTAATCCTTCCTGAACTGCCGCTGGCAACAGGTTAACACAAGTTTACCAGCACGCCTTGTACAGCTTATTGGGTTTCCACTGACCCAGCACAAAGTCTAAGCATTCGAGTTGGAGAAAGGAGGCCATTCTCTGAAACCAGGCCAAAATAGATGGAGACAAATCCGGGGTCGCCCAGTCGGCGAGGATCGTGCGGCAGGCCAGAAGAATGGCCACTCTGCTAAATTTGTCTTTTGAGTGACAGACTTCTGTGGAACAAGCCTGGGGGCTAGACAACAGGAATTGTCCAGTTGCAGGAACCAGGATGGAAGTGCACTGCAGGATGACATCCGCGACTGAGCCCCAAAAAGCAGACAGAGTCTGGCAGCGAAAAAGGCGGTGCAGGAGCATGCCCTCGTCAATTCCACATTTTATACAAAGAGGAGAGTCCGTATAGCCCATCTGGAAGCGATGGACATCAGTACAATAAATGTGATGCAGAATTTTAAACTGTACTTCCCAAAGTCCAATGTCTGGAACCTGCCTGTGCACCACAGTAAAACACTGTTCCATGTACTGAGGGGTGAGTGGCAGGGCGAGCTCAGTAGACCATTTTGTCGTCAAGTGATCCAGTCGACTCTCCGTCCGAGCTTGGCCCATCCAGATATAGTGTTAGCAAGAAGAGCCGTGTCAAACACCTTAGTGGCAAATGCTGACTCAGCCATCCGGGCCTCTGGTGTCCACTGTAGAGAAGTCAAATAGTGCCTTGCTTGCACATATGCAAAAAAATATCGGTTAGGTAATAGATAAGTGTCACTCAGAGTAGCATAGTCCAACAGTGCATGCATTTCATGGTCATAAAAGTGGAAAGCGTATACCATGCCCTTGCGAACCCAAAGTTGAAACAGAGTGCCACAATCCCTTCTCCCTGCACAAAGCCCGCATTTCCAAAAAATGGCATCAGCATCGAGATTATCCCCGCCATGCCACCTTGCAAGCGCAACCACCGCCATGCGCGGATACAGGGATGTAACAGGATTTTGGGGAAGGCTAGCGCTTGCTGCTCCCTCTCGCTCATTTGAATAATGCTTAGGGGTGACCAGGGGGCAGTCATGCGGTTTATTAAATCCAGCTCACAGTAGTTGTAAGTGTCAGTGAGCCACTCCCCCACAAAACGCAGCTGACATGCAGCATTATAAAGCCAAAAATCTGGCAAGCCATATCCCCCTGCTCCTTGGGGCACGCCAGCGCCGCGAAGCTAAGGTGTGCCCACCCCCCTTTTCATAAACATTTTTGGATCGCAGCACATAATCGCTTGAGATCCACAGCCCTCAGCCAAGAAGGAATCATATGTAAAACATAGAGTACCTTGGGGGCTATCACCATTTTAACTAGCGCACACCGCCCAAACAGCGACAGCGGCAGGGAACTCCAAGCTTCCAATTGCGTTTGTATCTTATCCAAGACAGTGTGAACATTGAGGTCATAAAACACTCCAGTTTCCTAGGAATCCATATCCCAAGATACTTCAGCTTGCCGGGGGCCCACTTGAGTGGAAAGCGGCCACCCCATGTGTGCTGCAGCCGGGGTTCCAAAGCTAAGGCTTCTGACTTTGCAAAGTTGATTGTGAGACCTGCCACCTTCTGAAATTGGGCAAACAAGTCGATAATTATAGGTATGCTGGTACGGGGCCAACCCACAAAAAGCAAGATGTCGTTGGCAAACATTGCTAATTTAAGGGGATGGTTGTCGACACTAATACCCCATACCCTATGATCCCCACGCAGCTGAATAAGCTAGGGTCTCTAGAACCATGATAAAGAGCAATGGAGAAAGAGGACAGCCCTGCTGAACCCCACTGTGCAGGGCAAAAGGGGGAGTCGGGGCTCCATTCACCAGATCACTGACACTAGAGTTACTATACAGCAGTTTAAGCCACTGCAAAAATGCCCCCGTGATCCCATACTGGCACAGTGCCCAAAATAGGTACTCCCACGACAATGAGTCAAGCGCCTTTTCTGTGTCTAGGCTAAGTATTGCTGCCTCCTCCCCAGAGGGGTAACTAAGAGATGCGATGAGGCGCTGCACATTGCGTACTCCCGATGACCCCTAACAAACCCTGTCTGATCCCCATGAATAAGAGAGGGAAGAAGACCCCCTAGCCCAGTGGCCAGGATAGCCGCTAGGAGCTTAATGTCAACCTTGAGTAAGGAAATTGGCCGATAAGAGCCCACTTCCAGCGGATCTTTGTCCAGCTTTGGTAGAACTACTATGATCGAGAAATTTAAGGCAGCAGGCAGCGAGTTAAGGTCTACAATTCATTGTAAAATTTGTGGAGGAGTGTTAGTAATGAAAATTTTAAGATTTTATCAAACTCAGAGTCCAAGCCTTCTGGCCGGCTGCCTTCCCCAACTTAAGCTTCTGTATGACCGCATGTATCTCCTGTTCACTAATAGGAACATTAAGGGCTCTCAGTTGCTCCAGAGATACGCGCGGCCATAGGAGTTGGTGGAACAGTGCCTCAGTGGTTGCCAGGTCTTGGGGTTTCTCTGCGTATAGCTGCTGATAAAATTTGAGAAACTGGTCATAGATATCCCCTTATTCAGTCGACCATGCCAGACCTGAATCCCCACCATTGCCCTCCCATGGCCTCGCTGCCGTACCAAATTGGCCAGCAGCTTACTGGCATGGTTATCGTACTTAGACAACTGGCATTGATAGTACCTAAGGGATTTAGACACCCGCTGGTGGAGGAGGCAGTTTAGGGTTTCCTGCGCCTGGCCAACCTGGCCCTTAACTTCCGGGGTCATATCAACCACATGTCTCTGTTGTGCCACTTTGAGAACCTTTGTGAGACGCAGTATTTCAGCATTGTGTTGCCTGTTAGTCTTAGCTACATAAGCTATAATGTCCCCTCGCATGACCGCCTTCCCGGCCTCCCACAAATAGTCGCCGAGATATCCGGGGTGCCATTGAGCATCATGTATTCCCTCCAGCAGCGCTGTAGGTGAGTATGAAAATCTTTGTTTAGGTAGAGATCCAGTCGCATGCGCCAGGGAAATGGGGGCCTTGGCCCCTGCCCGCAGGTCAAAAGGACTGAGACAGGAGCATGATCAGATAGGGACATAACCCATATATTTAACTCTTCCACCCTGGAAAACCACCGATCAGAGACCAATAAATAGTCCAGTCGGGAATACGTCTGGTGGGGATTTCAGAAAAAAGTAAAATCAAGTTCTCCTGGATGCAGGACATGCCACACATCCAGGAGTTGCAATTCAGTACATAAAAAATTTACCCCCAGGTGCTGGTCATTAATGGCGGTAGGATTGGGCGGTTTGCAGTCCAGCTGCTTATTAGCCACCACATTGAAATCGCCTCCTACCACCAGAGCTTGGGCTCTGAGTTTGATAAAATTTTAAAATTTTCATTACTGACACTCCTCCACAAATTTTACAATGAATTGTAGACCTTAACTCGCTGCCTGCTGCCTTAAATTTCTCGGTCATAGTAGTTCTACCAAAGCCGGACAAAGATCCGCTGGAAGTGGGCTCTTATCGGCCAATTTCCTACTCAAGGTTGACATTAAGCTCCTAGCGGCTATCCTGGCCACGAGGCTGGGGGGTCTTCTTCCTTCTCTTATTCGTGGGGATCAGACAGGGTTTGTTAGGGGTCATCGGGAGTACGCAATGTGCAGCGCCTCATCGCGTCTCTTAGTTACCCCTCTGGGGAGGAGGCAGCGATACTTAGCCTAGACACAGAAAAGGCGCTTGACTCATTGTCATGGGAGTACCTATTTTGGGCACTGTGCCAGTATGGGATCACGGGGGCATTTTTGCAGTGGCTTAAACTGCTGTATAGTAACTCTAGTGCCAGTGTTCTGCGTCAGCCACATGGTCAGAGACGTCAGCCAATAAGCCCACAAAATGTGAAAAGAAGACCTGGGAATAAATGTTAGGAGCGTAGACATTGCAAAATACCACCTTCTGCTGATATAGGACCTTGGTTGCAAGTACATAGCGGCCTTCCTTATCTTGACAGGTTCTAGTGATTTGAAATGGCAATTGTTTATGAAAGAGTAATGTCACACCCTGTTTACAGGCCGTGTAAGAAGAGTAAAGACATTGGCCCACCCACTCTTTTTTGATGCTCGGTATTGCACAAATGGGTCTCCTGGAGAAAAACAACTTGGGCATGCATACGGTTAAATTGGGCTAGCAATTTTTTCCTTTTAATAGGGGAGTAGATGCCATCGACGTTCAGCGTGGTCACTTAACCTTTGCCATTCCAACCATCAACACAGAATATTATTGACTCAGTCCTGAAATAGGGCTTGAAACCTGTACAATGCATAGTCTTGCAGCTTCCCAGCCTAAGCCACAAGAACCAGTCCCAAGCTGCTGTATAGCTCATGGTCCCTAATCTCAGTAGCTGTCGGTCAAGCCTTCCCCCTCACCCCCGGTACCCCTTAACCCCTGAACACATGAACTCTCATTCACCCCCCACCCCCCAGCCATACCCATACACCACACACACCACCCAAATCACTCTCACTCGCCCCAAGAGGCACAGAACCGCTCCCCCCCCCACCATGTGGTTTGAGGGGTAGAGAGATGCTCCCCTCCAGCCCCCCCCCCCTCCTGACCCACCCTGCACCCCCACGCAAATGGCATCAATACGATATAGTGCAACACTTCAAGATACCGGGAGCACAATAGATCTTCTGTGCCCCAGATCCGGAGAGTCTCAAAACTGTAGTCAACAGTAACAATATGAAGGGGCAAGGGATCGTATTCCCTCCTTCAACAACCTACAAATGCGCAGGCATGAGTGAAAGTCCCTGACCCAACAGTCCATGAAAATCAACAAAACTGGAAAAACTTGCAAGTGACAACATGAAACATCCCAGTAGCTCAATCGGAGTGGGCGAAGCCAGCATGTAGTTGCTCTTCACTCTCCCCCAGCAGGTGGCAATGCGGCGATGAAACCCTCCGCCTCCTCTTTAGTGGTAAAGAAGAGAACTTTATTCTCATGAAAAACATGCAGCTTAGCGGGGTAAAGCAGGCCAAACTTAATACCCCGCTTGTGCAACTCAGTACATGCCGGCGACATAGTTTTCTGCTGTGCTGTCGTATGAGCCAAGAAATCGTTGAATAGAAGAATCTTGTGACCTTGGTACTCCATGGCTGCCTGTTGTTTAAAGGCCCTCATTATTTTGGTTTTTTGAGCCCAGTTCATTATTTTTGCCAGCACCGGCCAGGGCCTAGCGGCGCCCTCATGCAGCACCCCGTCATGGTGAACCCACTCACAAATCAGAGGATCTGGTGAAAATTCTAGGCCCATCTGTGTTGGTAACCATTTTTCCACCAAAGTGGGAAGCTCACCCTCCTTTACTGACTCAGGCAGGCCAATGATCCTGATGTTATTCCGTTGGCTCCGCTCCTCCAAATCCAAAATCTTAGCCATCAGTTCCCACTGAGTGGCCTGCAGGGTTGCCACGTGGCGCTCCGATTCCACTAGCAGGTCACCATGATCAGACAGGACATGTTCCACCTCGTCCAGTCTTTTAGTCTGGCCCTCCAGGGCCGACATGATGTCCTCCATAGAGGCTTGTATTTTGGTAAGGCGAAGATCCAGGGCTGCCGTGATGCTCTGAGAGATCTGGAGAAGAGCGTCCGCTGAGAGAGAATCCAGGACTTTCGTGCCTGCGGGAGCCTTCGCCATCTTGATGGTGGTGGTGGCGTGGGGATGGCAAACAACACTTTTGCGAGCGCTTCTCTATGGCATCGCCTGCTCGTCACTAGTATGACCGAGGCTCCCGGGACTAGGAGGGACCCCAACACGAGGCACTGGAAACGTCCATCGGTTTTCACCGGGAGGGAGTCTGCAGTCATGAGAACAAAACCACAGAACTCAGGTCCCCAACATCCGTCACAGGCACTTCAGTGGCACAGACCTCAATGTTCGTGAGATCTAATCCCAGGCCTCTTGAGGATGCGGCACCGAGAGCAGTGTAGGGCTCAGGACTCCTCCCCCCTGGGGGGTTGGCAAGAGGGCGAGAGGTAGTAATCAGTGTCCTCCAAAACTAGCAGCTAGGCACCTGCCAAGGTCCCACAAGTACTGGTCCATGCTGTAGGTCAATAAGGGAAACTTACTAGGATGGCCGCCACCTAGGCCTCGACAAAACGTGCTCTGTAGGGTTGCGGCCTTGACCTGTGCTGCCTGCAGCGCTTCTAGATGCTCCCGGCGTCAGCACTGCCCGCAGTTGGGGCCTCCCAGGTGGGATTGTCGCGGAGTCAGCAGCTTAAGTTTGCGGCAAGTGGGGGCAGATCAGCATGCCGGCCGCCATCTTGAACCCGCCAGCTGCGCTCCTTCCTCGCCGCGGCCGACACCATCCGCCACTGTCGGGGTACCAAAAAGTTTGCGCTGGAGGCCCAAGACCATCAGAAGCCCTTTCGAGCGAAAAAGTAAAAGAATCACCGCGGCTGCATGGGGTGAACGGGAGAAGTTTCGGGGGGGACCGCGGGGCTCAGGCTTCAGCCGTCCTTGCCTGGTGACGTCATCGCCGGAAGTCCCTTGTTTCCTCATCTTGCTTGAACTTCAAGTCTTTAGCTTCAGCCTAGCTCATGCCTGGATGCGCTCACCTGCCAATGGTGTGGACCACAGACAGCCCCAGGGTCGTGTCAGTCACGTTGTGCCACAGGGGCTCACTTATACCTGTAGTCCGAAAGGGCTTTTGAAGGACTACTCTGTGGACACCACAATTTGGGCTGTGTCCCTGACACCTCTCAAGACTCAAACAGCAGCAACTATACCTGAGAAGAGACAGCACTGCAAATATTACTATAAACCCTATAACACCAAACACCTATTGGAAAAACTGAATGAGTCAAACACTTCACATTAGCAGAATCCCTCGTCTTAGTTACATACACAGAACACAAACCGATTGATATTCCACTTTCCCTGGTTAGAGCAGTGGACTATGAACCAGGAAACCAGGATTTAAATCCCACTGCTGCTCCTTGTGACCTTGGCCAAGTCACTTTACCCTCTGTTGCCTCAGGTACAAACTTAGATGGTAACTTTTAAACAGGTGTGCACGTTCATCAGTCTGTACCCAGGGACGTAGCCATTTTATAAAATATGGGCCAGATTTTTAAACATATGCGCATGGGGTACATTTGTGCGCGCTATCCGGCAAGCACAAATGTACGCCCAATTTTATAACATGTGCGCGCAGCCACGTGCATGTTATAAAATCCGGGGTCGGCGCATGCAAGGGGGTGCACACTAGTGCACATTGTGCACGCCGAGCCCTAGAGGAGCCCCGATGGCTTTCCCCGTTTCCTCAGAGGCCACTCCGAAATCGAAGCGGCCTCGGAGGGAACTTTCCTTCAGCCCCCCCACCTTCCCCTCGCTTCCCCTATCTAACCCGCCCCCCAGCCCTACCTAAATCCCCCCCTACCTTTATTTTGTTAAGATATGACTGCCTCTGGCCACTGTGCCGGAGGCCTCGGTCCCGCCCCGCCCCACCCCACCCCTTTCACAAAATCCCAGGACGCGGCTTTGCGTGCATCACCGGGCCTATGCAAAATAGGCTTGGCGCCTGAAACCCTTTTAAAACCCGCCCCTATGCGCGTATATATGCATGTTATAAAATAGCCTGAACGTGTGCACATGGGCGCACGCCTATGTGCACAAATGCCGCTTCTACCATGCAAGTGTGGGGATTTTAAAAGACACGAGCGCCAATGCCATTACTAGTTTTACCAGTTTGTTACCAGTTTGCCCAAATAATGAATAGGACTTCTAAACCCCCCATCCCCCCCTGTTAGCCCAGACCATTAAAACCTCGATGTATTTAGTTAGTTTTTTTTTTTTAATGAATTATACCCATCCATAGTAGAAGAAAAGTTACACAGCAGGGGACCCCCGTCGCATGCCTGTGTGCATAAGTAATTTCCTGCAAATTTCCAGGTGAAATCAGGAATGCCCATGTCCCACTCAGACCATGCCCTATCCCTGTCCCTTTTTTGAAACCTTTAAATTGTGCATGTAGTGGGAGATCTAAGCGTACATGGGTGGCTTTTAAAATCCGCTCAGCACATGCTGGCCTGTCTTGTGCGCATATCTTTGCGTTTTGGCAGGGCTTTTGAAATTCATCTTTTAGATTGTAAGACCTTTGGGGAAAGGAAATCACCTATAAAACCTGAATGTAATCTGCTTTGAAGTGTCAAAAAGTGGAATATAAATTTAAAAAAAAATCAAAATAAAATAATTTCAACCTTTATCATCTGGGTATTTTATTTTTGTAATTGGGTTGGTCCTGGTCTCTCTCTTCTCCATACCATTTTCATTTCTTCTACTCTTCTTTCCCTATATCTATCTCACATGTTAATCCTCTTCCCTTTCATCTTTCACTCCATTTCTCTCTTCTTTGCCTTTCTATCTTCTCATAGTTAAATCTTTCTCTTCTTCTCCCCCTCTCTTTTACCACTCACCTATTAGCGTTCCATTTTCCACTCTCAAGCCTCTTCAATTCCCTCCCCCATTCCCTCTGTCTCCCTTTCTCCAGCATCCTTATCTCACTCTTTCACCAATTTCCTAGTCCCTCATTTCTACTACCCTCTGTACTCACCTTATCCTCATTTTCCTTCTGGTGCCTCTCATCTCCTCACTAGCCCTTGTTCCTTCCCTGTCCCTCATTCCCTCCCTGGCCTTTAGCCTGCTTGTCTTCTTACCCCCTTAACCAGCCTCTTAGTGCCCCCTCTTTCACTGCCTCTGCAGTCTCATTCCCACCCTCTCTCACAACACTTCACAGCACCCCAATTCATTTCTAACTGCATTTTACCCTCTCCTCCATTACTCCAGGCCATTCATAAAATCTCTCAATATCGCTCCACTCTTCAGCCTCTTTTTCTTATCCCCATCTCACACCTTCAACCATACCCCTCCTCCCCAGTCAATCTAACACCCCTCACTAGTACCCACCCATTTGTCAAGTTGCCACTGCCCCCTCAAGTCCCAGCTCTACATCAGAGTTCCATTTTTTTTCTTGCCTCCAATATCCAAGTCCCTTTTCTTCCCCTCAGGGCTGTTCTATAATGAGGCAGGGTGAGGCAGCTGCTTTAGGCAGCAAAATTTTGAAGCGGCAAAATTTGCTCTTCAAAACTCTCCATCCAAGGCCGCCTCATCCTGCCTTCAGGCTCATCAAGGTGCAGCTCTGCTGACAAGCCTGTAGGGTCCTCAGTCGCTGAAGGAGCAAGAAAGAAAGAGTGGTAAGCCAGGTGGAAGGATCATGGGGTTTATATTGGTCATTGCGGCACCGTGCCTGTGAAGCCATTATGACCAACAACAGGCCCCCCCACAATCTTTTAGCTCAGAGAAGGAGCCTCCCCAGAGGCTCTGCACCGACACTCACTTTGCCATCTATTATTTTTTTTAGGGGCACGGCAGTGATGGAGGCAGTAACAGCAGCAGCGGCTTCATGCGCCTGTTGCCATTGCCACTGCTCTGCTCAGGCACCTCTTTTCCATGTGAGGGAAGGAGCCAGGAGTGCGGCAATGTAGGGCAAAAGCATCAGAGGTTAGCTTGCTCTGTGCCCATTTAATGGAACAGGAGAGTGGAATCTTTCTATTCAGAGGGAGCACAAAAAGATCCACTATGGGAGTGCCCACTGGGGGAAAATCTGGCTTTGTACCACTCAGTCCAAGGACCATCGTATGGTTCCAGGATCAGACATTCTGCACACCGGCCAGATATGTGGCCCTGAGAACTATCCCCTGAGAAATGGTCCAGTCCCACAGCTGGACAGTCTACTGACACAGAAAGTACAATCCCAAGTATCCCATGACTGTGAATGTAATACATTGCAACCTGGTTGTCCATTTGAACTAGGACTCCAGAATATGACATTAAGAGTCTTTTCTGGACCTCTGGCCAGAGACTCTGAGACCTGCAGCCAGGAGAGTCCACGGGAACCAATCTCCACAGCAGAGGCTCTTAATGCCATTTTCAAAACATCAAGAATCAAGCAGGCCATTCCAGTGTCCACCAGTGACTGGAGGGAATCTTGCTGCTTCTAAGAAAGCTGATAAACCAACCCTTGCATTTGCGTCAGCAGGTCCTGCATGTATTGGCCTATAAAAAGCTGGTAGGAGGTTATAAGAGCATATAGCATAGCTCCCTGAAACGCTTTGAACATAAGATATGCCATACTGGATCAGAACAAGGGTCCATCAAGCCCAATATCCTGTTTCTAACAGTGGCCAATCCAAGTCACAAGTACCTGGCAAGTACCCAAATATTAAATAGTTCCCATGCTACTAAAGCCAGCAACAAGCAGTGGCTATTTCCTATTGATTAATAGCAGTTTATGGACTTCTCCAGGAACTTATCCAAACCTTTTTTAAACATAGCTATATTAACTGTCTTAAACACATCCTCTGGCAATGAATTACAGAGCTTAACTGTGCAGTGAGAGAAAAATAATTTTCTCCAATTTGTTTCAAATGTGCTGTTTGCTATCTTCATGGAGTGACCTTTGTCCTTGTATTATTTGAAAGAGTAACTTTATCCCGAGAGTGTCCAGGGTCCAAACCTCTTTCCAATTGGGCAACAGGGAATGATTCTTGGACAAAACCAGTGATACAGAGGTCCTCAGATGGGGAATTCCTTCTCTCTAAGGGAGCAAATTACCATAAGAGCAGTTTATGGATTTTTCCACTAGGAACCCCTTACCAGATCATTTATAAATATATTAAAAAGCACTGGTCCACATACAGATCCCACTCCACTGTTTATCTTTTTCCAGTGTGAAAACTGACCATTTAATCCTACCCTCTGTTTCCTGTCTTTTAACCAACTTGCAATCCACAAAAGGACATCACCTCCTATCCCATGACTTTTTAGTTTTCTTAGAAGCCTCTCATGTGGGACTTTGTCAAACGCCTTCTGAAAATCCAAATACACACATCTACTGGTCAACCTTTGTCCACATGTTTATTCACCCCTTCAAAAAAATGTAGGGGGATTTGTGAGGGAAGCCTTCCCTTGGGTAAATCCATTTTGGCTGCATCCCATCAAACCATAGCTATCTAAATGTTTTGTGATTTTATTCTTTATAACAATTTCCATGATTTTTCCTGGCACTGAAGTCTGGCTCACTGGTCTATAGTTTCTAGGATCACACATGGATCCCTTTTTAAATATAGGGGTTACATTGGCCATCTTCCAATCGTCAGTTACATCAGATGATTTTAATGATAGGTTACAAATTAATTGAAATTTCATTTTTTAGTCCTTTCAGAACCCTGGGGTATATACCATCGGGACCAGGTGATTTACTACTCAATTTATAAAATATGTAAGTGAGCACATATTTCTGAACCTTACCCAGGAATACCCTCAAAATATCCTCTTAGAATATGCATACTTTTCTGTACAGCAGTGACAATACATGCATACTCCTGTCATTCTGAAGACAGCAAAGCAATGTGACAAGGCAATAGCTAAAGCCGGAAAAATGCTGGGCTGCATAGAGAGAGGAATAACCAGTTAAGAAAAAAAGGAGGTGATGATCCCATTGTTCAGGTCCTTGGTGAGGCCTCACCTGGCATATTGTGTTCAGTTCTGAAGACCGTATCTCAAAAGGCACAGAGACAGGATGGAGATGGTCCAGAGAAGGGCAAAAAAAAAACCAACAAAACATTGGTGGGGGGTCTCCATCAAATGACTTATGAGGAGAGGTTGAAGGACCTAAATATGTATACTCTGGAGGACAGGAGGTGCAGGGGAGATATTCAGACCTTCAGATACCTGAAAAGTGGTGGATGTCTGGAATGCTCTTCTTAAGAAGGTGGTGAAGACAAAAAGGGTGAAAGATTTCAACAGGGCATGGGATAAACACTGTGGATCCCTAAAGGCTACAGGATGGAAATGAGGAAAAGAGCACATGGGGGTAACTTGCTGGTGTGACGGTTACTACCCTTAACTAACAAGCCTTCATAATGTAGATGTAACTCACGATTGTTCTCTGCTTTAATGGCAGGGGGAAAAAAAGAAAAGGGGAATTAGTTTCAGCAACCAACAAGAACATAAATTCTATGGTCTGAGAAAACAAATAAGCATGGAGATAACTTGTTGATGTGGCTGTTACCACCCTTAACCAATAAGCCTTATACACTCTTTAACATTTATCTTTTACCTATCTGCCAACTCCTCTCCAACCTTAACCTCAAACATTTCCTCTACGCCGACGACATCCAGATCGTGATACCCATTAAAGAATCTTACACAAAAACATTGGTTCACTGGGAAAACTGTCTCTTCGAAATTAAACATCTCCTGGCTAACCTAAACCTAGTTTTAAACTCCTCTAAAACAGAACTGCTTCTCATCTCCCCAGATAATAATGCCATCTCTAATCCTCCAACTATCCCAACTACTACACAGGTGAGAGATCTAGGAGTATTAATTGATAACCGGATGAACCTTAAAGCTTACATCAACAGAACCACCAAGGACTGTTTCCACAAACTCCAAGTTCTGAAAAGAATTAGACCACTCTTCCACACTCAGGACTTCAGAACCATTCTACAAGCTATCATTTTTTCTAAGATCGATTACTGTAACTCTATCCTTCTGGGCCTACCTTCCTCCTATACTAGACCCCTCCAGATGTTACAAAACGCTGCGGCAAGATTACTGACAAACTCCAGGAGGAGGGACCATATATCTCCAATCCTAAAAGATCTCCACTGGTTGCCTGTTCACTTTAGAATCCTCTACAAATCTCTTTCCATAATATACAAAACCATCCATCAACACACCCCACTCGACTTACAAGTCCCATTCCAAATTTATAACTCCTCCAGACCAACAAGAGACACACTCAGAGGATCTCTTCAAGTGCCCCCAGCCAAAACTACCAAACACATTACCTTGAGAGATCGGGCCTTTTCAACAGCCGGCCCCCTTCTATGGAACTCCATCCCACCGGACCTTAGACAGGAGCCCAGCCTCCCAACCTTCAGGAAGAGACTTAAGACCTGGCTGTTTAAAAAAGCTTTCCCGGACACCGATTAATTCTATTCAGCCAGATTCTACCACTTCCACATGTAAAAATGTTATTACTAATGTAAATACCTATACCTAATGTTATTCTATTTCTTTTCTTCTCTCCTCCCAGTTCTATTACCTTGTTATTTGTAACTGCTTCCTTCTACACAAATAGGTTATTGAATTGTTTACTGTACACCCCTGTTATATGTAAACCGGCATGATGTGTTTGCAACATGAATGCCGGTATATAAAAATTTTAAATAAATAAATAAATAAATGTGATGTAACTTAACATTGTCCTTTGCTTCAAACGGCAACAGTTAACGGGGAATTGGACTCAGACAGGAACCAAAAAGGGACCAGACTTTAATGGTTTGGGAAACTACATATGGGGATAACTTTATGGCCAGATGATGCCCCCCCCCCCCTCCTTCCCGATGATACCTTTATGGGGGAGACCTGTATGGCGCAGCTAGTGCTACCATAAGCTGGCTGGGCAGACTGGATGGAACATTTGGTCTTTTTCTGCTGTCATTTCTATGTTTCTATGTATGATTCCGGTGGGAGACAGGCCCCAGCATCAGAGAAGACCACAGCACTAGAGGTATGCAGCCCCTTGGCTGGTGGGAAGGTCAGGCTATTCCAGGAAGCAGAGATGTGCAGCTGCCAGTTCAGAAGTAGGAGGCGTGCAGGAGGAGGGAGCATGGAGAGGACTGCGACTACAATACTGAGTTAGAGAGAGAGAGAGAAAAGGGGAAGATGGAAACATGGAGAATTGTAAAGTCCAAGGAGAAAGACTGGGTCTCCCCAAACGTAGTGCTATCCACTCACACCCTCTACCCATTCACTCTCCATGCACACACACACATACCTCTCATCCTCTTCACATCCTCCACATCACATACAGACATCCCCTACTCACTCACACACCACCCCCAACACACTCACACCCCAAACACTCACTCACAAAGTGTCATGGAGTTGACAACAGCCTCATAAAAAAATTTGATATTATATATAGTGGGAGTTCAAGAGGGAGAGATTGGGCCTTTCATACACTTCCCAACCAATTTACCCATAAGACAAAAAAATAAACACAGCAATATCAAACAACTTGCTATGTGAAAACAGAACCACAACTGGTGTTACTTCATTGCACTGATACCAGTACAATATGCGGCTGCTTTAGCCAACACATAGGAGATGATCTCCTCCTTAAAACAGCCTTTCCAGCTTCCCAAAAGAGTTGAGGTGTTTCTGTATGTTGCTGATTATGAAGAGTATAATCACCCCACCTCCTTTGTGGAAAAGAACGGAAATCAACATAATTTTTTAGGAAAATGGGGAATTTCCAAATTTGTTCATCCAATTCTAAGATGGAAAATATTAAATCCACCCAAACCACAGTGTGGTCCAAGATAACTTGTGGACCAATTTTTGCTTGAGAGACCATAGAAAGACCTTCACTGGCTACCAATACATAATCTATATGTGATAGAGAGGTGTGAGCTCTAGATGTGTGAGTGTAATCCCTTTCTTCTGGATGCAGGGTATGCCAGATGTCGAGAAGCCCATGTTCAGCACAGAGAAATGCCACCCCTTTAGCATTACCGGATGTTCTATGCAGGCCCTGGGGACATTTGTCTAAGGATGGATCAGAAACGTAACAATTAATAACTATTGCACATGCAGTGTTAACTGGGAAAGTACATAAAGGAAATAATCATGAGAACAATTATTTGGTGCATATAGACAGCAGAGAGACACTTCTTTGTCATTTAAGGACCCTGTGAGTAGTAAAAAAATCTGCCATCTGAATCTTGAAAGATCTTATTTACCTGAAAATTAGTAGTTTTATTAACAAGGATGGCCACCCCTGCTTTCTTACCCTTGGCAGCTGAGTAGTAGCAAGCTTTTTACTTTCCTTGTCTTTTAAGGACCCTGTGAGTAGTAAAAAAATCTGCCATCTGAATCTTGAAAGATCTTATTTACCTGAAAATTAGTAGTTTTATTAACAAGGATGGCCACCCCTGCTTTCTTACCCTTGGCAGCTGAGTAGTAGCAAGCTTTTTACTTTCCTTGTCTGTAAGATGGGTCTCTTGGAGGCAGACTATTTATTTAATTCTTTTTTTATACCAGTATTAGTGGTTACATCATACCGGTTTACATCCGAACTGAGGTAGAAGATGCATCAAACAGGGCCAGGGGATGGGAATACAAGGAACAAAGAGAAGGTTAGTTGGGAACTGGCAAACAAGAGATCAGAACTATAGATATAATCTGTTAAACAATGAAACATAACTTAACAGCTAGGTTCAAGTAACTATGGCAGCATTATACTTTTTCAAGTACTGTAAAACCTTTTTCCTATTAATTGGGGAGCCTAGGCTATTTATATTGAAAGACGTTACCCAAGTGGCATCACCTGGTATCTCCTTATATGAAGTATACAACAGATCTGAAGTGATAGTATAATACCATGCAAAGCCCCCAGCTAGCTCTGCATTCCACCTTCTAGATGAGATAAATATACATATTGCTAGGTTCATGAAAACCCCACCTCCAAGGATGCTTCCAGAGCTCCACAATGAGGCTGAATGCTTTCTCTCCTAGGGCAACAGAATGAAGCCCTCTCCTAAACAGACTTATAATTTTGTTTCCAGATTATAGTTGGGTTAGAGCTCTAGACCAAAAACCAGTTCCCATACCCACTGAATCCCTCCCCCTTCCCCTCACCCACTTCAAAAGTATCTAGCATTCTCTGGAAAACAGGGAGTGAGGTTCCGAATATAAATGTGGATGGGTGTCACACTCCCAAAACTAATACAAAAACTCCTAAATGGTTAACAAAGAAAGCAGAGGGAAAAATTATTCTTAGAATCATACAGCAATAGACTGTTAAAAAAAACCCTAACGGTCATGTCTAGTGTGTTCATAATAGAAATGTTCAGTTCTCTTGGCATCTCAGCTTAGGAAATCTTCTCCATGATCACAGTGACCAGAAGGGACCCACTTTGATATTGAAGCAGGTAACTGTTCCAAAGAAGCAAACCTCTTTCCCCATCGAAAAACCAAGTAGGACATCGCATTCAGGGCTGTATTATCAATAATTCCAAGATGATGAAACACAGCTAATAAAAATACCCATGAGGCCCAGACATCCTTCCAGAACTTGTGAACAGACTGTAACCCATCGGCGCAAATATGGCACTGATCTGGCTGATGAAGAAAGGCCACAGTGCAATGCAAACCATGCTAGGTCTGCCCACCATTATACCTTCCAGGGTCTAAAGGAAAACCAGAACAAGGAACCAAACTGTGCCATCAAATTGGCATTATTGGCTCATTGCATCCACACATTTCTGAGCTTCCTCCACAGAGACGAAAAGACAAACTCGGTCAGCGTGTCACATTTTAAGCTTGGCTGGGTAAGTTAATGTGATTTGCTACTGAAACAACATGGTGTATTTCAACGAAAAATTCCGGTGCAGCATGGAAACTCGAGTGGAGTAATCCTGGAAGATCCGCACCCATTGCAAGTTATAGTAGAGCTCTGGGCTTTTGCGGTAGGTTTGAGGAGAATCTGCTTGTGGGAAAAGTTCAAAAGTTTAGTGATTATGATTCTTGGACAGAGTTTGCGCTCTTTTGATTTGAAAGGTAGTTTTTATCTCTAGGATGTTTAAAGCATCCAGGAGCCAGGACTCCAAAAAGGCCCCCAAATTTTTGTCTTCAATAGATTCTGGCAGACCAAGGAATCGGAGGTTGAATTTCTGAGACCAATTTTCAAGGTCATCTATTTTCTCTGCTTGTTCTGCCACTGTCTTTTCTAAGGTCGCCCTCTTGGCAGTAAAAGCTAAAGAGTCATCTTCTAGAAGAGAAATTCGATCCCCGGCCTGCATGATCTGTGAACTGAGGTCAGTTAGTGCAGTTTTTACCTCTGTGAGTTGTACAGAGATTCCTGAAAGTTTATCGTCTAAGGCAGCTAATACAACCACCTTGATTTCTGCCACGATTTCCTTGTTAGAACTTTTCTCTGTTGTCTGATCAGGTTGCGGTGCCATCTTATATTCTGTCCCATGGAGTTTTTCTTTGTCATTGATACTGAAGCCGAGACCTGGCACTAACACCCCAAGTGATCCCCTTTCCCCCTTTAATGTCACCCTGCCATAAAAATCACACATACAAAAATTAGTGGCTGAAGAAGGCCGCAGCTTTATAATTATTACCAACAAATTAACCCACCCCGGCGCGAGCCACATACACTCCCGGCTCCAAACCGGTGTCCCTGAGCTGCCAGCTGTTTTTCCAAGCAAGGCAGCCCCTTATGCCTGGCCCCCACCGTGATTTCAAAGCAGGGGGACCCACCCGGGCTGACAAGGTCGTCCTACTGGCTCGTTCACCCACGTAAATAGCTGCGACAGTATAATCAATGTACATCACTAATATAACTAACATAACTTGATTACCTGTGCCATATACACATGAGTGTAAAATAAAAAAAAAAAAGAAAAGAAAACTTAGCTTGATCAATGATAGCAAGCAGAGGTGGGAACCTCGCCTTGGGGAGGGTGGGTGGGAATCGAGCCGGCTGGGGAGGGGAAAAGGGCCAGCAAGCTTGTGCTGGCCATTTAAATCAGTCCGTGATGTCATTACCACGTGCCTGTTCCCGGCCAACGTCACCGTGCGGTCGCACTAGGTCTGGGGGGTTGGGGGTCGAGAACATGTCATGTGTCACTCTTCTCCTTCCCCTCCTTTGGGCCCCAATCGAGCTGAGTCGGGGGGAGGGGGACGGGTTTACAGCCATGGCCCGCCTCGACGTCATAGGCGGGCCGGCGCACATGTCAGCGCGCAGCCCTGGGACTGACGCCGAGACCCAGCACAAATGCCCCAAGTGAGTCCCTTCCCCCCCCCCCCCCCTTAGTGTTACCCTGCCATAAAAATCACACATACAAAACTTAGTAGCTGAAGAAGGCTACAGCTTTATTATTATTACCAACAAATTAATCTACCCCGGAGTGAGCCACATACACTCCCGGCACCAAACAGGTGTCCCCGGGCTCCCAGCTGTATTTCCTAGCAAGGCAGCCCCTTATGCTTGCCCCCCCCCCCCCCCACCATGATTTCAATGCAGGGGGGCCCACTCAGGCCGACAAGGTCCCCCTACCGGCTCGTTCACCCGCCACTGGCATGAGGTAGGACACTTACCTCATGCCCCCTCATAAAGCTGCATCCTTCTTCACAAGAAAAAGTTTTCGAGGGCCTCCTGTATGTTGTTATTAAAGAGGTCATATCCGATATCTGAGAGGTGTCCTTGGTCATGTTGGTATAGGCCATCACATGGCTGGTCAGCCCATTCATGCTTTATCTGTAAACCTCTGAGCTTAAGCGCCCATATGCCGACTTGCCTGTTGATCTTCTTAGGGCCCCATTTCTATAGTCTGCTGTCGCTCCATTTCGTATGGTGAATGATGCCGGACCACGAGGCATGTATTGGGGAACATTGATGCTAGCTCGCTCAAATCGGTCTTCATATGGCAAATTAACCATATGCAGGTTGTGGACCCAATATTGTTGCTGTCCAAATGTATCACAATGGCACTGGGCTTGGCCAATGTGTCCTTTTTGAGCTGCGCCAGCGGAATGAGCCGATTCCAAGACATGCCTCTTTCTCCTAACCATATAATGATCCAGACAGTCCTCTGCCATAGTGATGACTCTGTATATGGAGATTAAAGAAGGAAAAGAGGATATTGTAGCTTCATGCATGCTCGAACCGACCAATTCTCTGGATGGCTTCAATGTGCAACTCTGCCTGTGCCGCACTGGTGGCTGCTCCTATCCTAAAGGAATGGGTTCTGAATTATTTGGTGTTGTGCCCTGTGGCGGCCAGTGCCCTGTCTAAAACAACCAAAAATTGGTATACTGTAAGAGGTGCATGATCAGCATGGATCAACAGGAACTTGCCGCCAATGGGTCACAAAGCTAAGAAGTTTTGTATCGGAGAGTTGATCTGTGACAACACGCATTTTAGGGGCAACCTGCAACCTTGTGCTGTTTGGTCTGTTTTGGACTTTTGTATAGTTATCTGTATGTAATCACCATGTAGTTTGATGTTTTCCATCAATAAAGCTCTAAAGCCCTTGTCATTTTTAGTGGTGGCCACCAGCTCACTAAGGCGCATTGGGCCAAAGAAGACCAAAGAAAATGCGGCACAGAAAAGTTTAACTTGAAAATCATTATCGCATATGGATGGTAATACCTGCCATAATTGGATGAGCAGGTCATGTGTGATTGGGCGTCTTTTGTTGCTCGCTGGCTCTAACTTTCTGGCCCAACCAGCCAACAGCTTCTTAATCAAAAACCCTATGTTGGGATCTCCCCAACCTTGGGCCTTGAAAAAGAAAGCAAAACCGGCTATCTGCTTCACCACTACGCCTCTAGATTTCCACTATCTTTGGCCCAATCTATATATTCTGCCATTAGTCATTCATTTACAGGTTCGCTAACCCAACTGCGGTCTTTTAGAAATTCCGATACGGCCTTGTATGATCTGCAGTACGCCTTCCCTGTAGCTGGGGCTACCAATCTCTGAAGGAGTTCTTGTGTGGTGGTGCTCCAATGTTCCATAAATGCTCCAGGACCGGGATCCCCACTTTGTCTGCTCCAGGTACCTGTTTGTAAAACAGATTTCATTTAGCTCTTGACATGGCGTCAGCGATGCTGTTGTTCGTTCTGGGTACGTGGCGAGCGCGTATCACAGTGTTAAGGTCCCGCGAGGGATTTCTCTCTCCATGCCGTCTGACTTTCGGGCCTGCCTCAATCAAAATGGCGCCGATAGCCTTTGCCCATACTATGTCACAGGGGCTACCGGTGCTATTGGTAAGCCCCTGTCACATGGCCATCGGCGCCATCTTGTGCTCCTACCATGTGACAGGGGCTGACCAATGGCACCGGTTGCCCCGTGACATAGTATGGGCAAAGGCTATCGGCGCCATTTTGATTACTGGCAGCCGGCGGTCCGAGTGCAGGAGGTCGCTCCCAGACCCCCGCTGGACCACCAGGGACTTTTGGCAAGTCTCTGGGGACCCTCCTGACCCCCACAAGACTTGCCAAAAGTCCAGCGGGGGTCTGGGAGCGATCTCCTGCACTCGGACCGTCGGCTGCTAGTAATCAAAATGGCGCCGATAGCCTTTGCCCATACTATGTCACAGGGGCTACCGGTGCCATTGGTCAGCCCCTGTCACATGGTAGGAGCACAAGATGGTGCTGGCTGTCC
Organism: Rhinatrema bivittatum; assembly: GCF_901001135.1. Classification (NCBI taxonomy): domain Eukaryota; kingdom Metazoa; phylum Chordata; class Amphibia; order Gymnophiona; family Rhinatrematidae; genus Rhinatrema; species Rhinatrema bivittatum. The sequence goes on along the minus strand of NC_042619.1, from coordinate 106,024,778 downwards.
ATTGCTCCTACCATGTGACAGGGGCTGACCAATGGCACCAGTAGCCCCTGTGACATAGTAAGGGCAAAGGTTATCGGCACCATTTTGATTACTGGCAGCCGATGGTCCGAGTGCAGGAGGTCGCTCCCGGACCCCTGCTGATCCAAAAGTCCCTGGTGGTCCAGTATTTTACCTGTGTAACTCAGCATGGGCCCATACAGCACAGGATCGTGCTGTCCAACGACGCTCATCGTTCGCATGAAGGCCCTGGACCAATTAACGATGTTTCTTGGTACTGGCTTGTTCACGCGGAGTGCTGGTCTTCCTGCTTCCTCCTTGTCTTCGTCCTTCCTTACTTCTGAATATGTTGATGTATGTGCGTTTTCTGATCCTCTTCCAGAGTGATCTGGGAATGCTCTCCCATAGCTGAGACAAGGACATCAGTGCAGGGGGCACACGTGAGGTATCTGCTGTATAATTACTTCTTTCTTCCTTGTCTGTTGACGCTTCTGATGGCGAGGACTCAGATGAGGAGCCGCTGGAGCTAAATCCTGAGTGAGTCTTCCTCTTGTGTATATTCTTCTGCTTGTCCCCTTTTTTATTTCTCTCGCCCTTACCTGCCTGAGATTTTTTTGTGCGTACCCACTGCTGGTTCACCTAAGATTGCGCAATCCGACTCACCTGGACCGACTCCCGTGTCTTGAGAAGGAGTAGACGTTGCACTTGGGAATTTTTCGTTGCCCCCTTGATGGGAGGTTTGTTCAAGGCTTGGGGGGGGGGGGGGCGCTGGTATGATATGCTGCGTTTCTTGACTGCGTGTGACTGGAACTGCTGCCATGCTGGATGGCCGCCCTGTGTTGGCCGGAGAATCTCACATGCCAGATGTCCGTTCGGTCGCCTGCTGTAAGGGCTGTCCCAAGAAACAAAATTGGCCTGGCCACATTGGCCATTGTTGTGGCGCCACCATGTATGCCATGTTAGAAAATATGGGTTCGGGCTCCATGTGCCTGTTTGGCGAAGTATGTTTTGTCCACCCAAGTAATCCGGGTTCATATTGAACTGTTGTATGGGGGGGCCAGTAAGGGCCCTGCAGGGTTGGACTAAATGCTGATCATGGCCATGTGGCATTCTATGCTAGGGGTAACAGCTGCGGGTTTACAGCCATGGAACTGGGTCTGTCACAAGGGAGCTCTCGTCTAGTGCCTGGCCCATCGGCTAAGTGCCCGGTGTTTTCGGCCTGAGGCACATTGGCGGATGTTTCCCCAAAGTGGTTCGGCTGCTGGCATACGATAGGCATATCAGGCGTATAGTGAAGACCGGGTGGCAGGCCGCAATGTGCGGCATAGGAACTGTCATCTGGGGGGAGGGAAGGGGCCGGGGTGGGATCTAGCCCTCTACCTCTTTAATGCGGTGGTTGTGAGCCAGAAGCAGGATCTTGCCCTCTGCTGCTCCAATGAGGTGGTCGTGAGCTGCCGCCGGCTGAGCTGTCTCGGGCGGTTTTGTGCACTTTGTTCTTTTGGGTGCTTCTCCTGCGGCTCTTCGGCGCCCCCTTGTTCCTGTCTCGCTGGGCATGCTAGTGTTACCTGCTGCTGACATTACTACAACTAGCTAGCTTTTTTTTTTTTTTTTTTAATTAACTAAAGGGCCGAGAACTCCTACTCAGGCCCCAGTACACTAACATGTGTATGTCCAGGCTACTTTGGACACCCCCCGCCCCCCCTTTGCCCTGCCGATTATTGACATGGGGCTAAATGGGTGAAATTTTTTTTTTGTTTTGCACCTCTGAGGTTTGGGAGAAGCTATACTTGCGGTTCCGATCACTGCGGGGACTGAATGAGGCTGTCCACGTGTCTGGGGGGCCGGATGAGGGTCTCCAAGTGTCTGAGCCTGGAGGATCTCGCTGTGTCTGGGCCTGCTGCAAATCGCACTGGCCGGGGAGGGGAAAAGGGCCGGCAAGTGTGAGCCGGCCGTTTAAATCGGTCCGATGATGTCATTGCCACATGTCTGTTCCCGGCCGTCACCGCACGGTCGCACTAGGTCTGGGGGGTTGAGCATGTGTTGTGCGTCTCTCTTCCCTGGGCCCCAATCGAGCCGAGTCGGGGGGGGGGGGGGGGGGGTCGGGTTTATGACCGCGGTTTGCTTTGATGTCAAAGGCGAGCCGTCGTGCATGTCTGCGCGCAGCCCTGGGACTTCCATTAATGGGCATTCCCAGCGTCGATTTCTGCAAAAGGATTAAGAAGAAAAATAAGCAGAAGAGATCACTGAAAAAATAATTTTAAAGTGATGGGAGCGGGATATCCAGAGCCTGGTAAAAAACATCCTCCATGGCTCATATCACGTGATCCCCATGTGACTGCTTTAAAGGAAAGAAAATGTACAAATAACTAAGGGGAAGAGAATGTACAAGTGACTAAGGGGAAGAGAAAAAAAAAAAAGAAATTTGTAAACGAACTTCCAAACTCTGTACCAGAACACCCCTAAAACCACCCTTTTTCCCTTTCACGTTTACTTGCAACACTGCTAGTACACGCAAACTTTGTGCTCTTACAAAATACTACTAATGTGCATATCTTCCAATTTTACACACGTAAACATTTTGAAATTGTACTCTTTAATGTGCACCTAAGAATTTGTATTCTTTGATGGATTGTAAGAATTTTTTATGTTATCCTTCAAATGTGAAGAAGGTGAAAAATAAGTGGAAGAAAGAAACCAACTTTTGGAGTATTTCAATATATAATATAAAAAATATCAGCTGATATCCCCTTTCACAGTAATAGGTAGTTAGAAAAAATAATTCCTGTTATTTCGCTATTTGCTGAATACAGTGGCCCTGTGCTGGAGGCACACATATCCAGTTTGGTTGTTGGGGTAGTCACAATGCATATGTATGACAAAGATATGCATACATTGGGATTCCAATGTACACTCATATATCTCTCATATATATTTATTACAGATATTGTGAAAAAGTGACTAGTAAGAAGTGCCTCTAAGAAAGGATTAAGAACCACTGGCTTAGTAGCTGCCCAAACCTCTGTGGGAGAACTGAATCCTAAAGATTTTTTTTCCCATATTCATATTTTTTTTTTGGCAATTTAAGAAATATACATTACCAGAATTAGAAAACTATCAGATTTACAATTAGAAAAACAGTTAAAATAGGAAGATTTATAGTATGCACATAAACAGTTACAGATGCACATTTTGTACTCAGTAGCTTAATCAATTTCAGATTTCCTCTCCAAAAGAAAGGCATTCTGTACTTGTAGTCAATGGCACAGAAACATGACTAAGATCTCATGAGATCACGCTTAATAATTCTATGTTCCTAACTCCAATGGCTTGACCTTAAACAGAAGTTCTTTTGAATTTGTGTATAAATAATGAGCATAAAATGATGTACATTTAACTGATAAAAACTGACCTCTGCCCTTTGGCAAAACAGATCTAGTTTAAAAGCTTGAAAGTTGACATGAAGGGATGATTTACAGGACTAGAAATGTCTTTACAAACACAATAACCTATTTATTAATTCAATCCATTCTTCTCCAAAAAGCTATCATAAGAAACGAATAAACCATCAGAATTTTTTTTTAAGAATGTTAACACTTCACAAATATTGAAATCTAAATTATTTGCATGGCAAACTAAGTTAATAAAATAAATATAGGCATGCTGCAGCTTACTTTTGTGACTGTCAAATTAGTCGTTATGCACTATAAATCTTAAAAAATATATATTAATAGGAATTTTGTTGCATTCCTCAATATTTTAACAATGGTAAATATTTGATCGATTATACTATTGTACTTTTATAAGTGTTGCCCTATTTTTTTTTATACATTAAAGTGAATTTTCACTACTCTGTAATGAACTTTTAAACTTCTAAACAAATCAACTCAGAAATGCTACTAAACAAAGTAAGTCGAACAGAAGGATTCCTGTGCAACTGAAAATCTATAAATGTCATGCACTGATGCAATAACTCTTATTAACTAATCAGTTTTATTTATATCAGGTATTTTCTTTTCCCTTTAGATAGCACATAAATCCTAAAACCATGTCTATGATAGACTTCGAGTTGTTTAAGAGACAAAAAAAAAGTTGAAAATCCTTTGAATAAGGATTTTTTTTAATTTAAAGTCTATTTCTATTTTTAGGCGAGCCCCCAGGGTTTTTACTTCCACTAGCAAATACTCCAGAATAAGTGAAACATCTAAGACAAAGTTGTAATGGGTGACTTTCAATCAAACTGAAAATTAAACATCATATCAAGCCCTCATCAACAAGCCTTCCCCTAACCCAGGCCTGCACCTGCTATGCCACAGACCATTCACTAAGGCTTGCTGCCCAGTGCACACCATCTTAGACATTATAATTGATTTGTTATAGTTTTCTGAGTTACCCTCTTCTTCTGGTTTCTTCATTTTCCCAATTCTACTATCCTTGTTTTATTGTAACTTTTTGCCTCTTTTCTGCTTCTTCTTTTATGTTAAGGTTAATGTTATTAATCCCGGTTCCCTGTAAACCGATATGATATGATCTGTATCATGAATGTCGGTATAAAAAAGTAAAAAATAAATAAATAAATAAATAAATAAATAAATAAATAAATATCATGAACATTTAGGGTAGAGTCATATTTGCGCTGCTGGTGTACATATATCTCACTGAAGGGAGAGTAAAAATAAAGAAAAAAGTTGCTTATCTGTAAGAGGTGTGTTCTCAGAGGACAGATTTCATCTGTCAAAAGACCGGGTTGGTGCGATGATCAGAGTTTCTAGAACTTTCAGCTTTCTCTGGCTGAGCATGTGTGAGCTGTTTTGTATCACAGCCATTGCGCTGAGCCTAGCTCAGTTCAGTGTGTAACTATATAAAGCTATATAAGGTCGTAGTGGAGTTCTGTGAGGACTGGTATTCCTGCTGTTTTTGGAGAACACTTGTTATAGGTAAGCAACTTTTGCTTTCTCTGAGTCCTCACATGAGGAGGATCCAGAGCAACAGGTTGTCCCCCTGAGAAAAACAGGGGAAAATAACAGTAACAGTGCCAAGTGGCAAAAATATTTTTGTTGTAACAATAACTAAGAAGTCTTAAGTTCAATAAAACGGTATGTGACATTCTTTTTGTCTTTTCTTTTGCATAAATTGTAAATTTAGGTTCTATTAAGACTATATTCAAATTATTTATGGGTGCTGTAGTTGCCGCTGTTCTGATATATATTTTCTTCCTTTTAGATTTGAGATTTTTCCTGTTGGTCCCTCCCAACGCAGTCTATTTGGCAAAACACAGCCGTCTCCAGGGACTGTACTATTATTGAATTGCTTCTGTATTGAAGCATTATGAATAAAACGGCAACCTGAGGAAACTGCAAAGTGTATCTTGCAACATTGAACAGCCTTTATACGTTATCACACATTCCTCCTGAAAACTTTGTTGGCAAGAGGCTTTTTTTTTTTTTTTTTTTTTAGAGAAACCTGAAAATAATAAAAATAGGTCCTAAGGGGGATAGAGTTGGATTCTAAACTTGAAAGAAATCTTTCATGATAGATTGGACAAACTTACTGTTGTGTCAGGAGTACCTATCCAAACAGTAATGGGATGGGAACGTGTGGAGGGACTTCACTTTGCAGCCTAGAAACTTTCTTCATGCAGGCTGATCTCAAGTGGGCCACAGACACTGTCATGACTCTATCAGAGTCAAACTTGTATAGGTATAACAGAGATTCAGTCTGCTATCCAATTATACAGAGAGGGGCTGATATTCAAAGGTGTTTGAGTTATCTAGATAAATGCCTAAGTTTGAATATCACTGGTACTTATCCACATAAATTTTACCTGTAAAACATAGGGGCATTTCAGGGGTGGAGTTGAATAAGCTACCAGCATTGCTCTCAAGGCAACACATAACATTATTGGGAATGGTACACGTGTAACATGGCTCCAGCAACTGGGCCACTTACAGAATGCTGCAGGAACAGGAGGATTGGGTTTGGTTTGGAGGGGGAACTTTAAGTTTACATTAGTCTATTCACTAAGGGATGGCAGGGGGGTGGGAGGGCTAAGAAACCTCCTTAGACCTTTTGACCCACCATCGTTTTTAAAGATTTCAGGGGGCTTGGGAAGGTGGGCAGCATGGGCCTGCCAGTTCCACATTCAGTTCCTCTCTGGGGTGGGGAGGGAATGCACAGGTGACTATTCTGACCTGGTAATTTAAAAAAAAAATTTTTGTCTGTTAGTGCTTAAACAGCTATATTCTTTGACTATAACTGTTTAAGCTTAAAGTTTTTTGAGTTCATGTACCCAAAGAATTTTCAACCTAAACAGAGATATTTCAAGATAGCTGAGCTGGTTTAAAATTACCTGGCTAAAATAGCCACCTAACCTATTTATTTTAAAATTTTATATTTTGCTACATTCAACTTGTATTTTCCTGAGGTGATTACATTAAACATTTATCCCGCTGAATATCCCTAATAACTTATCCAGCTAACTTTAGTTGGATAATTTATCTACTTTTTTGGCTTTTTAAATATTGACTTCAGTATGGTCAATATTCAGTTGCTCAGCGGCTTGGCTAATGAGCAGAGTATATTCAGCAGTGCTGCACCGCTGAATATAACCAACTATTTTAAAGTTAGCCACATATGTTTAAGAGGCTAATTTTAGGGCAGCCCTATAGTGCAACCAGAGTTACCTGCATAAGTTAAGCAGGTAACTGCGAAAATCAGAGACAGCTGCATAACTTAGGTGGCAAATTCTGCTCTTACTACAGAATGCCCCTGACTAATGTAGCTAAATTCTAGCCGTATAACTCGTTATACTGAAAAGCCATTCAGTATAAATGCACCCTCCCGGATTTATGCGAGCAGGGCACTTGTGCGCCGGCGCGCCTATTTTGCATAGGCTGCTGGCGCGTGCAAAGCCCCGGGACGCGCGCAAGTCCCGGGGCTTCATAAAAGGGGCGGGAGGGGTGTGTCCGGGGGTCAGGGGGCGGGCCGGGAGGGCAGTCTCGAATCTCCAGGCCTTGCGGCCTGTGCCAGGGGATGCGAGGCGGCGCACGCAAGTTACGCCTGCTTCAAGCAGGCGTAACTTGCCCAACAAAGGTAGGGGGGGGGATAAAGGTAGGGGGGGGGATTTAGGTAGGGCTGGGGGGTGGGTTAGGTAGGGGAAGGTGGGGGGACGCGGAAGGAAAGTTCCCTCCGAGGAAAGTTCCCTCCGAGGAACGAAGGCAGGCTGCGCGGTTCGGTGCGTGCAGGCTGCCGATTTTGCGCAGCCTTGCGCGCGCCGACCCCGGATTTTATAAGATACGCGCGGCTACGCGCATATCTTATAAAATCCGGTGTACTTTTTAAAGATCTACCTCTAAGGTTCTTTTGCAATCAAAATAGTACAAGGCTTATTCATCTATGTGGATGTGTGGCCTGGGGAAGAATGTTGGGAGGACAATTAACTGGAAGTCTGTCAGTACCTTAGGTAGGATGTATATTTAGATCACCTTATTGTTGAAAGGCTTAGTATATAGCAGTTAAGTAACTAGAGCTTGAAGCTCAGTGACTTTGCATGCCAAAGTCAATGCCATCAAAATATGATCTTCTAAAACAGGTACTTCAGTTCACAAGAATTTAATAGTTCAAACAGAGCTTTCAACAGTTGGGTCCATACCATGATGAGGTCCCAAGACACAGCAGAAGACTTGATGGGAGGCTTAATTAGAAACAATCCCCATATGAACCTGACAACTAAAGGCTGTAAAGGGATGGCTTTACATTTTACATGGTAGGGAAAAGTGACAATTGCACTGAAGTGAACTCTAGCAAAGTTAGTTTGGGGACCAGATTATGGGTGATCTAGAAGGTGTTCTAACAGTTTATTTGTGGAGAAGGAGAAAGGAACTAGGGACTTTCCCTCACACCAGAAAGTAAATATCTACTTGAAGCCATAAGGCTTCCTAGTGGAATCTGAACCAGAAGCCAGTAGAACATGAGAAAGATCATCGGGCAGATGCAGGGAATAAACTACTATTCTCTCAAAATCTAGACTATGAATCTAGGGACCTGATATTAGGGTAGAGTAATATTCCCTGTTTCTGCACTATGACTGTGAGGTAATTTCCCAACAGGATTGGTTCCCTGATAGATAACGCCTAATGGAGTGGGAACCAAACCTGTCTCAGCCAACAGGTTTCTTTTAAATATTAGGAGAGTTTTTACCACTAGAAGAATTGGAGGATATACCTACAGAAGACACTCTCCCCAATCTAGGGAGAAGGTATATTTGGATAACTTATCATTTGACCCTCTCCTTGAACAAAACTGAAGAAATTTCCTGCCCAGCAAGCTTCTTATGGTAGTATCTGTCATGCTGTTAGGTCACCCCCATGTTTCTCTTTTACTGGGTCATGAGCCTTCTTGAAAATTCAGACAATGATGCTTGATGTACATTGCTTATGGACTTGCCACTGACATAGTCCTCTGCTTTTTCTCTTCTGTCTGCATATCAGTACCCCAGACAGTAAAAGTCAGGGCCAATGTTGGTTGCTATCTGAATTCAATTCCTCTTCCTCACCCCTCCCAACCCTGTCAAAGCAGAGAGTGATGTTGTAGTTGTGTGAAAAGCATCAAATCTTATTAGTTAAGGGTAGTAATCCCATGTCTTCTATTAAGGACAGTAACTGCTGTACCAGAAATTTATCTGTATGCACCCTTTTCCTCATTTCCATCCTCTAGCCTTTACGGATCCACAGGGTTTATCCCATGCCCCTTTGGATTCTTTCAACTACACCATCTCCTCCGGAAAGGGTATTCCAGGCATCCACTACCCTCTCCATGAAAACATGTTTCCTGATATTGGTTCTGAGTTTCATTTTACGACCCCTAGTTCTACTGATTTCTTCCCATTGGAAAATGTTTGAAGTTCATGCATCATTAAAACCTTTCAGGTATTTGATGGTCGATATAATATCACTCCTGCACCTCCTCTCTTCCAGGATATACATATTTAGACCTCACACCATTTTGGTCACACTTCTCTGGACTGCCTACACCCTGTCTCTATCATTTTTGAGATATGGGCTCCAGAACTGAACACAGTACTCCAGGTGAGGCCTCACTTAGGACCTGTAAAAGGGAATTATCACCTCCTTTTTTCTTATTGGTTATTCCTCTCTCTATGCAGCTTAGCATTCTTCTGGCTTTCCCTATTGCCTTGTCATATTGCTTCACCATCTTCAGATTGCCAGACACTATTACCCCAAGATACCTCTTTTCATCCATACACATCAGTCTTTTACTCCTCATCATATACAGCTCTTTTAGAGTACCACCACACAGATGCATGACTCTGTACTTCTTGGTACTGAATTCCAGCTGCCAAATTTCCAACAACTCGTCAAGCTTTCTTAAATCACTTTTCATTCTCTCTACTGATGGGAAAGAAGGGAGAAGTGGTGATTGTTGGAGATTTTAATCTGCCGGATGTAGACCGGAGAATCCCTTCTGCAGAATCTAGCAATAGTAGAGAGATAAGAACATAAGAACATAAGAAATTGCCATGCTGGGTCAGACCAAGGGTCCATCGAGCCCAGCATCCTGTTTCCAACAGAGGCCAAACCAGGCCACATGAACCTGGCAATTACCCAAACACTAAGAAGATCGCATGCTACTGATGCAATTAATAGCAGTGGCTATTCCCTAAGTATATTTGATTAATAGCCGTTAATGGACTTTTCCTCCAAGAACTTATCTAAACCTTTTTTGAACCCAGTTACACTAACTGCAGTAACCACATCCTCTGGCAACAAATTCCAGAGCTTTATTGTGCGTTGAGTGAAAAATAATTTTCTCCGATTAGACTTAAATGTGCTACTTGCTAACTTCATGGAATGCCCCCTAGTCCTTCTATTATTCAAAAGTGTAAATAACCGATTCATATCTACTCATTCAAGACCTCTCATGATCTTAAAGACCTCTATCATATCCCCCTCAGCCGTTTCTTTTCCAAGCTGAACAGCCCTAACCTCTTCAGCCTTTCCTCATAGGGGAGCTGTTCCATCCCCTTTATCATTTTGGTTGCCCTTCTCTGAACCTTCTCCATCGCAACTATACCTTTTTTGAGATGTGGCGACCAGAATTGTACACAGTATTCCAGGTGCGGTCTCACCATGGAGCGATATAGAGGCATTATGACATTTTCTGTTTTATTAACCATTCCCTTCCTAATAATTCCTAACATTGTTTGATTTTTTGACTGCTGCAGCACACTGAGCCGACAATTTTAAAGTATTATCCACTATGATGCCTAGATCTTTTTCCTGGGTGGTAGTTCCTAATATGAAACCTAACATCATGTAACTACAGCAAGGATTATTTTTCCCTATATGCAACACTTGCACTTGTCCACATTAAATTTCATCTATTTGGATGCCCAGTCTTCCAGTCTTGCAAGGTCCTCCTGTAATGTATCACAATCTGCTTGTGATTTAACTACTCTGAATAATTTTTTATCAACTCTGAATAATTTTGTATCAACTCTGAATAGTGGATGCCCTGCAAGGGGCTCTGTTCAAACAAATGATAATGGAACCCATGAGGGAGGGAGCTATACTCAATTTAGTGCTCACCATTGGAGATAATGTCTCTAATGTCCAGGTGGGTGCCCACCTCAGCACCAGTGATCATAAAAAGGTATCGTTTCATATCACAAATAGGGTACGGAGAAGAAGCACGAAGACCCGAGTTTTGCAGTTCAAAAACATGGACTTTGATGAAATGGGGAAGTATCTGGAGGAAGAACTAAAAGGTTGGGCAAACAAGAGAGATGTGGAACAACAAATGGACCAAATTAAAAGGAGCAATTACCAAGGCAACTAATCTATATGTTAGAAAAGTAAATAAAAGCAAAAGAAAAATGAAATCTATCTGGTTCTCAAAGGAGGTGGCTGACAAAATAAAAGCTAAAAGAACATCGTTCAAGAAATATAAAGGATCCCAAAGGGAGGAGCACAAGGAAAAATATCTGGTGGAACTGAGGGAGACAAAGAAAGTAATCAAGACGGCAAAAAGTCAAGCAGAAGAAAGGATTGCCAAAGAGGTAAAGCGAGGTGACTAAACATTTTTCAGATATATCAGAGAAAAGTCTAAGTGGTGTAGTGAAATTGAAATGTGAAAAGGATCAATGTGTGGAGAGAGACGAAGAAATGGCAGAAATATTAAACAAATACTTCAGTTTGGTGTTCACTAAAGAGGGCCCTGCAGAAGGACCATCGCTAGTTAACAAGAAACTGGAGGGGAGTGGAGTAGGTGTAATTCCGTTTAAAGAAGAGAATGTATGGGAAGAGCTAGGAAAACTAAAAGTTGACAAAACCATGGGGCATGATGAGGCTCATCCCAGGATACTGAGGGAGCCCAGAGATGTTCTGGTGGGTCCGCTGCATGACCTGTTCAATGAATCCCTAGAAACAGGAGTGGTGCCGAGTGATTGGAGAAGAGCAGTGGTGGTCCCACTTCACAAGAGTGGGAGCAGAGAGTAGGCTGGAAACTACAGGCCAGTTAGCCTCACCTCAGTGGTAGGAAAAGTAATGGAGTCGCTGCTGAAAGAAAGAATAGTGAACTATCTACAGTTGGAAGAATTGCTGGACCAGAGGCAGCATGGATTCACCAGGGGAAGGTCCTATCAGACAAATCTGATTGACTTTTTTGATTAGGTGACTAGGGAATTAGATTGAGGAAGAGTGCTCGATGTCATCTACTTGGATTTCAGCAAAGCTTTTGATATGTTCCCACACAGGAGGCTTGTGAATAAAATGAGAAGCTTAGGAGTGAGTGCCAAGGTGGTGGCCTGAACTGCAAACTGGTTGATGGACAGAAGACAATGTGTGATGGTAAATGGAACTTACTCTGAAGAGAGAGCGGTGTTAAGCGGAGTGCCACAAGGATCGTTGGTAGGACCGGTCCTGTTCAATATCTTTGTGAGCGACATTGCGGACAGGATAGAAGGTAAGGTCTGTCCTTTTGCAGATGATACTAAGATTTGCAACAGAGTGGACATGCTGGAAGGAGTGGAGAGAATGAGATGGGATTTAAGGAAGCTGGAAGAGTGGTTGAAGATATGGCAGCTGAGATTCAATGCCAAGAAGTGCAGCGTCATGCATATGGGATGTGGAAATCTGAAAGAACTGTATTTGATGGTGGGTGAAGGGCCGATGTGCACAGAGCAGGAGAAAGACCTTAAGGTGATAGTGTCTAATGACCTGAAGTCGGCAAAACAATGTGACAAGGCAATAGCTAAAGCCAGAAGAATGCTGGGCTGCATAGAGAGAGGTATATCTAGTAAGAGAAAGGAAGTGATGATCCCCTTGAAAGGGGCCTTGGTGAGGCCTCACCTGGAGTACTGTGTTCAGTTCTGGAGACCATATCTCCAAAGGGACAGAGACAGGATGGTGGCGGTCCAGAGAAGGGCGGCCAAAAAGGTGGATAGTCTTCATAAAATGACTTATGAGGAGAGATTGAAGAACCTAAATATGTACACCCTGGAGGAGAGGAGGAGCAGGAGTGATATTATACAGACTTTTAGATACTTGAAAGGTTTTAATGATCCATGGTCAACAACAAACCTTTTACGTTGGAAAAAAATCAGTAGGACAAGGGGTCATGATTTGAAGCTCCAGGGAGGAAGACTCAGAACCAATGTCAGGAAGTATTTCTTCACGGAGAGGGTGGTGGATGCCTGCATTGCCCTTCCGGAGGAAGTGGTGAAGACTAAAACTGTGAAGGATTTCAAAGGGGCATGGGATAAACACTGTGGATCCATAAAGGCTAGAGGATGAGAATGAAGAAAAGAGCCATGGGGATGGGGTAATGGAGTGGTGGCTACTACCTGATTACTACTCTTATTCAATAAGCCTTCGCACGGTTAATGCAACTCCAACATTGCTCTCTGCTTCAACAGCAAGGGGGAATGTGGAATAGAAGATTTGCATTCAGATAACAACCGACAAGGACTGAACTTCACAATCTGGGTAAACAAATAAGAGTGGGGGTAGCTTGCTTATTACGGCGGTTACTATCCTAAACCAGTTAAGCCTGATACATCACTTTGAATGCATATACAGCACTGCTCTTTGATTCAACGGTAGGGAGAAATGTGGAAAAGAGGATTTACATTCAGACAACATCCAATAAGGCATTGATCTGTGCAGTCTGGGTAACCAAGCATCGGGGTAACTTGCTTGATGTGGCGGTTACTACCCTTAACCATTAAGACTTATGCTCACCTTTGATGCAACTCCAACATCAATGACAGGGTATGGCAGGGAATTTGAATCAAAGAGTTACCAACAAGGGCCCTGAACTTGGTGGTTGATGAAACAGATAAGTATGGGAAAATAATGAAACAGATAAGTATGAGAAAATAAGTGTGGGAGCCTGCTGGGCAGACTGGATGGGCCGATTGGTCTTTTTCTGCCGTCATGTCTATGTTTCTATGTTTACTCATTCAAGCATGTCCACTCTGTTGCAGATCTTAGTATCATCCACAAAGAGACAAACTTTACCTTCTATCCTTTCTACAATGTCACTCACAAAGATAATTTAACTTGTTCTTCTATGCTCTGTCTGGACTAGGACAATTTTGTAGGCCAACTCATCTCTGAAAGCTTTTAGAAAATTTCTGATTGCCTTTAGCTCCAGCAAAATGTTTGGTGGCGCTTTTCCTGAGCACACTAAAAGCTCTTGGTGTGGAGCCTGCCAATAAGAGCACCACAACCCAGGCTGGACACATTCATGGTCAGGACAATTTGGGTAGAAGAACGAGAAAAAGGTGTTCCTTTTGCCAGATTTGATTGAACCAGCCAACAGAGCGTCTTTGAGCTGCTGAATGGCTCAGACATTCTCTCTCATATCCTGAGTTGTTTGTAGCCACTGGGATCCTAGTGTCAACTGGGCTTATCGCATGAGGAGACGTGCTAAGGGTACTACATGTACTGGGTGATGCCATAAGGATCAACATTCTCAACATAACCCATGCTGACATCCCCTGACTTTTTTATTTCTTTCACTTTGGACATCAGGGTGATGATCCTTTTCTTGCCGAAAAAAGGCTTTTAACTGAGTCATATCTAGAAGAGCTCTTATGAATTCCAATTAAGATGATGGGCTCAGGTTGTAATTGGGGTAATTTATGATAAACTCTAGCAACTTTAGCACCTGGATGGTTTTGTTCATTGAGAAGTACTTGACCATCTTATAATCTAAATAGGGAAACATATATCTCTAGTTTGTAAAGACGCACCACTACCACAACTAGATATTATGGGCCTGATTTTAAAAAGCATTTATTTGATTAAAATTGGGTTTTACACATGTAAATGCACTTTACCCATGTAAGTGGGTTTTTGAAACTTGCTTCAATATGCCATTGAATTTCCCATTGTATATTCATGTGTAAGTGCACTTTACATGCATATTTTTTTAAATTGCTATGGTAGTATGTTATATTTACACATGCCACAAGCAACCGAGCTGCGGCCAGCATTCAAACTGGTTATGTAGAGACCCAACACGAATGCTGGAATAGAGTAATACAGTCCCAACACTTTACTTAGGTGTATAAATGCATAGTTTCTTTTATTCAAAAATTGGCAACTCCATTGTTATAATGCACAGTCTTTCATGCACACGGGGTCCCCCGACACGGACCCGTGTTTCGCCAGCGGCTGCGTCGGGGGGGATGCCCACAATTTTTAACAGGAAATTCTTTAAACGGAGTTCTTAAGTTCCTGGCATGGAGTGCATGAAAGACTGTGCATGAAAGACTGTGCATTATAACAATGGAGTTGCCAATTTTTGAATAAAAGAAACTATGCATTTATACACCTAAGTAAACTGTTGGGACTGTATTACTCTATTCCAGCATTCGTGTTGGGTCTCTACATATTTACACTTGCAACACCTTTTAAAATTACTCTTTATGTGAATACTCATGGAGCTGATGCTAGGCCGAAGGGCAGTATGTGAAATCAGAGATGGTGTTTCCGTATTATAAATCTGAGATCCTTCCTTTAGTTTGGATGTATCTCTATGTGGGAGTAAGAATATTTTTAAATCCAGGGAACATAACCATTCTCCTTTTTTGGAAAAGAGAAATTAAGGAACCCAACAAAACCATCCTGAACTTAGAATATAATCCTCACCCTATTTCTACTGGAGGAACAGGTTCAACCATGCTGCTCACCAAAAGGAAGGAAAGTTCCTTCAGTAGTATATCTGGATGCTGAGAGATGTAATGATAACCTCTTGGTGGGCAAATTGGTGAGTTTTTCCATTAGCAAGCTGGCTTCCCCTTCCAAATAAAGGCAAGGATAGAAGATCGAAAAAACCTGATCTCCTCTGCTTTAACCCATAAAAGAATCATCTGCAGGACATACAGAATCTTAGGCAAAATTACCATTTTAACCACAGCGCATCTGCCAAGAAAAGATAACGGATAATCCGCCCATCTGTTTAGCAACTGTCTACAGTCATCTAACACACTAACTATATTACGCTGATATAATTAAGTTTCCATGCGAGTGAGATGGATACCTAAATATTTCAGGCCCCCGAGATTCCATGTAAAAGGGAAGGGAGTTTGCCAGGTTGTTGCTAGTGATGGAGAAAAAGGAAATGCTTCAGATTTTCCATAATTAATTCTCAAAGCGTAAAAAGACTGACATTTTTTGAGAGTTGAAATCCATTAATTAAAATTTGAGCTGCTGAATCTGCGTAAAGTAAGCACACCCAAGAAATGAAGCTACAGGGAAATCCAAACTGTGTTAAAATATACCACAAGTAAGGCCAACTCATCCATTCAAAGGCTTTCTCCGAGTCTAAACTCAGAAGACGTCCCATAGAATTAGCAGCAGGGGCCCCCTGAATAGCTACCAAATCTTTCAAAATATTAGCAACAGAAGTACAGCCTTTAATAAAGCCTGATTAATCCACCCACACCAGTGTTCTTATTACACAATTCAAGTGGTCTGCCAGGATAGCTGCTAGCAATTTGATATCCTGATTAAGTAGTGAAATGGGGCAGAATAAATTGGGCAACAATGGATCCTTTCCCAGTTTAGGAAGCAAGACAATCATAGCTAGATTATGGCCAACTGCAAATGTCCCTTGTTCATGGCAGCTAAAAACATGCTGAGTACAGTGACTGCAATATTTGGAAATACGTTTTTATTCATTTCCAATCCAAAGCCACCCGGCCTGGGCGCCTTGCCTAACTGTGTGGATTGGATAGCTTTTTTAACCTCCACAATTTGTATAGGGGATTCCAACAGAAGATTTTGATCTATGCCAATTTAGGTAACTGAATAGATTCAAAAAAATCCATCTGAGCGTTCAAATCTGCAGACTCCCCATTATAGAGGGTCTGAAAAAAAGCAGCTAAGGATCGCAAAATACCTTCCATATCAGTATCCACCCTTCCCGTGGCTACATTCTTTAGTTTAGTAATAAGTTGCCATGATACAGCTGGTTTAAGAAGATTGCCTATCAATTTCCCAGTCTTATTACCCCATTGAAAAAGTTTGAACTTAAAATAAAACAAATTTACCCCATCATTCATCAAAAAAAGTTAACGCATGCATTATGAAAATGAGGTGTATTTATGGAAAATTGTAAGTTACCGCACCACGCAGTAACTTACTGCTTTGCATAGGCATTATCGCATGGTGCAGTAAGTTTACCATGCACTGCGAGAATCCTTAACATACGCAGCTTGCACTCCCGTGTCCCTCCCCCCCCTTCTCCCCATCAGATAACCATTAATAATCACACATTAACCGTTATTGGTGAAAACAGGCCGCAGCTTTTATTAATAATTAACATAAACCAAATAATTTTGATACCCGAGTATTAGTGCGTGCGTCAAATATAACTAAACCAGGCTTCGTACCGGCGTCCGCCATTTTAGCCAGTCCGCCACACGATCTGTCCGGCCCCTCGCCATGTCCAAGCCGAGGGGCCACCCCCCGGGCAGCCCACGCCCACCTCTACGCACTTCTCCTTCCTCTGGGACCCCGGTTTGTCCACCGTGTCCTCCAGGCCCCTCCGGGCCCCCCTGACTCGGGTACCCCCGCCACCAGGCCGGGATAGTGGTACACTTGTCCCGGACCCCCCAACCCCTCTACTGCGGCCCCAACTTTTTTAGCGCACGCTCTAGCGCTTCCTGTATTGCGTTGTTAAATATGTCGTACCCCACGTCTGATAAGTGAATCAGGTCCTGTCTGTACAAGCCCAAGCATGGCTCGTCGGCCCACTCATGCCGTATGGTAATAATAGCCGTCGTTTGGGCCCATATCTCGATCTGCCTGTTCACTTTCTTCCGCCCTCTGGCCCACAATCTGTCACCCTGCCATTTCAGCCTGGGTATGATTTCGGACCATATTATGGTCGTGTCCCTTGTTAAGTCCTGGATCTCCAGGAGATCCCTTTTAATGCTGTCTATGAGCTGCTTAGCTGTCTGTCCCCCCAGGTCGTTGCCCCCTAGATGTATCACTATGGCGTCTGGCTTCTGGCGGGTATGCAGGCTGTTCTGTATCTCCGGGATCAGTTGTTCCCATCTCATTCCACGGATTCCCATCCATGTCAGGGATATTCCCTTTGGCGCCAGCCCCAGGTGGGCTCCGTATGTTCTCTCACGGGCTCTCTTGGCCGCCCAATGTACGAAGGAGTGTCCCATAACCCACACTATCTTTCTTCGTAGGTACTGACCTGCAGGTAAGATGAATTGCATGATTAGTGCCCCAATTGCACGGCCCCTGGCCTTACGTATCTCTTGGCCGCCGCCGATTGCCACCTACCAATCTTTTGTATGACCTCCATGGGTAAACCCGCCTGGGCTGCGCTCGTCGCCGCCCCAATCCGGAACGAATGAGTTCCATACTCTCCCGGGTTTAGCCCGATGGAGACCAATCCCTTTCGTAGCACTGCCACAAATTGAAATTTAGTTAGTGGTACCCCGTCCTCATGAATTAATAAATGGAAGCCCCCTTTTGGTCTAATCTGCAGGAACTTTAACACGTTCCTCACTGGGCATGTCACTTGTGACGTCACCTGTGCCAACCTTATCTCTACCCCCTTTGCCCTCTGGTCGGTTTTTGATTTGTGTACCCTTAGCCTGATTGCCTGTCCCTCTACCACCACATTGTGAAATAATATACCTTCGTTTCCCGCATCCTTTTTGGATGCCGCCACCAATTCGCTGACTCTTAAGGCCGCGAAGAAGGCCGTGCAAAAGGCGGCCCTGAACAATACCACCTCGAACCCGCCAGAACAAACCTGCTCGGCTGCGTACCATAAACGCACCAATATCTCATGAGTTATTGGCCGCCTCCTATCTCCCTTCCAGGCTACTGTCCTGGCCCATCCCGCCAGCAACTTCTTGACCATGAAGTTATCCAGGGGGTCTCCCAAGACTTGGGCCTTTGTGAAGAAAGCGAAACCCGCCAGCTGGTTTACTGTTGCTCCCCTGGATAAACCCTCCTCCTTTGCCCAGGCCACGAATCGCTCTATGTGCCTACCCTCTATCCTACCCCCTTGCCACCCCTGCTCTTTTAAAAAGGCCTGTACTCTGGTAAACCCTTTACAGTAGGCCCTCCATGTCGCTGGAGCAACGGATGCCTTCAGGAGTTCCCATTCTGTTACATTCCAATCAGCCATAACCGATGCGGTATGGGTGTTCCCTCGTAGTCTGCCTCCGGGACCTGTTGGTGAAAGAGATCCCACTTAGCTCGGGATAGCGCGTCTGCCACCTGATTTTGAACGCCTGGCACGTGCCTGGCCCGTATTCTTGTGTTAAGTCGCAGACCCTGCAATACCACCTCCCTAAGCAGTTCTGCCACTTTGGAGCATCGTGCTGCTTGCCTGTTAATAACCGTTACTACTGCCAAATTGTCCGACCAAAATACTATCTTTTTGTTGCGCAATTTATGCGCCCAGACCGTAATAGCCACTAATATCGGGAAAAGCTCCAGGAATGTGATGTTCCTGACCAACCCACTCTGTACCCATTCGGGCGGCCATGGTGCGGCGCACCATGCGCCCTGGCAGTAAGCCCCGAAACCCCATCCTCCCGATGAGTCCGTGTGTATGTCCAAATCGTAATTTGATACAGCCTCGTCCTGCCATATTGAAACCCCATTAAAGTTATCTAGGAATTCCAACCACATAACCATGTCCTTCTTTATGGGCTGTGTGATCCTGATGTGATGGCGCGGGTTTTTAACCCCCCTGGTCACGTCCGCCAAACGCCTCAGGAATGCCCTCCCCAATGGAATCACCCGGCATGCAAAATTTAGGCTTCCTATTATGGACTGGATGGCCGCTAACGTTAGCTTGTTGCCCGTCAATGCCCGCCCGAGCATGGTCCGTAACTTGTGCAACTTTTCTAGTGGCAAGCGCGATGTCATGGCCAGTGTGTCTAACTCGATCCCCAAAAACGATAAAGTGGTCACTGGTCCCTCCGTTTTCTCCCCGGCTAACGGAACCCCGAATTCTTGTGCCATGTCTTGGAATGCAGCCAAAGTTTTAGCGCAAGTGTCAGCATGCGCTGGCCCCACAAATAAGAAATCGTCGAGGTAATGCGCCACGTTCGCATTCCCAGCCCTCTGCTGTAACACCCAATGCAAGAACGTACTAAACATTTCATAATATGCACAAGACACGGAGCACCCCATCGGCATGCACTTGTCGAAATAGTATGACCCCTGAAAGTGAAAACCCAGAATAGGGAAGTTGTCGGGGTGCACCGGGAGCAATCTGAAAGCCGATTTAATATCTGCTTTTGCCAACAACGCGCCTTCCCCGCAGCGCCTCACTAGTGCCACTGCCTGGTCGAATGAGGCGTAATGCACTGTACACGCCTCCTCCGGCAAACCATCGTTCACAGAACACCCCGGCGGGTAAGATAGGTTCTGTATGAGCCTGAACTCGCCCCGTTCCTTTTTTGGTACGACTGCCAGAGGTGACAACATCATGTTATCAAATGGAGGGTCCGCAAAGGGTCCCGCCATCCTGCCCATCTCAATCTCCCTCTCTACCTTTTTCTGGACTATGTCTGCTTGTCTTACTGCTGATGCTGAATTAGTGTAACCCGTGCCCGTAATCCTACCCTGGAAGGGAATCCTAAAACCGTATTCAAAACCGTCCCGTAACTGTTTGGCCTCCCTGTGCTTAGGGTATTTATCCAACCACTCCCCCATGGCAGATAGCCGCACTGGGGATGGTGCCTTACCCCCTGCGTCACTGCTTCCCTTTACTATTACTCCCGGCTGCAAACCCCTGCCCCTTTTTTGGACATCTCGCTGCCGAGTGTGGTGCCGCACATACTGCGCATATGTGCTTGAACCGACAATCCTGGAAGGTGCAACCCGCTTTGTTGAAGCGCCAGCATATCTTGCTGTTACCGTTGTCCCCCCCACTGGGAACTACCCGTGCCGGCCGGTCCTCCGGATGGCCTTGAAGGTTTGCGTGCTGTTCCTGACTCCATGACCTTACTAGTCATCTGTCGTAGCCACAATCCCACGTCCTGAGCTGCCCAAGACAGGTTCTTGTTACCCTCCATCCTGTCCCTGAACTTCTCATCGTAATTCAGCCAACACCACCCTTGATATTCCTTGTACGCCTCCAAAATAGAGTCAGCATAGCTCAACATGGGAGCGTATTGCGAAGGGTCCTCCCTCCCTATTACGCTAACCATTCGCAGGAATGCCCTTGTCCAATTAGTAATGTTCCTGGCTACCTTCACCTCCGCCCCTTTCTGCTCCTCCTTCTTCTTTCCTTTCCTTTTTTCTGCTGCCCCTTTCCTTCCCTCTAATATTGTGAATATATCAATGTATTCACGTTTTTGGATTTTGCTCCGCAATGCCTTTGGCACGCTCTCCCACAATTCATCTAAGTTTGGTAGAGCTACTGCGGCCGCGCCGGCGGCCCCCGTGTCTCGTGCTGCGGAGGCCGCCGAGCCAACAGACGCCTCGCTCTCGTCCGACTCCTCCCCTGAGGATCGCCCCGAGGAGTCACTTTCGTGTCTCTTCCTCTTAGCCCTCTTGCCTTTTGTGTCTCTAGTCGATGCCATCCTTCCTTCCTGGCCTCCGATATCCTCGTTGGGTGCCACTCGCCCCGCCTCTGCTTCGCGTGATGGGGCCAATGTCTGCCCGATGGCGTTACTGTCCTCGCCCCGAGGTGCCGCCTCTACAGGAGAGACGCCTGTGGTACTCCTCTCCGCTGCGTCTTGCGCCGTCTCCCCTCTCGTTCCTCCGACCGATGTCTGTCCGCCCGCGCTGCTTGCTTGTGCTGTGTACCATGGCGGTGGGACCTGCCACCATGGCGGGTACATCTGTGCTTGCCATGCGTTGAAGCCGAAGGGTCCGCTCTCCTGTGTCCTCTGCGCTGATGATGACGCCTCCGCTCCAGACGGCCCCGCCAAAGGCCACGACGGCCAGCCCCACGGTGGCGCACCGTATCGGCCGGCCTCTGGCTGCGCCCCGGTTAAGCCTCTAGCCTCGCCGGTCGCCGGGTCCTCTTCCGCCGTCGGTGTCGCTCCCTTCGCGTTTCTCGCAGTCTGCTTCTTGTTTCCTTTGCCTGCTTGAGTTGGCACCCTTCCTTGTGCCTTAGCGCTGGCTGTCCGAGGGCGTTTTCCCTGCTGTCCACTCCCTTTTCCTGCACGGTCCGGTCTCTCTGGGGTCCCTGTCCGTGGCTCGACCGCCTTTGGCTGCCGGCTCCGCCCCCTTGTCTGCCTCGTAATCGGGCCTGCCTTTGTTCCTTTACCTGCCATCCTGCGAGGTAAAAGTTTCCCTCAGCTTCAAAACCTCTCTCCGCTGTAAAAGTCTCTCGGCTTTAAGAGTCTCTTCCGGCTTTAAAGGTCCCACTCTGCTTTAACCGGCTCTCTCCGCTTTAAAAGTCTCCGCTTTCAAAGTCTCTCCCACATTAAAAGTCTCTCCCGGCTCTGAAAGTCTCTCTCCACTTTAAAAGTCCCTCCCCGGGAAGTCAATCTGCGTTTCAATCCCGCGAATCCGTGGTTCGGACCCCCGTAAAGATAAAAGTACTCACAGTTCAGCTGAGCTCCAGGTCTCACCCGGCTTTAAAAGTCCCTGATGTCCTCTGTTGGTCCTCTGAAACGGGTCCTGCCGATCCTCTCGTGGCAGCTCGAGCCCAGGCCTTTTAAATGCGGCCCTTAATATCAGCCGCCAAGTGTGGGGACCGGCTTGGGCTGCGGACCCTGCAGCCCCGGAGGTCCTTTGTTCGTGCTCCTCGCTGCCCTCTGCCCTCTCGGGGGCCTGCCTACCATGTGGCCACCAGGTGCTGGGAGCTCTCCGCCCTCTCGGGGGCCTGCCTGCCACGTGGCCACCGGGTGCTGGGAGCCCGGGCAGCAGCGGATGCTAGCGGCTCTCCCCTTTTTTTTTTTTTTTTTATTCTTTATTATCGATTGCCGCCCCGGCCGCTTGCCCTCGTGTGGCTGCCCGTTCCGGCCCGATAGCTGGCTGTGCTGGCTGCGCCGAACCGCGGTGATCCAAGCGTGAATGAAACGCGAGCGCCAGCCAGCTGAAAAGGCCTGGCCCGGCGCTCGCTCCTTCTTTTAAGGCCCGAGGTCTCGCGAGACCTCGGGCCGAGATGATCGCGTCGTTGCGCGGCGACGTCATCGCGCCCCGACATCAGGCCCCGGCCTGACCGAAGCGCCCTCCGGGCCGAGGCCCTCCCATCGCCGCCGCCTGGACGCTCCGCCCCGGGATCGCCCTCGGTAAGTCGATCCCGGGGCGGGACAAGGTAAATTGAAGCACGGGGAAAGGGGGGGGGGGCCGCCGGGCCGGCAAGCGCCATGTTAGGGGGTCCCTCCCCGCAGGCGCCTGTCGGTCCGTCATTTTTTTCGCATCCTGCACAAGGGACAGGGAGAGACTGAGAGAGACTACCTACAAAGCCCTCATAGTAGTTAAGTATTTATAACGCTATAGGAGGGCCCCCTGATAGGCCGAGGTGAGGTATTAGGGGCCAGTTTCACATGTAGAATGAGATGTACGAACAACACAGTACACCATGGTGAAGATTTTACTTCATTTGGAGTGAGGAAAGTCTTCAAAAGATGACATTTTTGTACTATATTCTCTCACCCTAGCTTGATGGTACCCTGTTATAGAGTGGCCTTGTGTTGGGCCTGTAGATATGCAATCACTGTGTTCCTGGTATCAAATTGCATTTCATGCTTCTCTACTTTATTGAAAACTTCCATTACAGATGCTCTATAGCTCTCAAGCTATTTCTTAAGGTCATCCATAGAAGCTTACAGGTTTGACAAATGTTCAGTTATTTCTGCAGAGACCACTTTAGTAATATCTCTAATCGAGGCCTCAGTTAATCCATCCGCAGATTGTGATAACTCAGGCACCATACTTTTATCCTTGAGGGAAAGCCCAGATTTGTCTGCTCCGATTCTCTTTGGTCTAGTCGACATGTCGTCGGTCAATCGATAAATAAAATTATCCATAAATTTAGTAGAAAATTATTTGCACACTTTGCAGGGATGGATGCATGAAATTGGCTAAATTAAAACTGGATTCTTCATGGATATCAAGGGAACAAGTGGAAACTCCTTCCTACCCAATTGACGTCATCATCGGAAGCCCCTGTCCCTAGTTTTGATGAGGGAATAGCTTATGTCTTAGAAGTCCTCTGTTGTCTTGAGCAAGAGTGAAGTCCCTGTTGCTGGGAAAAAGAAGGCAGAGGATAACATCACTTTGTAGGACAGAAGTGTCACCTTGGTACCCAGCTAAAATACCTCCTGGAGAATGTGGAAGGTGAGTCAAAAGTAGCTGCAGAAAGAAAGAGTTTGAAGTATAGAACAGTGGTCGTTAATGTAAGCCACTAGTTCCTTGACTTTATCTCTAAAGAGATTCCTCCCTTGCAGGGAAAATCAGCATCCATGTCTTATACATCTGAGCTCAGGTCTGAAGCCCACAGCCATCACAGTCTATGGGCAACAATTACTCTAACAGAAGCTCTCAATGGCATGTCAAACATATCATAGATTGACCTGACCAAGTGTTTTCCACAGGCCTTTCCCCTATTCACTAGTGATATCAGATCATCTTACTTTTTTTGAGAGGTAAAATCTGACAAATCTTTTACCTTTTCCAGAACATTATGCAAATATTGGCCCAAGAAGAACTGGTAGGATGCAATATAGCAAGTGAGCATAGCATTCTAAATAATACCTTCTCTCAAGAGTGGCAAGTGTGAGGTAATCCTTCCTAGAGGGTACAAAGAAATGAATATTAGTCTACTTGGTCTTCTTGAAAGCTGATTCAACAACAAGTCTGACAAGAAAGCTGCTGTTTGCCAAATCCTGGAGCCTTGTGGACATAGTACATCGAGCCCATCTTACTATTAATAGGGGGTACATGGGGGGTGTCCCACATTCTGATATGTACATCCCTCAGAATGTTATGGATGGGCACTGCCATGATACCCTTCATGGGTATCCATTACAGAGAAACTGGAGGATACCCAACATCTTTTCCCTGGGCTCTTCCCCCTTCTCCTAATTAAAAGAAATATCCCCAGCCATTTTTTGTTTATCAAAGTAGGCAAAGAAGTGGTCCTTTTTTGGGGACTTTCTCTTTTCCTGTGGAGGATCATGATCTGAGTGGAAACCTGTATTCTCCTGGTGAGAGGAGTCCATATTCATACACACACAAAAGCTCAGATACCAATTCCATACCTGACTGGTCTCCAAGATCCCTGGAGGGGTACTCATTTGGTTGAAGAGTTCTCAAACTTGATGTATCTCAATGCCTTAGGGAAGTTTCCTCTTCTGATAAAAGTGAAAATCAACACAGGAGTGGATTGCACTGATGCTGATGTCCCTCCAGGGACCAGCATCCACAAAATTGCCACTAGTCCTCTGAAAATTTCTAAGAGGGATTAGACATCTGTTTGCAGTATTGTTGATGAAGTAATGTGGGACAAATGAAGGCCTGGTGCCTCCAGGACTTTTTCTGTTCAGTTCCTCCTCTAACACTGTTAATGGTAAAACTGCATGATAAGCAAGAGAAGAAATTACATCTTCCTGAGACACTTGTGATGTGGCTGTGTTTTGGGCCCTTGGAGACTTTTGAAATCCCCCAGAATCTCTCAAGGATGATCTACCATCTCTTTGAGGATGCCTGAAAGGACAAATGGTTGTTGCTAGTATTTCCTGCTTTCAACATCATGTAGTGACTAGGAATGAAGTCGAAGCATTTTCACTTTTGCTTGATGCCCCACATTGGTATCTCTTGATGTTTAAGTCAACTACATTCACCCTACTTCGACTGGCAGTCACTCCAACTGACTCAGTGGGGTCCTTGTTGCCAGACTCATGGTCTATGGTGGGTGACCCCATCCATACCAGTACTGTCTTCCACAACCATTCCAGGGTTACCTACTCCTTACCTGGAGTATCAGGATGTATTTTCCAAGCAGAAAGCTGATATTCTGCCCCCGCTTCAGAAGTTCAACTGACCTATAGAACTCTTACCTGGCTCCACACCACCCAAGGGCAGAACTTACCCTCTATCACTCCTGGAGACTCAAGCAATGTCTGCATATGTTAAAGAAAACTTAGCCAAGGGGTTTATAAGACATTCCACCTCCCCGGCGGGTGCAGGGTTCTTTTTTGTAAAGAAGAACGATGGGAGCCTAAGGCCTTGTATTGATTACAGGGGTCTGAATGCCATTACCCGGAAGGACCGGTACCCACTTCCACTCATCAGTGAGCTCTTTGATCGGCTGCAAGGGGCTCAAATCTTCACAAAGTTAGACCTATGTGGAGTCTATTACTTAGTCCAGATTCAGCCTGAGGACATATGGAAGACCGCGGGCTATGCAATGCTCCTGCCATCTTTCAGCAGATGATGAATGAGATCTTTTGCGACCTTCTGTACTCATTCGTCGTAGTATACTTGGACAATATATTGATCTTCTCCAAGGATCTGGATTCCCATCGCTCCCAAGTCCAAACCATTCTCCAGCGACTCAGTAATCATCATCTCTATGCCAAACTAGAGAAATGCCTTTTTGAGCAGTCCAGCCTTCCATTCCTGGGTTACATTATCTCTAGTCAAAGTTTACCATGGACCCAGACAAATTCCAAGGTATCCACGATTGGCCACAGCCAGTGGGTTTGCGGGCCCTACAAAGATTCCTGGGATTCACGAATTATTATCGTCACTTCAAAGCTGACTACTCCATGCTGGCCACTCCACTCACCGCCATGACGAAGAAAGGCAGTGACCTTCGGGTCTGAAGCTCCAAGGTCCAGTCTGCGGTCCAAGCATTGAAAGAAGCCTTCCATACTGGCCCGTGTCACCGCCATCCAGACCCAAACCGCCCTTTCGTTGTAGAGGTCGATGCATCTGCCATTGTGGCCAGGATGGTTCTTAGTCAGTACTCTACCAAGGGAGCTCTTGTCCCATGCTCCTTCTATTCCCATAAGTTCCCACCCACAGAAAGGTACTGTGAACTTCTGGCCGTGAAACTCGCCCTCCAAGAATGGCGCCCCTGGCTTGAAGGGGCACAACACAGGTTTACTATTTTTACTGACAATAAGAACTTAGAACACCTGAAAGAAGCCCAGCTGCTCAACCCGAGACAAGCCTGCTGGGCCCTCTTCTTTGCATGCTTTAACTTCGAGCTTCGCTACCGCCCAGTGGCAAAGAACTTCCGCACAGATGCGCTCTCACGCTACTTAGAGCCAGAGGATACTCCTGAGACTCCAGCGCACATCATTGATCCGGCCTGTATCTCCATAGCAGTCACGACCACTGTACCAGCCGGTAAGACGGTGGTGCCCCATCGCCTCTTAGAACGTATACTCCATTAGGACCATGACTCCAAACTTGCTGGCCATCCCGGCTGAGCCCGAACTCTTGAGATGCTCCACAGACACTATTGGTGGGCTGGAATGGTCAAGGACTCCCAAGACTATGTTGACTCGTGCCCCATCTACACTCAACAAAAGCCCCCTACAGGACGTCCTTGGGGGCTTCTCAAACCACTTCCTGCACCCACCGAACCATGGACTAGTCTATCTACAGACTTTATCATGGACTTGCCTCCTTCCAAGGGGCATACTGTAATATGGGTCATAATAGACCGTTTCTCTAAAATGGCCCACTTCATCCCCTTACCTGGGCTACCATCGGCCCTGGAACTGGCTCGACTGTTCCTGACGCACGTCTTTCGTCTCCACGGACTTCCACAAGAAATAGTTTCGGATCACGGCCCTCAATTTGCCGCAAAATACTGGAGGTCCCTCTGAAAAAAGTTCAATATCACCTTGAATTTAACTTCAGCATACCACCCACAAGCTAACGGCCAGGCCGAGAGGACACTTTGCTCATATGTCAATGATCAACAAGACAACTGGGCCAACCTCCTTCCTTGGGCAGAACTGTCTCACAACACCCACGTCACCTCCACTACAGAAGTTTCCCCGTTCACAGTGGTCTTTGGCCGTCAGCTCCGCTTGCCTCTGCCGATTCTGCTCAGTTTGCCTTCACTAGCAGCCCAGTCCACAGCCCAGACCATTCATCGACTATGGGACCAAGTAAAAGAGCATCTCCACCAAGTGGCCAACCGAGCCAAACGCATGATGGATGCCCATCACTGTGCCGCACCGCACCGCACCAGTGTTCCTGCCTGGGAAAAGGGTCTGGCTCAGCACCAGACACATCCGCCTCCAGTTGCCCTCTCAATGGCTGGCACCAAGATATGTGGGGCCATTCCCTGTCCTACAGTGGGTGGGAGCTGTCACATATCAACTAAAATTACTCGCGAACCTTGGAATCCATAACACTTTCCATATGTCTTTGCTCAAACCAAAATGATAAAGGGAATGGATCAGCTCCCCTATGAGGAAAGACTAAAGAGGTGAGGACTTTTCAGCTTGGAGAAGAGACAGCTGAGGGGGGATATGATAGAGGTCTTTAAGATCATGAAAGGTCTTGAACGAGTAGATGTGATTCGGTTATTTACACTTTCGAATAATATAAGGACTAGAGGGAAGTCTATGAAGTTAGCAAATAACACATTTGAGACTGATCAGAGAAATCATGAGAGGTCTAGAACGGGTTAATGTGAATCAGTTATTTACTCTTTTGGATAATAGAAAGACTAGGGGGCACTCCATGAAGTTAGCATGTGGCACATTTAAAACTAATCGGAGAAAGTTCTTTTTCACTCAATGCACAAACTCTGGAATTTGTTGCCAGAGGATGTGGTTAGTGCAATTACTGTAGCTGTGTTTAAAAAAGGATTGGATAAGTTCTTGGAGGAGAAGTCCATTACCTGCTATTAATTAAGTTGACTTAGAAAATAGCCACTGCTATTACTATCAACAGTAGCATGGAATAGACTTAGTTTTTGGGTACTTGCAGGTACTAATGGCCTGGATTGGCCACTGTTGGAAAAAGGATGCTGGGCTTGATGGACCCTTGGTCTGACCCATTATAGGCATGATCTTATGTTCTTATAAACCCCCTAGTATAATCGTGGCTGTCCCGAAGATCTCCTCCACCGACACAACTCTCAGTGGAGTCCAAGAACACCCTTCAAGTGTGAGAAGTTCTAGAGGGCACTGGGAGTACCTCCTTTCGTGGGAGGGCTTCGGCCCAGAAGAAAATTCATAGGAGCTCTTGCACAACATCCTTGACAAAAATCTTCTCCATGAATTCCATCGTCAGCACCCAGAGATTCCCAGGCCGGTAAGGGGGAGGCCTAGAAGGGGGATACTGTTGTGTGTCCCGGCCAAGTTGGTGCCATGACCGGGCCTGCTTACCTTGTGCTTCCCTCCACTAGCTCCAGGTCCGCTTCCCTTGCCGCAGCTGACAGCTCCTGACATCCCCGACTCTCTCCTCGGGACTCTCCAGCTTCCTCCATGCTACAGGCCTCTCAGCGGAGGTCCCGTAGGGGCTCCGTGTCTTCGGCCTCCTCGGCCCCGCCTTTATGTGTGCACGCGGCCGACTTCTACACTCTTAAAGGGCCCAGTGTGGGAAGCTCCTCTTGGACGCCGCCCAATGACGTCACTTAGGCTACTACTTAAGGTGAGGCTCTGTCCCCAGAACCTCGCCTTGGCAATTGGGTCATCACCTTCGGTGTAGCTAATTTGCTGTCCTATGTTCCCGTGTTCTTCCTGCATTACTGTGTTCCTGTCTTGTTCCAGTGCTCCTGAGTTCCTGTGTTCCTGTCTTGTTCCAGTGCTCCTGCGATCCTGTGTTTCCATGGTCCTCTCTGTGTTCCAGTTTCTGTCCTGATTCCTGCTCCACGTTCCTCCTCTTGTTGTACCTTCTTGGACTGATTCACAGTACTGACCTCTGCTTGCTTGACCACATTTGACCGCTGCCTGGAACTGACCACTGCCTGCCTGACCACATTTGATCACTGCCTGGAACTGACCACTGCCTGCCTGACCACTGACTGGAGCTGACCACTGTCTGCCTTTGACCACATCTGACTGCCACCTGGAACAGACCTCTGCTCGCCTTGACTATGCTCGGACTGATCTCGAAACTGACCCTTGCTTTGGCTGACCACCCTCGGATGGATTCCCTGGCTTTGACCCTTGCACTACACTCGGATACTCTATTTGCTCCCAGACCAGCCTGCTCGGATGCTGCCCGCGGCCTACCTCAGACTAGACCAATAGGCTCTGCCTATCTTGCCCGGAGGACTTTCATTTCCTGCTGCCTTCCTGAGGTCTCCGGTGATCCTGCTCCAGGTCTAATCTCTCCTTTCTTCACCAGCCGCACACCTTTGCTCGTGGTGTGCACACCTCTCCGGGAGACCCTTGGAGGCCCACCTAAGTCCAGGCAGTCTGGGTACCCAAGGGCTCAATCTGCGGAAACCCAGGATTGCTAATGGTGAAACTACAGCTAGCCTCTGTCTCCTTGTGTGTTCCACCTCCTGATGGCAGGCGCTCTCTGGGTCCAACCAGAGGGCTGCACCAATCCTGCACCAGGCCAAGGGTCCACCTCCAGTGCAACACATAGCATCCATCTGTAGGTTAATTCCTTGAATCCAGAAGTAAATAAAAGAATATTTTGCCACCAAAAGACATGATTGACATATAGAAGTAGCAGTTTCATATATATAATTTAATAAACTTGCTACTATCAACAGCTGGTCACAAAAAATGTTTATTTAAAAAAAAAAAATGAATGATGAACTAGTGTAAAATCTTAATTTATATTAAAAGGATCTTTTCAAAAAATCTTTTTTAAAAAAGGAAAAAAACCCAGACCATTGTTAGCTATCTGCAAATCCATTAGCACAGTGGTGAAATTTGTCTAACACAAACCCGTCAGTATACCAGAAACTTTATAAATACAGGCCAATTCTTAAAAATGCTAAACATACCAAAAAATAAACAAACAGACAAAAGTAAAAAACTAATAAAGTTATATTAAAAAATTGTATAAACGCAAACCAAACTTTAAAAGTGATGATGGCTAAGAAATTTTCCGGTTTACCTAATCCGCTTCATCCAGTGTATTCTACAATACAAGGGATATAGTAATACAAGGGATATAGTAATGATAGTAATTTTACAATGATAGTAATTTTGATAGTAATTTTACAAGAGACAGCAAACTATACAATAGATTTCATATCATAATGTAAATAATGTAAATATTTTAATCCCTTCCGTTCGTCTCTCTTATTCTAATTTCTCTTCCCAGTTTTAAGACCCTGTTGTAATGTAACTTTTGTTCTCCTTGCACTTGTTTTTCGTTTCTTGTTCTCACCCCTTGTTTTATGTAAACCGGCATGATGTGGTTTCTAATCATGAATGCCGGTATAGAAAAACGCTAAATAAATAAAATAAATAAATAAATATATCAATAACAGCGCTAGCTCACAAGCTAAAAAAATGTTTGTGAATTATTAATAACCAGCCAGGGTCAAATTATAAAATCTTTCTAAAAAGATATTTGTTAACCAAACAAAGCTGACTGTCTAAGAAATTAAATAAGTCGAGCCTATATAACACTTATAGTAAATGGGCAAGTGCCAATTTTAATGGTACTAAAGTACGATTTCTTTTTAAAAGAAAAAAAGGAAAACTCTATTTGAAAGGTTCTTTCTGCAAACCAGACTAGATCAGTAGTGGTAAAGAGGAAACATACCAATTTAACTAATATACATAATCAGCATATTCAACACCATTAGAGGTTTCGATGACTACAGTTGCTTACAGAAAAAGAAAAATAATTATTTATTTTATTTATAAATAAGGAACCAAATTGGATGTGTAATCCCTTTTTTTAGGAACAAAAAAACCCCAAAACTGATGTAACAATGTCAAATGCTAGCTCCATCAATATCTTTGATTTGCCTGTACTATATCTAACATAAATCAATCATGTATTGCAAAAATCCAGCCATTAATCTTAAGTATAACTAGCACTGTCTGCAATGGTGATTTCTTCAAAATGTACCTCATTTTGGGGCAATATAAAAATTTTTATTATTATAAAGGGAGGGGAGTATTATTCCATAAAACTATATATGGTATGACAACTGTTGTAATCAAGTAGTTTATTAATGTCGGCTGGTTTGTGATAAATATCTTTCAGAAATGCACCTTGGTCTATAGTAATCTGTATATCTGGGAAGGGTATTTTTTTTTTAGGTTAGAATCTGGGTTATTAAGCCGTATATGAAATAATTGTAATTGTTCAGTATCTCCTTTCCAAATGACAAAAATATCATTGACATAACGATGCTAAAGCAAAATGTTATCAGTATAGTCAGGACATTGTAAGAATTTTTTCTCAAATTTCACTACATCTATGTTAGCAATGGATGGTAGCAATGGATGGTGCCAATGAAGCACCCATCACTACACCCTCAGACTGATTGTAAATAATATTGTCAAATTTGAAGAAATTTTTTGTTACAACGATCCTTGCTAATTCAAAAATGAACCATGTCAGAATACGTGTGTGTGAAGTCCTAGATTGCAATGAAATACTAATAATTTCAAGAGCGGCATCTCATGGAATATTCGTATATAGTGATTCAATATCCAACATGACTAGTACTATATCATTGCCCATACAATTAAAATCTTTTAAAATAGCAATGATATGTGCAGAATCTCTAGTATATGACAGGATTATTTGGACCAAAGGTCTTAGGAATTAGTCCAAAAAAAAATGGAGAGAGGTTGAAGCAGGGAACCTATTGCTGATACGATGGGTCTACCTGGAGGAGAGGTCATGGATTTGAGTACCTTAGGGAGAATGTAAATGGTGGGCATGATAGGAAACTGAACAATCAAAAAATCAAACTCTTTGTTAGTAATAAGATTAGTAGATATAGCTGTAAAAATAATAGAATCAACTTCTGTTTTGATATCATTGTTCGGATCACGATAAAGTTTAGTATAGAAGGAAGTGTCAGTTAACTGTCTATGAACTTCTTCCATGTATTTGATTTTGTCCATAATTACAACTGCACCACCTTTATCTGCTGGTTTGATGACAATATTGTCATTTGCTCTTAATGTTTTAATTTTGTCTCTCTCATCTTTGCTAATATTTGAAAAATAAGATTTATTAGTATTCTTTTCCATGTTTGCCAAATCCTCAAGTACCAGTGTTTCATAAGTCTGCAGAATCGGATCTGTGTTGCCCGGGGGGGGGGGGGGGGGGGGGGGAAGTGTTCCATTTACTAGTGCATCTAACTACTGATTAATCCACGACATTGCCAGATGGATTCAAGAAATCCTAAAATTGACCAGTATTGAAGAAGGGAAATTTGTCAAATGATCAACTTTGCAGTTAATGACAAATATCTAATTTATCATCATTGGGCAAATTATTGGAAAAGGTGGTTTTACAACAACTAAATTATGTTTTAGATTCACAATAAATTCTACATGGCAGTCAGTGTGGGTTTAGAAAATTCCAAAGCACAGAGAGAGAACTGGTCTCAGTTAATGATTATCTGTTGGAGACAATAGATTGGGGTGAAGGGGAAGTAGCAGTGTATTTAGATATTTCCATGGCACTTGATTCTGAACAGCATGCTATATTATTACTGAGACTGAGAGAATTAGGTATGGGGAGGAGTTTTAAAATGGTTGAGTCTGTTTTAAAATCAAGGCAATCTCAGGTTATTATTGGTAACAAGGCTCAATGTGGTGGTAGGCTCAATTTTATTCTCTTTCATATTTTTATGCATTAATTGTGTCTTTTATTAGGTTCTTTTGATGTATATTTTAAATGTTAAATGGACGATGTTCAATGGTATTTTTTGGTTAAAGGAATATGTTAGCAGCAACTGATGAAATTTCCTTCTGTTTATCTGCTGTCAGAAGTTGGATGGAGGTTAATATACTAAATTTGAACTTTGTTGAGTCCCAGGCTCTATGGATCTCCAGAAATCTGAGGCTTCCTTGTCTAAATACCATAACAGTTAATGGAAATGTTATTGCTTTTATGGAGCACTTAAAAATTCTCAGTTTTTTTTTTGACAGTTCCCTGAATTAAAATCAGTGCTTTCAAGGGGCTACTTTAAGTAAATAAAAAAAAAAAAAAAGCTTCACCATCTAAGGCAGTTTTTAGATCCTTCAGATCTTAGGACCATAACACAGGCTTTCGTTTTAACACTTACTGATTATTCTAATTCATTATAACCTGGGTTAAGTAGGCCTCACCTGCCGTAAAATTCACAGCTCATTTGGTGTTAAAAACATCTCCAAAGAAGCATATCACAGCTCAGCTTTGGTATTTAAGGCTTTACAGATTTTCACATATACCTACAAAAGTTATTTAAGCTCTATATTATATATATATAAGCACTCCCCTTTGTGCACTCCTTCGTGCACCCCTTTGTGTTATTTGTTTAATATGCTCCTTGTTATACCTTTTGCTTAATTGTTAAGAACTTTGATTTTGATGATTTTATTTTTGTAATCTCTTAGCCTCAGGTACAAAAATTTTAGATTGTAAGCCCTTTTAGGGGATAGTGAATTACCTATTGTACCTTATTGTAAACCGATGTGATATCTCTTTTTGAAATGAACATCGGTATATAAAATCGTAAATAAAATAAATAAATATATTCCATGTAGGAATTTATATTTTTTGGAGACAGTGTTTACTGGAGGTCCCAGGTATAGGGGACTATGCGGCTACAGAAGACTAGGAACATGCTATATTCTGTATAGGAGTCAAGCTCTGGAATAATTTGCCGGAACTTAGATTGGAACAGGATATAAAAATATTCAGGAAACAGCTTATGGCAAGTCTATTTAAAGAAGTCTTTGGGTAATGTGGGATTTTTGATAGTGTGATATTAAGCAGAGTGTTAGTTACATCTATGCTGGTTTTATCTTTTTTGAATTTCTTTGATGTTTTTAGACTGATGTATGTTGTTTATATTGTTTTAAGTTAACTCTGTATTTCGCCTAGCATGATTTTATTACTATAGATGGATTTAAAATATTTTAAATAAAGAAAAAATAAATTAGCAGCAGGGCTGCAAATTAATATTAGAGTTTTCAGAATTCTGGGTGTGAATACCCTTAAGACCTGGTAATTTCCTGATATTTAGCCTGACAATTTGCTCTAATTTATCCTCCAGTTTCACTCTGATTTGTTCCCATTTGTAATGTCCAACTTATCACATTTAAAATATAGCTCATGTGTGTATCTCCTCAACATCCTCTTCAGTAAAAACTAAAGCAAAGAATTACTTTTGTTTTTCTATAATGGCCTTGTCTTCCTTTAGTGCCCCTTTTAGCCCCTAGCCATGTTGTGGTCCAAGTGACTCAATGGCAGACTTCTTGCAAATGATGTATTTGAAAATGTTTTTATTATTAATTTTCACCTCTTATGAAATTTTTTGGCCTGATTGATGTTACATCTAACTTGCCAGTGCCTATACTCTTTCCTGTTCTCATCATTTGGCTTGCTATCCATTTTTGAAAGATGCCTTTTTGGGACGAATGCACAGTCTGATTCTTTGTCTCTAGAGATTTTCCTGCTAATATCCAGATGCCTCTGAAACATAAAGGGAAAGTTCAGGTTTACCGTTCAGAGTCCTCCCTTCCCTCCAGGCAGCATTTGATGACCAGCTTCACGGTGGTTGCATCTCTTGAGGAGGGTGAGATCCCTGTTGCCGGGCTAATCAAAAGAGAGACTGTCCCAGCTGGGGAGGAGTTTTCTTTCAGCCCTCCTCTTGCTCATCTGCTGCCGGATCAGCGTCATAAGGACCCAGATGTGGTGAAGGCTTCGGGAGAAATTGCTATGTCACTTCCTACACCAGAGGGAGAACCCGGAATTCCATGAGGTGCTATTGAAGTCGGACCCTCATCGCCAGAGATTTCCAATTGGCCTCCTGTGTCTTTGATTGAGGCTTCGGCTCCCCTTTGTGAGACAGGATTGATTTCCAACTTTTCTCCAGTGTTTGTGGCCTCTACTACACTGACTGTTATCACTATGGAGGCTCTATGGGACTTGATTGTGTTCATTGGCTGTGTACTCTTCTAAGGCTGATGAAGTTTCCTTGTGTTTGGTTTCTCATATTTCTGCAAGGGTCACCTCCCAATCTCAGTCTTTATTAAGATTTTCCTCTCTTGAACAAAAAGTTTCTAATATTGAAACCCTTCAATCAACCTTTATACAAGAGAGGAATAGTCTTCAACGTACGATTACATTTCTTGAAAATAAATCTCGTCAACTAAATTTAAGACTTGTTAATTTTCCTAAGGTTGTGGGAGAATTACCAGGATGACTTTACGGTGCTATTTTCTTCAAGCTTTGAAAATACCTGAGGAGACTATTCCCTCCTTGATTAAAATATATTTCATTTCATCTGCGAGTTCTCAATCACAGGTTTCAGACTTGGACTTAACTGCCTTCTAGAGACATCAAGAATTGAGTTTGTGGGTAGATTTACCCTTGTTACTTTTTTTCTCTGAGTCTGATTTGAATTTCAAAATGAAGATTTATTTTAAGAATATTGCCGCTCCTTTCATGGGTTTTGCTATAAAGATTTTTCTTGCACTACTCAGATACGTAATACAGCTTTCTTAGCTTTACATAAAAATGTGTTAGTACTTGGAGCTACATTTATGTTATGATTTCTTTGTAAATGTTTTGTGAAGTTAGCTAATGAAAGCTTTATATTTTTTGTTCCAGATTAGCTTCAGGTTTTTAACTCTAGGAAGGCTGTAACTTCTAGTCCTATAGTACCTCTATAGAACAACTTTTTTTTTTTTTTTTTTTTAAGTAATGTCTTTTCCTATATTGTTTATATTTCTTGATTTATCTCCTAGTATTTCTGTCTCCCTTGTATTTCCTTGATGGTGGACAAAGTAAATATTGATTTCTTTGTATTTATATTAATTTTGTATCTTTTTCTTTCTATTTTATCTTACAAAATGTATTCTTTGTAATCATTGTTAAAAACGTATAAATAAAGAATAAAAAATAAAAATAGATGCCTTTTTGGCTTTAATAGCCTGATAATGTGGTCAAAGCTAGTAGGACATTTAAGTTTAAAAAAACATTTAGGCAAGTCCCTGGAAGATAGATCCTTTATTAATTATTACCCAGAGACACATGAATGTCTCTATCTATTACTTCTGCAAGTAGGAAACATGGAATGAATGTTCCTGTTAGGATATGATAGGTACTTCTAAAGTGATGCAGTCTGGCCATTGTCTGAGACAGGATGATGGGATTGATGGACCATTAGCCTAACCCAGCATGACAGTTCTTATATTCATAAGAAAATATTTCTATAGAGAAGAAATGAATGTTAAAGAAAAAAATATTGAAGGCCTGCCTCATGTTTTGTTCTCTGCTGAAAAATAAGAAGAGGATGGTTGATATAGCAAAGGCAATAAAAGATTTAAACTGCCAAAAGCCTAACTGGGAAGTTACAGGATCAAATAACCAGATTTCTGATTGAGGCCATGAAGAAAAGGGTAAATACTGAACTGAACCCTTATAGATTGCTAGGGTACGTCCAACTGACCAAGGGGCAGATTTTCAAAGCCCTATGTGCGTAAATCCAGGTGGATTTACGCGTGTAGGGGGGTTACAAGCACTGCACCTATTTTCAAAAGGCCCCGAGCCCGGACCGCTCATTTTTTCAAGCCCCGAGACATGTGTAAGTTCCGGAGCTTGAAAAAATGGGAGGTCCGGGCTCGGGGCAGTCTGGGGTGGGGCGGGGGCATGGCCAGAGGCTTCCGTATGGCCGCTGGGCTGGGGGATCGTGCGCCAGCACTTAGCTAGCAGGCGTAACTTCCACAACAAAGGTTCGGGTTTTTGTTTTTTTTTGGGCTGGGGGGGCGGGACAGGTAGTGGAAGGGAGGGAAAGGTGGGGGGGAGGAGGGAAAGGTCGGGGGGAGGAGGGAATGGGGAAAGCCAGCTGGTCTCTCTGAGGGCTCGGCGCGCACGAGTTGCACTAGTGTGCACCCCCTTGCACGTGCCGACCTCTGATTTTATAACATGTGCGCGGCTGTGCGTGCATGTTATAAAATCAGGTGTACATTTGTGTGCACCGGGTAGTGCGCACAAATGTAGGCCACATGCGTAACTTTTAAAATCTGCCCCCAAGAGAATAAAAGTAAACAAAAGCTGTGGGAATGCTACTGCACAGAAAGTAACACTGAACTTGTAATGTATCATTGACCATATGTTCCTGTCTCATGATCCAGGTGCCATTGCTGAAACCTGCAGCCTGTTGAGGTCCTACGGGATGGCTACTGGCATCTGTTTTCCATTCAACATCCCACTCTATATGGGACGCATTACTATTTCTGGATTTTATAGGCCTGACTTCCTGGAACTTCCTGTGATGCTGGCTGATGATGTCAGCACTACTGCTGTATATATACAGTATATAATGCACAACCTGGTCCAAGAGGTATTATAGTGGGGCTGCTTCACAATAGTGATCATAATGCAATCAAATTTGACAAACACTGAAGAGAGGACTTTAAGTAAAAGTAACTGGAATAGCAGATAAAACTTTAAAAAGGAAAACTTTACAGAATGAGGAAATTAGACTTTAACTAAATGGAGAAGTTACAAAGGTTAAAAGTTTGCATGAGCTGTGGACATTTTTTAAATACTATTTTGGAAGCTAAGATTTTGAGGTAGATTTTAAAAGATTGCACATGCTACCCGGCATGCATACATGGACATGTGATTTTATAACGTGTGCACTGGCAAATTAGAAGAAAATCAGTAAGACAGACCAAGGACGATTTGAGAGCAAGTTGTCAGAGAGAAAAATATTAATACTAAAACATTTTAAAGTACATTAAAAACAAAAGTCCTGTGAGGACGTCAATTGGCATGATAGATCAGTGTTTCCCAAAGTCTTCCCAGCCAAAGCACACTTACATTGGCAAAAATGTTGTGTGGTACACAACCTCCAGAGAGCAGGCAGTGAAGACATAGAGGATCCATATGACTAGGAAAGTCCTGAAAGCCCCAGTCTTGCTTCCACATTTAAAACAAAGGGAGAGAGGGGTGAAGACACACATGAACCTGCCACAATAGGCCAGCTTCTTCAATATATAAATGCAGAAGGGAGAAGAAGTTGATGTGGTATTGGCAACCAGCTCTGTTAGTTATTTTGGCTGTTGCATGCAGCTGCCAAAGCTCCTTCATTGTGGCTGTTCTGAACATTCAAAGTAAGTCACACCTACAGGCTGATGCAATAAGACATGAGTAAAAAACGGGTGCCCAATTTGAGCGCCCATTTCCTAACACATCACAACCACATCCCCTGTGCGCCCGATGCAGTATTTAAATGAGAATAAAACTAGAGCTGTGTAAAAGGACACGATAAAGGAGAAATGAGCATCTGTGGCACTCAAAAGTTTATTGCATCAGGTGCACGGGCATCTAAATTGTGCATTCATAAGAAAAGTGTAATTTTTTCAGGTTATATTGTTGAAAACACATTTTGAAACCATGCAGGTTTCAAAGGGTGCAAGGAGACAAAGCCATAATTTACCACTTCTCCAGTTTCCTTGATCAAACAAGTAATCTTCAATTTTCTCTCTCTTGTTTTATTGTAATTAATTTAAACCATTTCAAAACATATTTTTAAGCCTGCACTTATTAAATTAATTACAAGAAACAAGGTGGAGAAAAATATATATGTACTGTACAATATATAAGTTCACTTGATAAGGGAAACCAGAGAACCGGTAAATATGATACTAAGGAGGAGGACACATTTATCACAACACAGAGGAACATATTTTTTTTTATGTTATATTATTAGCCCTCGATTATGAATTAACTTTATTCCAAATCCAGAGCTGGAGTTAATTTCCCCAAATTAAAAAAAGTGTGTTGAACACTCAGCTTTTGGACACACTTTCTTGCATCGTGTAGTAATAGCTAATAGGGATGTGCAATCGTTTTTCCCCGAATTAGGCAATGTCAACAAAATTGCCTAATTAGG
This sequence comes from Rhinatrema bivittatum, assembly GCF_901001135.1. Classification (NCBI taxonomy): domain Eukaryota; kingdom Metazoa; phylum Chordata; class Amphibia; order Gymnophiona; family Rhinatrematidae; genus Rhinatrema; species Rhinatrema bivittatum. Next base: position 105,985,286 of record NC_042619.1, on the reverse strand, counting down.
AATGGTTCAAGAGAACCGAAAAATGATTGCATTTTTTCTGAAATTTTGGAAAAAATGCATTTTTCAGTTAGTGCGCGTTAACTCCCATTAGTGCGCACTAACCTGGGACCCCTGAAAAAAAAACCCTGAACTACAGGAAAAACGAAATTCCCGTGGGAGGGGGGGGGCCCGAAATGAAGCCTGACATGAAATTTTTACCCGAAGCACATCTCTAATAGCTAATGCCTTCATTTACATGAAATTTAAATGCATTGGATGCTATCTGGTATGTGTATGTTAGGATGCGCATTGTAGATATGCTCATCTGCTTACTGCATCAGGGGCTACTATTATATGCATGAAACACACACTTAACCTCAAGAAAACCTATGCGCTAGGTTGGATGCATCTTATTGCATCAGCCTGCCAGTGTTTAGTACACACGCTCTCCATTTCTCTCAGATAAGACTGGAAAGACTCTAAATTGGGGAAGATGTGGAGATGCTGCGTGCAATGTGCATGCTGAACAAAGGTAGTGGCCAATAAAATGCTAAATATAAAAAAAAGAATTCCAGGGATGAGCCACAAAACTATATACTGATAAGCCTGACATCGGTGCTGGGCAAAATGATAGAAGCTATTCTTAACAATAAAATTACTGGCCATTGAGACATATAGAAGAGTCAACATGGTTTTAGCAAGGTGAAATCTTGCAATGTGCATGATTATTTGAAGATATAAACAAACATATAAAGGTGAGCTAGATGGTATATTGTAATTGGGTTTTCAGAAGGCAATTGACAAAGTCTCCCATGTCAAACTCATCAGGATATTAAAAAGGCATGGAATGGAAGGCAGTGTCCTATTGTGAGCTATTGGCCTAATTTTTAAACACCCCCCCCCCCCCACACACACACACACATAAAAAATGGGGGTTACGTGCACAAGAACCAGGCCTCTATCAAGGGGTAGTCCCGGGGGCGGGGAGGGGTGGTCTGGTGGTGGGGCACTGCAGGAGGCCTCCAGTACAGCGGCCATTTGCCACTCAGCCTGCGCACGCAATTTACGCCACCTCAGGAGCTGTTGTAAGTTCAGGAATAAAGAAAACTACTAAAGGTAGGGCATTCAAAAATGGTCACAGACGAGAGGGGAAGAGGGAGGGAGGGAGGGTAGGTGGGGGGGGGGGGAGGAAAGTTCCCTCCCAGTCCGCTCCTTAATTAGAGCGGATTGGGAGGGAACTGGCGGAGGTCTGATCTCGTCACCGCGCGTAATCTGGCTAAATCTCCCACCTCTGCGCGCATGCATGTTATAAAATTGTGCGTCCATGTACGCGCGCTGGGTAGCGTGGACACATGGAGGTATGCGCGTATTTTTTAAAAATCTACCCTTATGGGCATGCAGTGGTTTTTATTTGTGTGTTGTTTTTTGTTTTGTATAATGTCTTGCTCATTTTCACTTTTAAAATGTTTTCCCTCCCTAATTTCATTGTTAGTGCACACTAATATACCATGGATGCACAGCATTATGGATGCCATTTTAAGGCTGTATTTTCAATAAAAATTTAACAGCAAAGTTGGATGCCATCTCTGTCATCAGCAGCTGCCTGCCACCTGCCTACTTTGGTACCTGTAAGCAGTAAAGCACTACCTGTATTTTTTAATTAAGTTATTTTAGTCACCCCCTCCCCAACCAGTCTCTCTTTTTCTCTCACTAGTCACCCCTACTCCAGTCTCTCACTCTCTCACCAGTCCCCCACATCAGTCTCTCACCAGTCACACCCCCTCACACCAGTATCTCTCTCTGTCAAGTTACCTGCCCACAGCAGTCTCTCTCTCTCACCAGACACTCCCCCTCGCACTAGTCTCTCACTCACTAGTCACCCCTCCATAACAGTCACCTCCATACCTATCTCTCTTTCTCACCAGTGCAGTCAGTATACTATCCCTTGCAGTGTAGAACAGATCCTGAACTCTTCTAATCCAGAGCCTATCTTACACACACCAGTCTCTCTCTCTTACCAGTCACCCCCAACATGTCTCTCTCTCTCTCATCAATCCCTTTTCATACCAGTCTCTTGCTCTCTCACCATTAACTCCCATCCCCAACCAGTTTCTATCACCAGTCACCCCATACCAGTTTTACTTTCTCACCAGTCACTTCCCACACCAGTCATCTCCACTCCAGTCTCTCTCCCTCTCTCACCAGTCACTGCCTCAACCAGCCTCACTCTCACCAGTCACCCTTCACTTTAGTCTTTATCACTCTCACCAGTCACCCCTTACACCAATCTCACATTCTCACACCCAAAACACCCCACACCAGTACTACCCTCTCACCAGTCATCCACAATTAGTCTCTCTCTCATCTATCACCTCATACACCAGTCTCTCTTGCTCAATCACCCCAACCAGTATCTCTCACTTTAACAAAAAAAACTCACACACCAGTCATCCCTCACTCCAGTCTCTCACTTTAACCAGTCACTCCCCACACCAGTCTCTCTCTCTGTCTCTCACTAGTCACCACCAAATAATCTCTTTTTCTCTCACTAGTCATTTCTCACACCATTCTCAACAATCGCCCCTCACACCAGTCCCTGTCTCTCACCTGTCACCCCCAATTCCAGGCTCTCTTTCTGTAAGCAGACATCACACAACCAGTCTCTCTCTCACTTAACCCTTACATCAGTGCTCACTCTCAACAGTCACCCCCACACCAGTCCCTCTCTCATATCAGTCAACAACCACTAGTCTCTCACAGCCACCCCTTACACCAGTCTCTCATTCTCTCACTAGTCATCCCGTTACATCAGTCCTCCTTTCTCACCAGTCACCCCAACCAGTCTCTCTTACTGTCACCCCACACACCAGTCTCTCATTGTCTTATCAGCAACCCCCACTCCATTCTCTCTCTCAGTCTCCCCATACAAGTTTCTCTCATTTTCACCAGTCACGCCCCATCCAGTTTCTCTCTCTCACCAGTCACCACTAACCAGTCTCTCTCACTTTAATAAAAAAAAATCCATCACACCAGTCTCTCACCAGTCATCCCCCATACCAGTACCTCCCTCTCCCCAGTCACCCCCAACCAGTGTCTCACTCACTCATCAGTCACCCCCAAATATATTGTGATGCTCCCTTCAATAATCAATGACAACAAATCATACGTCAAGAATATTTAATTTTCAGTGCTGACTACCTGCTTGCTCAGTTCCATACATGCACCACACCATCTGGTATATGTATAAGGAGTGCTACACTTAAATTTATAATTTAGAAATGAGAACTGGCACTGCACAATGTGTAGCTGTGTGAACCCATAATCAGATATGAATAGAAACTGAAGCACTTACTGAGGTCAGTGGGCCAGTGGCAGGCTATAAGGCAAAGGACAAACAGAAACCTAGAAAACTAAAGAAAATCTCACACTATGGGCAAAGCAATGAGACTTTGACAGATTAATGTCAGACCACACTGCTACTAATGTTGTGTAGTATATTCTCTATTTATTTCAAATGAATGTACATCCCTATTGCGAACTGGTAACCAGTTAAAAGAAGGAAACAGGAGTAAATGGTCAGTTTTCCAAATGGAGAAAGGTCATTAGTGGAGTAACACAGGGAACTGTACTGGGATATATTCATAAATAGTCTGGAAAAGAGGTGATCAGATTTGCAGATGACACAAAATTATTCAAAGTTATTAAAACAGCAGTGGATTGTGAGGAACACTAAAAGGACTTTGCAAGACTAGGAAAATGGGCATCTGAGTGGCGCATGAAATTTAATATAGGAAAGTGCAAAGTGATGTACATAGGGAAAAACAATACTAACTATAGGTATACAATGCTGGGTCACTAACCAGGAAAAGGAACTTGAGTCCTTGTGGACAATACGTTGAAATTCCTAGTTCAGTGTGCAATGGCAATAGAAAAATAGACTGTTAGGAAAGATCTGAAAAGGAATGGAGAATATAATGGAAATTATATCTCTGTATTGATCCATAGTGTGATACACCTTCATTATTGTATATAGTTTGTGTCGCCCTATTTCAAAAAAGACATAGCAGAACTAGAAAAGGTGCAGAGGAAGTAACAAAAATTATAAAGGGGATGGAATGGCTCTCTTATGATGAGAGGCTATTACTTACAGGTTAGGGCTCTTCAGCTTGGAAAAGACAGAGCACATGGTATAAGTTTAAACAATCATGAGAGAGGTGGAACTGGTAAATAAAAGATAGTTATTTACCTTTTCAAATAACACTAAAACAAGGGAACAATCCATGAAACTAACAGTGAACAGATTTAAAGAAAATCATAGAAAGTACTTTTTCACTCATGGCCCGATTTTAAAAGGGGCCACACACGTAAAAACCAGGGGTTATGCATGAGGCAGGGCCTTGAACAAGCCATGTGCATTTTACAACGGGCCCGGCCACGCACATAACCCCTGTTATGCGCAGAAGTGCCAGGCCTTGCAAAAGGAGTGGGCCGGGACAACACCATTAGCTGCTGTCCCAGGGAAGTACACACCTGCAGCCGGCCAAGCACATGGCGTCTACTGCTGCTCCGAAAGAGTAGTAAGGTAAAAAATAAAAAAAATCTAATAGGTAGGTAGAGGGTAGGGGTCAGGGAGAAGAGGGGAAAAGGTAGGAAGGTTAGATAAGGGTACAGGGAAGTTCTTCCCAGTCCGCTCTTTAATTGGAGCGGACTGGGAGGGAACTGGGGAAGCTCTACTCGCGTTGTCGTGCATTGCTTTGTAAAATTCCCCCCTGCACATGCGAGTTGCTGGCCACCCACACATGAACGCATGGATTTTAAAATCCGCCAGGCATGTGCACATGGTCATTGGATTTTATAAAATGCGCACGCCAGCACACGCATGTTATAAAATCGGCACGGTCATGTACGTGTGCGTGCACGGATCTTAAAATCTTCCCTTCAGTGCATATTCAAGCTGTGAAATCTGTGGCAGAGGACAAGGTCAAGACATCTAGCATAACAGGGTTTAAAAGAGGTTTGGGGAAGTTCATGGAGGAAAAGTCCATAAAACACTATTAGTAAGGTAAGCTCAAGAAAGCTTGGGAGTAAGCAACAAGAGATATATTTAATTTTTGGGATCTCTAGGTACTTATTTCTTGGACAGGCTGCTGTCAGAGACCAGATGCTGTGCTTGATCGACCTTATTTATTTATTGTTTCTTATATACACAACAGATACCAGATCTGTCCAGAGTGGGTAACAAATACAAAACACAATTTTAAAAACTACAATCAATGTAAGATCTATTCCTTAGCCATAAAAATTAAACTCCTACCCCATTAAAATAAAATCCCACCATAACATATGGTCTGACTCAGCATGGCATTACTTATATAATTATGATCCATTTGTGAGACTTGATGAATCTGCCCGTCTTCAGAGAATGTACTTTCTGGTAAAGGGTAAAACCACTAGAAGGGAGAAAAAAAGTTTATTCCCATATTTTAGGCTGAAATAATTATATACATCTACAATGTCTGATAAAAATTATAATAGCAAAGAATACCAATGTGCCCAAAATATTACTCTATTCACCAAGAACCTGTAAAGTAAGTGACCTTCATACTAGGCTTCATTGACCTTCATAATAGGCTTCATCGTATAGCATGGTTTCACTTTCCCACTCCACCTTATATTTAATCATTGGTCAATATAAGTACATTTTTTTGTTTTTCAGTTTCCAAAATATCCCATGTTAGTGCCACATGTGTTGTGCTCCTTTAAATAGCAATTCAATTCAAAATTTGCCACGTTACTTAACTTAGCAAATTGAAGCCAATGTATCTGAGTTGAATTTTGCCCAGTAAACTCTGCCCGACATGGGACCATGTTTCGGATATCAAACGATCATTTTTCAAGGGCTCAAGTATTTAGACGCTCAGTTGCTCAGCTAGAAACATGGTGGCATAATGGCGTTCATTTCCGGTATCACAAAAATACAAGAATAAAACAATTAATCTACATATTGCCGTTTCAAACACTGCCCACCATTTGCTGGATGCCATTTTTCAAAATGGTGTTGACCGGGCTTAGAGTTAGGGGCACTTCAGGTCCCCACTGCACCACCAATGAGTCACTTTAAGGTATGAGGGGGTCCAAGGGGGCCCTAGAACACCAGGGAATTATTCTGAAGCAAAGGAAGGGGATTTTTTTTTTTTTTTTGGAAAGGAGAGGGTGTTGGGGGGAACCAGAGGGGCATACTTCAGTGTGAGGGGAATCTTTGGTTGGGGAGGGATGGGATTATGCTAAGGGGAGGGTTTTGGGTAGAGGGCAGGGCATCGCCATGCAATTTCTAAAACATTTTTAACATTATTTTTATTGCAGGGCTGCCTTGATAGGCAATCCTGGGGTAGACAGGAGTTTACTAAGATCCCTGGGGGCCATTTGTGTATTTTGAGGGGATGCATTTTTGGCACTGGGAACTTTAACACAATGGCAGCCGCTGCAGAGGTAGGTCGCTAATGCACATGTAGGCCCCATTTCACCATGCAATTTTTTGTCACACGTTTCTCCCGCAATAAAAAAAATCACATGGTGAGACAACTGCAATATTTTGTCAGGAAGGGGAAAAATATCAAAATAACATCCCTCCCACAATAAAATATCATGGCCTAATAAATTATCCCCTTAGATTGTGAGTCCTCTGGGGACAGGCAGAGCTTAATCTGTGAGGAGAATGACCTATGATACAGTTTCACCACTTCTTTTCAGACTTAAGAGGAAAGACAAGAGGAGTGTTTTGCTCTAATCCCTCTCCTCTAAGCAGCCTGTAGGGAAGAGGGGAATGAGTCTGAAGCAGATAGAGCAGAGAGCAGCAATTCCGCCTCTGTTCTTTCCCCATCTGCTCCTGTTCTTCAAGGAACAGAAGGGGAGAGTGTGATCCTGAAGCAATCACTGTAGCACATAGAACAGATATAAAAAGGATTAAATTAGTACAAGTCTGAAACTTCTGTAATGCCAATTGTCAATGCTTCAACCCTAGCTACTACTATGATACTGCTCACAAGTTTCAAACTTGTACTAATTCAACTCCATTTTGTGTTTGTTACCTGGGGCTTAATTTATGGTGGAACAGTGTTCTGCCACTTTTTTTTGCTAGGATCTGAGGAAGTGGAGCAGAGCCAGTGGTGTAAATCAACCACCAGAACTGAAGAATGCCTGAAGGTTGAACATTGAGAGGGCTGGGGAATGGAGAATCACTGGGAAAAGGAGGACGCAGTATTAGGGAGGGGGTTCCACCCCCTCTGATAGATCATATCTGGCTATGGCCCTGCTCTTTGCCCCCTACCATTTACAGTTCTACCTCTTTTTTGTCTACAAATTAACCCCTAGGGACAGGGAAATGCCTACAGAACATGAATATAATCTGCTTTGAAGTGGCTAAAAGGTAGAATATAAATCAAAGCAAATAAATAACATAAATATTAAGAATATTTGTATCATGCAGCCTTCAATTTTAAACTGTTTATTTAGAGACTACTATTCTTCTCTGGTACTGAAAATCACATGTAAAAAGAGATGTTATTAATTTTAGGTGGCATTTGATTTATTTATAAAAACTGCCACTTTTATTTAATTTCTTTAAAAAAAAATCAATAAACTTCAATTATATTCCTTTTAAATATTCTCATTACAAGAATTCTGCAGCAATGAACTAATTTCATGATAATTATAATAAATGTCTGTAATCAAAAAACCATTTAGAATATAAAATAAAGCTGTTTTCCATCAAACTCATTGTTTTGTGACTTTTAGAGCATTCAGCTACATCACACCACCACCACCACCTAGAATGTAACTGCCCAAATGAAATGAAACTTTTAAGGCATTTAAATGTTTGCTTAAGGTATTTGTATTTACCAATCTACAATCATAAAATACTAAAACAAATCCTTGTGATGGCATTTAGAATTTTTTTATTTTCCCAGGATTATTAGTTTGGCAAACACCATTATAGAGGTTTCACTACGATAAAAATAAAACACCCCTTTGCAACCTCCCCCCACCCTACATAAACACAGTATACTGTAACAAAGCCATGTTATATGTTATATTCAAGTTAGATTTGCAAAGTGTATTATTTTGATAAAAAGACAGTAGATTTCAACACAAAACTTGGTATTGTATTCACATGAACAATTTCCAGAGATCATTTAGTAATTTAAGGCTGATAAAATTACGGGAAATGACTAATATGATCAGAATGGCTTTCATCTGTATTTTGTTAGACCAGGCATTGATTTCACTTTTCAACTGTTAACAGCGAGAGGCCAGCTGTGGCCAAGGAAGGAGCAAGCACTGAACTGGGGTCAAAACAGAGGCTGAGTTGTGAAAAATGTAACACTTTTAATGATTAAACCTCAGTAAAGTTACAACCATTTGAAAATTATATCCAGTGGGTCCCACAAACTGTCAAAGAACAGTGGATTTAATTTATGATAAATGAAACCTTTGAACTCTTGTTATGTGAATAAACAGAATTATTAGGAGAAAACAAACATACCAAGGAAAATATAAAATATACTGCCTTCCAGGCAGAAACAACTACATTTCACTTGGTATTCCCAGATGTTTTAAGGGGAAATTTATGACAGAATACTGAAAAGCAAGATTCCCATTGCGAAACCTTTCACATTTATTTCGCTAAGCACAATCATTGAAAATGACCTTTATCCAAACCTTTTACAGCTGTCTTAAAATGAGCTAAAACTATTGCCTGATATTCCTTAAATAACATTACTTAACAAAAGTCATAACCCAAGGGCCATTTCACACTACAAGATTTTTCAGTACTAGCAAAGAAACATGAAACCATTATCAAGAACATGCCACAAAGTCAATGAAAATTTACTTATAACAGAACCAAGAATTAAATAGATGTTGCTTTTATTAGGTAGACTGGAATACTGATAGAAAATCTCTCTGCTAGGTACAGAATACCAAACAGCCATGTCAGAAAATGTTCAGTTGTGTAACAGCTCATTTTATTTTTGGAGGATTAAAACTCACAAATCTATATGTTTATGAAAAGGTAATTTCTTGGGAAACAGAAGGAGAAATGTGGCTGTACACAGAGATTTGACCTATCCTTCCCTCCATTCATGTTGGTACTCCCCCGGACATCATCTGGCTGCGCCCCCAGGTCCCTATTTCAGCACAGGATCTGTGGTGATGTTGAGGAAGCTGAAGGAGGATTGTGGCTGTACATGGAGATTTGACCTGTCCCTTCTTCCAGCCGTGTCAACACTACCCTGGAAGTCATCTGTCTGCGCCCCCAGGTCCCTATTTCAGCATGGGACCTGTGGTAAGGTGGAGGAAGTTGAAAAAAGATTGTGGCTGTACATAGAGATTTGACCTGTCCCTACCTCCATCCTTGTTGGCACTCCCCTGAACATCATCTGGCTGCGCTTCTGAGTCCCTATTTCAGCGTGGGACCTGTGGCACTCAGCCAAAGCCCTGCGCCCCCCTCTACAGGTTTTTTTTTACATTTTTGAATGATAGGAAAAGAAAATTAAATCTTTGAATTTGCTGTCAGTTTCTCCTCCTATGAAAAAGCCTATGGATGTCCATGTGCAACGACAAGAACCTCTTATAGGAATATGAGCAGAGGGAATGGAGTAGATTTTATTCCTAGCCCCGAACAAAGGATTCTAGCACCCTACCTCATGCATCTGGTTTACAGATGCCAGTGGGTTCAGACATGCAGCAAGCCAGTACTAACACTCTTGAAGTAAGGAGTGTCCCAGTGCTGGATGCAGGTAGATGTTTTTCCGACCTAACCAATATCTCCCTGAAAGTTATTTGGCAAGTAGGGATGCAAACTGAGAGCACACTGGTTCAGACTATTTACCGGTTATGTGACTTTTCTAAAGATATTTCTTTGAAAATTGGGGAGATGGAGCAGCGCTTTGTGGGGATAAAGAATAACATCTTTTCTCTAAAAGAGCAAGTTTAACACTTCAAGCTACTAGTGTTACTGATAATAAAGATAATTTGTTCTTACACAGTAGGTTGGAGGATCTTGAAAATCAGATTACATTTAAAGGTTTGCACTTTTTGAATTTCCCCAAGAGCAAATTATTGTCAGTTTCTAAGATAGTGAAGTATTTTAAGGAGGTCTTACAGGTCTTGCAAAATAAAGATATTTTGATTTCTAAGTGTTATTTGCCTGAATTAAAAATGGTTGTGAATGCTGAGGAAGATGGTCCAGATGTTTTACTTCCTTTTGATAGTGTTGAATTGTCTGATTTTTTTTGCATACTTCTCAAGATAATATTATCTCAAGGGCAATCCTTATTGTTGAGTTTCCTCAAGAGGCTGACAAAGATATTATTATGAGACAATACTTTAGTATATATGCAGGAATTATTTTGTGGACAAAAATTACAAGTCGACACAAGTGTCATGAACTAGAGGTTGGAATGACAGCAGCTGACAGTCAGAATCAAAACACCACAACAGAATTGAGAGGCAGATGTGAGGTCAGACAGGCAGGGTTGAGGCAGGTAGAGATCATGCAATGCCAGGAGGCAGGCCAAGGTCAGGGCAGGCAGAGTTCAAACACAGTCAAGAGGCAAGCAACAAGTTGGGGCAGGCACAGTTCATACAAAGTCAAAAGGCAAGTAATGGTGAGAACAGTTAGACAAGGCAGAAGCAGGGATCAGTCTGGGTCACAAGTGAAAGGCAGCAAAAAGACCAGCAATGCACAGAAACACATGGAACCAAAACCTGTTGCTATTGGCTCAAAGGACTGAACTTCCTTTTATAGGAAAGTCATGATAGCTTCAGGGCACGCCCACAGGAAATCCTGGGTGCTGGGCCTATAAAATACTGAGTTGGTAAGGGCTTTTAGACAGATCTATAGGTTACATCAGTCAGGAAGCTTGGGACCATGTTGGTTTCAGGACCTTGAGGTAATGGATGCTGACCGCTGTGCAGTAACCTGCGGTCAGTAGCATGTTACAACAAGATGAAAGAAAGTTATTTTTGCAGTTAAGGCAATAGGTCATTAATCTTAATGCTACTTTTTATTTGAAATTTCTGTGCAAATGTGTATTTATTTATTTAGACATTTTTATATACCGTTGTTCCATGTAAAGATCCCAATGGTTTACAAAAATGACATTCATAGATAAAAATCAGCAGAGGATGATGGATTACACAGGAAGTATTCATAAACAGACCTTAACATGTATCAACTGAATTCTCAAATACATATTAATTAAAGATCAGGACATGAGACGTGAAGTACAAAACTAAAATAAATAAATTTCACATATTCTGTACATAGCACAATCTCTCATTAACTTATTTATCATGTATCTATTAGAATCTCTTGTACTTCTTGTTATTTTAGTTCTCTTCAATCTGATGTTTTAAGTTAGGTTGAATGGAGTTTGAAATAACCATGTCTTTAGTTCACTTTTAAATCTCTCTTATCATATGTAGCATTTCAGGTAAGGAATTCCAAAGTTTTGGGCTCGCTATGATTGACATATGATGTCTTACATGCGTCAGGTGTGTGCACCATATTGTTGGAACAATCAGTAGTCCTTTATTTTGGCATCTTAGTGTTCTCTGCAGTGTGTATGGTTGTAATGTCACACCTATTATACCAGTGTTACTAGTATAAATGATTTTGAATATTAGCAATAATATTTTAAAGTTGATTCGGAATTGTACTGGCAGCCAGTGTAGAGAAATTAGTGAGGGTGTAATGTGATTGAATTTCCAGAATCCTAGCAAGAGCCTTGCTGAGACATTTAGTAGTATTTTTAATAGTTTTAAGAAGAATGCAGGAAGACCAATAATACAGTTCTGAAATCTTCAAAAATTAATAGAGGTTTCAACTAAAGTAATATTTGGAACTTGACGTAACCTGTATTAATTAATTTGTTGATGTGCTTTTTCATAGTAAGGTTCTCATGTAGCTGGATACCTAAATTCTATACTTGTTTTAAGGGAGTAATTCTGAAATTACCCAGGTCTAGAACCGTGGTTTCGCTATCAAAGAGTTTCTATTTAACCAGATGATTTCAGTATTTTTAGGGTTTAATGTTAGCTTAAGTTGCATTCGTTTCTTCCGTATTGCTTTCATAAAGGATGAAAGTGATGAAACTATATTTTCTACTGATTTGGAGAAAGGAATGTAAAACTAAATGACGTCAGCATACAGGAAGAATGTACTTTTTATATCCACTAGTAGTTTGCACAGTGGGATCATATAAATATTGAATAGTGTTGCAGAGAGTGCTGAGCCTTGAGGGAAACCTGTATCGATATGCAAAGTATCAGATATGTTATTGACTAATTTCACTTGGAATTTCTATTAGATAGTGTACTTGTCTTTCACGGCAATAAGTTTATATTTATGGATCCCACTCATTTAGAGCATTTTCTTCTATATAAGAATCTATATTAACCTAACTGGGAATATTTGTTGGGGAAGAATCAATTTAGCTTATTTTTAATGGTCAGTTTCCAGGTGATGTTATATATTCCTGTAACTTCCTGGCTTCCCTAGATGAGGACTTGGAATGTTCCCTGTTTTCTTTTTTTCTTCTTTTTTTGACTCTGGTTTATTTATATTGCAAGCATTCATTCTTTATGCTTTCATTCATATCAATAATTTAAAGGCAATAAAAGATTAAATGATAAAAAAGTAAGTTCTTGCCCAATCAATTAGGCACCCTGGGTGATAAACAACAGAATAATAAAATAGCAGTTAAACCTAAAAGCCAAGTCTCATTTCCCCACTCAGAACCCTCATATTCCAGAATGTAAAATACAATAAAATAATTCAAGTTTCAATAATAAAACAAAATACTACATAAAACAAAATACAAGAATACATACAAAAATAATTAAAAATAAAAATATATTTGTCTAGACTCATTGTGAAAGCATGGTATCTCTAATTCTAAACACTAACACTTAAAAACATCTGTCCAGTCTCAGTCTACCTAATCCATGGCAGACATAACCTATCTACGCGAAAGGATATGCATTCTGAAAAAGCTACCTTAAGGCAATTACTAAAAGGTAACAACTCCTTAATTGTCCCGCACTTCCAAAGTGTTGGCACAAAACAATGAAAAGCACTCTTGCAGGCCTTAACTGACTTAAGCTGTTTAAATGAAGGTATTGATAGATAATAAATTCCTCTCTTGGAAATGCACAGAGATATATAGCTATGGAACAGGTCCCTCAAATAACTCAGTACTACTCCCTTTTTATGCCTTCAAAGCCAGGCACAGAACCTTAAATTTAGCATGACTTGAAAAAGGCAACCAATGAAGATGCTTGAGATGAGGGCATACATGTTCCCTCAATCTATACATAGTTAACAATCAAACTGCTGTATTTGCAGTTCTAATAGGTTAATTTGAAATTGCCATTCCAATTTTGACCATGATCCCTGGGTTTGGAATGAACCTGTGTGCACTTCCTATCCCTTACTGGATATGTCTGTCACTAGTTTTACCTGAATGGGGAAGCAAACAGAGAGAAGCATACTCCTGTAAGATGCCAAGGTCAATCCACCAGTGGAGCTTGTTTTTCATTTTCTGTGACACATTCACCAGGGTTTTAAAGGATTGAGTGAACTTATCCAATTTGGTGTAAAGACCTCACTGAAGGATACACATGTGGAGGAGGGTTAGAGAGACCACATGTGGCCCAGGACCATTAGTACTTCCCTGGCTATTGCCTGATCTGTCTGCACCCACTGATAAGCTAGGGAGCTGAAGATATCCATGTAATCTTTCCTATAGAGAGTCTATCCATGCTTCTATGAATTTGATTACCTGAGATGGGATCAGAGTCAAATTTTCAAAATTTACTAAGAAACCCAGTGACTGAAGAAGTTGGATTGTCTTTGTCATGGAGGTCAACATGCCCACTTCAGAAGTTCACATCATTACACAGTTGTCCAGGAATGGGAAAACGCAGATGCTCTGATGATGGAGATGCACTGCTACTACAAGCTAGGCATTTGGTAAAGACCGCTGATGCTGGTGAAAGGCCAAAGGGGAGCACCTTTGGCCTTTCACCAGCATCAGCATCACCTTTGATTTTTTCACAAAGCATAGATAGTTGGGATGAATGGATGGATATGTGGGCATATGCATCTGTCAGATCCAGGGTATACATCTACTCCCCCACCTGAATGAAAGGCATAATGGTGTGAAGTGAGTTCATCTTGAATTTCTCCTGTAATAGATTCTTGTCCAGATTTTGTAAATCCAGGATGGGTCTCAGTCCTTCAAACTTCTTGGGGATAAGGAAATAGCAAGCATAGGACCCCTGGTCATATTGGTCAAATGGGACTGGTTCTATCACCTCCTGTTCAAGAAGGGACTCCATCTCCAGGTGGAGCTGTGGTGAGTAAGACAAATCCAGACTGAAAGCTGAACAATTGAGAAGTGTTGGAAGCTCGAAGAAACACAAGCAGTAACCAGATTCCATAATCTTGAGTCAAGTGATCCCTGATGATTTTAAACCACTCCTCCAAGGAGAGATGAATTATCCCCCCTACCAGCGGGGTTGAGTGCTATAATTGGTCAAAAACTGGGTCCAGATTTTGGCCTCAAACCAGACGATGTTGCTGTGGAAGTGCATGTGAAGTATGATACGACTGGAATTTCCAGAAAAGGCAACTTTATAAGTAAGAATGCTTAATAGCAAAATAAGGACACCTTGATAACTGCTGCTCAAAGCGAGCTATTACACTGCAACATATTGCTCTTTTATCTGAGCAATTGTTTCCCTGAGCTTGTCTCCAAATAGATAATCCCCTTTGGAAGGAACATCCACCAACTTCTCAAGGACATCATTGCACAAACTGCTGACCCATAGACACGCCATGCTCCAAAAGATACCACTGATGAGCTGGCCTCATGTCGAATGTCTTGTGTATTGATCAAATGAAATGGCATATGCTTTATTCTGATTCCAGAAGTGGCTGCAGAAATGTGGTGTGGTTTCTTCATCAACTGGGTATAGCAGTGGTCTCAGTTTCTGAATGCAATCATGTCAGTACTGTACCACATAGAACTGGTGAACTGAAATGCGAACATTAGGCATGGAACTTTGGAGTATCTTTACTCAAACGTTGCACAGCAGCCGGAGATATTTTCCTGGTAAATCATTGGAGAATATCCTTGTTTTCTTTGCCCACTTTAGCACTGACTTCAAAATGATCAATTGATGGGGCAGCTGCACCATGCTGAATTCTGATTATTTTTGGACTCTATAATTTAGGCTTAATTTTCTGGCTACTGGAACACAGGACATTAGATTCTCCCACAATCTTGTCATAATTCTTGCAGGATGAGATGCATTGGAATTGCTATCAGCTTCCCTGACACAAGAGGAGAAGAAACATTAATTCAGGAGCACATTGATGATTTATGAGACTGAGGTGAAGTATTTCATTGCTTCAGAGGGGAGAACGCCTTGGGAACATCCTCCAACAGGCTGGACTCAGCTATAACAGAGTGGCGAATATTCAAACTCCCTCATGAAGGTTTCGATTGGGTACCTCTGAGTTTGCAGGCAAAGAAGAGATGGTTTTCAGGGGTGATGAGTCAGACGAACTGAACAAAATCACTGTGAACCTGGAAGATGTAGTAGGCCAGATTGACAAACTAAAGAGTAGCAAATCACCTGGACCGGAAGGTATGCATCCTAGGGTTCTGAAGGAACTCAAAAATGAAATTTCTGATCTATTAGTTAAAATTTGTAACCTATCATTAAAATCATCCATTGTACCTGAAGACTGGAGGGTGGCCAATGTAACCCCAATATTTAAAAAAGGCTCCAGGGGCGATCCAGGTAACTACAGACCAGTGAGCCTGACTTCAGTGCCGGAAAAAATATTGGAAACTATTCTCAAGGACAAAATTGTAAAGCATATAGAAAGACATGATTTAATGGAACATAGTCAACATGGATTTACCCAAGGGAAGTCTTGCCTAACAAATCTGCTTCATTTTTTTGAAGGGGTTAATAAACATGTGGATAAAGGTGAACCGGTAGATGTAGTGTATTTGGATTTTCAGAAGGCGTTTGACAAAGTCCCTCATGAGAGGCTTCTATGTAAACTAAAAAGTCATGGGATAGGAGGTGATGTCCTTTCGTGGATTACAAGCTGGTTAAAAGACAGGAAACAGAGAGTAGGATTAAATTGTTAATTTTCTCAGTGGAAAAGGGTAAACAGTGGAGTGTTTCAGGGATCTGTACTTGGACCGGTGCTTTTCAATATATGTATAAATGATCTGGAAAGGAATATGACGAGTGAGGTTATCAAATTTGCAGATGATACAAAATTATTTAGAGTAGTTAAATCACAAGCAGACTGTGATACATTGCAGGAGGACCTTGCAAGACTTGAATATTGGGCATCCAAATGGCAGTGAAATTTAATGTGGACAAGTGCAAGGTGTTGCATATAGGGAAAAATAACCATTGCTGTAGTTACACGATGCTAGGTTCCATATTAGGAGCTACCACCCAGGAAAAAGATCTAGGCATCATAGTGGATAATACTTTAAAATCATCAGCTCAGTGTGCTGCAGCAGTCAAAAAAGCAAACAGAATGTTAGGAATTATTAGGAAGGGAATGGTTAATAGAATGGAAAATGTCATAATGCCTCTATATCGCTCCATGGTGAGACCACACCTTGAATACTGTGTACAATTCTGGTCGCCGCATCTCAAAAAAGATATAGTTGCAATGGAGAAGGTACAGAGAAGGGCAACCAAAATGATTAAGGGGATGGAACAGCTTCCCTATGAGGATAGGCTGAAGAGATTAGGGCTGTTCAGCTTGGAGAAGAGACGGCTGAGGGGGGATATGATAGAGGTCTTTAAGATCATGAGAGGTCTTGAACGAGTAGATGTGACTCGGTTATTTTCACTTTTGAATAATAGAAGGACTAGGGGGCATTCCATGAAGTTAGCAAGTAGCACATTTAAGACTAATCGGATAAAATTCTTTTTCACTCAACGCACAATAAAGCTCTGGAATTTGTTGCCAGAGGATGTGGTTAGTGCAGTTAGTGTAGCTGGGTTCAAAAAAGGTTTGGATAAGTTCTTGGAGAAGTCCATTAATGGCTATTAATCAATTTTACTTAGGGAATAGCCACTGCTATTAATTGCATCAGTAGCATGGGATCTTCTTAGTGTATGGGTAATTGCCAGGTTCTTGTGGCCTGGTTTTGGCCTCTGTTGGAAACAGGATGCTGAGCTTGATGGACCCTTGGTCTGACCCAGCATGGCAATTTCTTATGTTCTTATGTTCTTAAGACTCCTTCTTGAGAAAGCATATCTGATACTCTGGAGAGTATCAGATATGCCGCCAGAAAGGCAAAGAAAGTCTTCACCAACTCTAGCACTTGGTCTAAGGGCTAACGTATCCTCTAGCCAAACTTTGGGGGTGGAACATCCTCTTCAGAAACCAAGATGGGCTTCTCTTGAAGGCTCTCTGCAATATTTGCACTGGGGTTAAATATACATGTTGGTGTTTTGAAAGGTGGTATATCAAGACTAACTGTACTCATACAATGGTGTATGGAAGGTGAACATCGAGTAAACCACATAGGGACTGTCTCCATGCACGGAGGTATTTTGAAGATGGGATATCAAGATAATCTACACCTACATGGTTCATCAACATATAATAATGCTCATTTGGCCATGTGTTGTTTTTTTTTTTTTTTTGAGCAATCACATTTTTGTTGTTTTTAAAAAAAATTTTCATATAAGTATGAGTGTGAATGATTATATATGTATGAGTGATTTTCATTTGGGTATTTTAATATAAGGGGTTTGTTGGACAATATAAATAATATGATGTAATATTTATATTTTGATATTGTCAATTATATATTATATTAAAAAGTATTTCTCAAAATTTTGTAGTGCTATAAATAATAAAGTGGATCTATATATTGTATATTTATCTTTATGAATGTGTGACAGAACATTAACCTTTTATATTAGTGGGATATAAATATTAAGAGCATCACCGAGCAGATGGGATACAGTGTGTCTAGATAGAAAACTTGCTCAAGAAGTCCTGATGGACAAAGAGCCTTTGAGGTAGAAGGAGGTAAGTGGAGCATATCTCTATTTGCATCAGCAGCACTGAAGCCTGGTGCATTAATGGCACCAATCCATGCTCCAAGGCTTGAGGGAATCCATATTTGATGTGACAATGGAACTGAAGTGTTAGGATGCGTGGATCCAAATGATAGTGTAACAGTCTTACCTCAATCTGGCGACTGAGCGAAGGCTGCTGAGATGTCCAGGTGGGAGTACTAAAAGGGGTCAAGACCAGGCAGAGTTCAGGGCAGAGAGCAGACAAGCAGAACCTAGTCCAGGCAGGGGTTGAGGCAGGCAAAGGGCAGAGTACAAGTCCAAACCAGAATCAGAGGCAGGCAGCAGGCAAAACAGAATCCAAGTCCAAACCAGAATCAGAGGCAGGCAGCAAAGGGCAGAATCCAAGTCCAAACCAGGGTGAGAGGCAGGCAGTAGATAAAGCAGAATCCAGTCCAGGCAGGGTTTGAGGCACCCTGAGGGAACACAGAATGAAGCAGCACCTGTCAAGCAAGCCTGTAGCCAAGGCAAGGCTTGTGCTGGAAGGTTGGGTTTAAATACTTTCAATTTCCCGTGCTAGCGCAGGGGCTTCTGGGAGGAACATCAATGTACTAGGGGGGAAAGAGCCAAGACATTGCATGTGCTGTGCCGCTCAGCACCATGAGGACGCTGCTGACAAGTGCCCCTGCTGCATCGAGGAGCTGTCGGCAGAGAACAGGTACGGGCCCTCATCGTAACATGAAGGAGGAAGCAACACTGGTGTTGAGGCGAATGGTGCATTGATGTTGCTGGGGCTTCATGCATCAACTGTTTTGCTGGTACCAAGGCTTGGTGCTGCTTCTTTGGCATCAATGGTGCCACTGGCTTTGAAGAGTGACACTTCTTCTTCTTACTCTGCTCCAAGTCCCGTGGTGCCTGTGAAGTGCTTGTGGATGACTGACAATTGTATTTTTTCTTCTTGCTCAACCCTGAAGAAGTGGAGGGCACCCAGGCTTGCTCCAAAAAGGGAGAGGTCTATTTAAGGACTTCCTGCTCATCTCGGCACCTACAAAACTAAAAAAGACTCCGCTTCAGGAGAAGGAACAGTTATGGCTCTTTAGAGACTTGTGCAGCTCACCCATCTTTCTGGCTCTGCATTTCTGAGTTTGTGGTGATATGCAGCTGCAGTAATAACAGTTAAGATAAGGGCCTGATCATGACTAGACACTGGTAACAGTGATGGACATTTTCTTACCACATATGGACTCGTATCAGTGATGGACATTTTCTTACCACATATGCAATCCTTGAAGCCACTGAGGGTGGTCTTCTTAGAGCAGGACATTTTATGTGAAGGACTTTTAATTTCTTTTTTAATAGCACTGAAAATTGGTGTTTGGGGGCTGCTGAGTAAGTGAGGCAACACGGAATTCGAAAAAAAATTTATAAAACAGAAAATTATCAAGATAAGTCACTAGGGGATAGATTTTTAAAAACTACGCCCACGCATACTTTTGTTCGCACACCAGGTGCAAACAATAGTACGCCAGATTTTAATAGATACACGCGTATCTTTTAAAATCCGGGGTCAGCGCACAGCCTACCTCCGTTCCCTCCGAGGCCGCTCCGAAATCGGAGCGGCCTCGGAGGGAACTTTCCTTCCACCCTCCCACACCTTCCCCTACCTAACCCATCCCCCCAGCCCTATCTAAACCCCCCCCTACCTTTGTTGGACAAGTTACACCTGCCCGGGGCAGGCGTAACTTGCGAGCGCCGGGTCGGCCACCGGCGCATGGTTCCCCGGCCCAGGAGTGGTTTTGGAGGCCTTGGCCATGCCCCCGAAATGCCCCCAGTCTGGAACCACGCCCGCGGCCCCGACCCCGGATGACACGCCACCATGACATGCCCCCGACACACCCCCAGGAAAGCCCCGGGACTTACACGCGTCCCGGGGCTTGCGTGCGCCGTTAAGCCTATTCAACATAGGCTCGGTGCGCGCAGGGGGAACTTGGGGCAGGTTTTCAGGGGGTACGCATGTATCTTACACGCATACCCCTTTGAAAATATGCCCCGATAAAAAAACAAAGAGATAGGGTACCCTCCATATTGAAGCTCAGATGAAAAAAGTCTGAGCAGTTCACTAGGCAACACACATGTGGGAACTTTCACCCATGCTCAGCAAAGCTAAAGCTCTATGAGCTAAGAGAGAATGGTATTTATTTATTTATTTAAAACCTTTTATATACCGACATCCGTTTGCACATTGCATCGGTTTACAAGTAACTTAATAACTTTAGGCGAAGCCTTTACATTGAACAGTAACTGTGGTATTAAGGAAACAAAAACAACTAAATAAATATGGCTATAAATTACAAGGAGTAGGCAGATGGTTATAATTTACAAGGAGCAAGCACCTCTGAAGGGGGTGCTGCTTAGGTGGATGGGAGGCAAAAGGATATTTACACAAAAACCATCTTTACACGGTGTTCAAAACCATCAGATGATGTCACCTAATGTGCCATGAAACTTACAAGTCATGGCTAATTCAGTCCTGCTTGTCAACTGAGAAAATGGAGTTAGCAAAGGTGCTGGGTGGGTGAAAGAGTTAGCATTGGGGTAGGGGGTGGGGGAGAGGGAAAGGGAAAGGGAGAAGAAAGACATCAATGCTGATTGTGGTTACCTGGGCAAGGGTGTGGAGGAAAAGGAGGCCACTGAGCAACAGTGACTGCTTTATTTTGAGCACAATATAAACCTATGCTTGGAGGGGTTTGAACAGGTGGGTGGGTGCATGCAAAGCTTGACAGGGCCCATAAACTATCCACTGAGTATGGGTATAAAAAAGGACCAGTAGGCCCTCACTCCACTTTTTTTGTTTTCAGTATAGCTTCTTAACCAGCTATATTCCCTTGAATATAGCTGGTTAAGTCAAAAGTTACTCAGCCACACACGTCCAGATAACAGACTTGCTTTGGGGCATGGGTACAGTTAGTCAAAAATAGTATATGGCTAACTCCTAATATCAGAGTTAGCCGGATAAGTTACCTGGCTAGCTTGTTCATCTCCCACCCCCCCCCCCCCCCCCCCCCCCGAATGATTCCAAAATGCCCATTAATTAAACAGCTAAAAGTTAGCTGGCTAAGTACCCAGGATATTGAAAACTAGGCATTTAGTTGGATAAATTGTGAGTTATCCAGCTAAATGGCTTTGAATATGATCCTCTATATATTTTGCAAGACAGCAGATCAACCCTCTAGGACTATAGGGACAATTTCTTACCTGCAATAGTGTGAATAATTTAAGTTTTACCAAAATGCTACATATTTTAATGCATGCTTCTTAATTTCTAATTAAACAGTTGACCTTATTCTGAGACATGCTTTTACTAATTTATGAGCAAATAATCACAACCAAGAAACAAACTATACTGTAATCTCAAAATAATGCAGCATTTTAGTACTTCCATAATACTTTGCTTATTGCAGATAACAGAACCTGGGTATAGGTTTAAATACTGAATCTGCTCTATTAAGGAGATTATTAGTTTGGTAAATCATGGTTTTAAGATTAAGATGATTACGGTATCCCTTTGACATGAGAGAGAGGGAGAAGAAAAGGGTACAGGAGGTTCATTTCACCACAAAGTAATTACACTGAGCCAGTATGTTATCATTCATCATGGCTGAAAGATGACACCCACTATTAGCCAAGGGAAACTGCTACTCAAATGCTTCCATCCAGATCAATACACACCACATTTTTCTCCAGCAAAAAGTAATTATACAACAGAAAACTTCACAATCAATACCCACTCAAGCTAACTTCAGGTCTGCTGTGCAGACGTGAAGGTATGGCTCTCTGTCAGCTGTCACTGTGGCCTGCAGCATTAAATTGAAATTAAGGTTGTTTTCTATCTCATGTAATTAAAGCTTTGTGCAGACTATTTTCAAATGTATAGCCATTTGGTTATTTAAACACAATAAATACAAACAAGAATCAAATGTACAATTTTCCACTGAAAAGGATAAAAGAATGGCTAAAGCTGGTTTACTTAAGGTATGCACATTGTCAAACATATTTTCAAAAGCACCAAGTAGTAAAACAAAACAAAAAATAGAAAAGAAAATCAATCCTCTAGGAGATAAATCAATTTCTGACTTCATGAAAGCTAAAACATTTCCTGAAACGTTAATTCCTAAAAGTGGCAGTTGGGATTCTGATCTTTATATGCTATTAGGACCAAAAAAAGAATACTGCATGGCAGTTTAAACTGGTATTTTTAAGTTCTGAAATTAAATTATGTTTTGCTTTCAATAATTACACTATTAAGTAATAAACAGGAATGCATATAAATTATGTTATTACATCTTTATGAACTATTTGAGAATATATCTAAAAAGTCATATATGGTATCTGCTTTCCTTAAGCAAAAGCCAAGTCTTATATACCAGAGTAATAAGTTAGAAAGGGTTAAAGGGCATGGAAAAATCACTATTTCAGTGAAAAAAATTTGACATCCAATTTTCAAGCTGATTTATCAGTAGAAAGCTAAAATTGATAGTCTGCCATTACTGGCTCGAAGGCTGTCTAAGAAAGCTGTTACAAAGCCTTTCATTTTGATTTAGCCACGTAGATCAATACAAACCTATACTGTTTCAATTTTACAAATATTGATTTTCTGATATAACCTCAGCATGAGGGCATTCATCATCAAGCATAGAATTTTTTTCAATGTACTCATAAACTCTGTTTTACTTAACAAATTTCTTCAAGGGATATAGTGAAGTTCAGTTTCGATTCATTTATTACAGCTGGTTAGTTTTCTCATAAAAAATAAATATTTTGGTTAAATATTTTACTGTGATATATTCAGACATTTTAACTGAACTGTTTTTGTCACTGATTATTTATTTATTTTCCAAATTTTGTTTAAATTTAACCTGTGTAATATACACAAAGTACTAAAATGATTGTATATTTTTCTAAAATTAGAATCAGGGGCATAGAGTGACTGCTGAAATTGATGGTGCACCAGAAAGTTTGCAGCTGCCATGTGCCCTAGGACAGGGGTGGGCCAACCTTTTTGTAATGGGGCCATATTACAAGTTATCGGCCACAACGAGTGTGGGGTGGGGGGAGTCCCCCTTGGAACTCCTCACCAATCAAACCACCAGCACTTGCTGCAAGCATTTCAGCATCCAGCAAGCTTAAGTACCATAATTTTTACCACTCGAGCAGCCCCTTCAATCATGAATCCTAGCCTCTACCAAAAATCAGCAAAACTTTTAACCCAAGAGGTACAAGGCATTTTCCTGACTAGCAGACAACCTCACCTTGTTTACAAATGCATAACACAGAGATAACTTTACCAAGTCAGAATAGAAAGGACATAAAGTATAATAGAAATGTGCAAATAAAAATCATGAACTGGAAACCACTAGAAGCCAGATTCATATGCAGTGCAATAAATCAAAAACAGAAATATCACCATTCCTCATAAAACAAAATCAAGAAATATAAAGTCAGTCATTATAGTAAACCATACTAATACAAATATTTCAAAACAAATGATAAAAAGAAAATATAATTAAGAAGAATAAGGATAAAAAAATATTACATTTTCCAAAGATGAATTAAATATTTCAAAACAGCAGACATATCAAACACAATAATTAAAACTAATAAGAATAACAATATCCCCATCTCCATACCTATGAACTTTTCATTTCCATTCACCCTGCGATTGTAGTGGATTTGTGAAGGGGAGATGGGAGGAACACACACATTTTTTCTCTTTCTGTCATATATACACACACACTTGCACTCTTGAACCTTTCCATCCTCTCTTCTCACTCGCCTCTGCCACTTCCTTCCTCCCATTTCCCTCTCATTTAACTTTCAGTCATTCACCCCTCCTCTCCATTCACCCCCAAAGTCATTCACCCCATCTCTACCCTCTCAGTTACTCACCCTATCCTTCCCAACCACTCCCTTCCCTTTGCCACTCACCCCCTCCTTCCCACTCATTCCCTTCCCCTCTCAGTCACTCGCCCACTTCCTACTCACTGCCTTCCCTCTTCGTCCTTCAACCTTCCTTCCCACTCCTTCCCTGCCCTCTCACTTACCTCTTCCTTCCTACTCACTCCCTTCCCTCTCACCCACCCCCTCCTTCCTGCTTACGCTCTTCCTTCTCAATCACTGTCTCCTTCCCATTCATTCTCTTCCCTTTTACTCTGTCTTCCTCCACTCACACCCTTCCCTTCCCTATCACATACCCTCTCCCTCACCCCATTCACTCTCTTCCCTTCCCTCTGTCATACAATCTCTCCCTTCCTCCATTCATTCTCATCTCTTCCATCTCCTCCCCTCTTAGTCACTCACTATCCTGACCCCCTTTTCCTTCCCAACCCACCATGTTACCAGTGTTCCATCTAAGGACTGGGCTGTATTATGAAAAATAGTTGTACTCACTAGCAGAAATGTTTAGTTACATTACTCTATGAACTCTACTTTCTTTGATGCAAAAAGTCTATCAATTTTATGCTTGCAACAATCCAGTCCTTAGAAGGAACATTGGCTAAGTCCATCATTTAAATAATCACCTAATCTACTAACAGCAGTTGCAATTAGATGTGTATGAAAAATATTTTCTATAAGAACATTTAAAATTGCAAGTGAAATTAATAATGAGCAAACTTCAGTTTAAAATAGAAATGAGGAAGAGATATCCATAATGTCTTAAAAGCCAGTGATAAGAACCATCATTTTCACAGCAAAGAATAAAGTTACACAAGAATTGGACCTTTAAAATACAGACAAATCTTCACAAAATAAAGAACAGAAAGACCAATGTATAAATAGAAAAGTGCGGACAAAAAAATGAACAGGAAGCCATAAGCCTGACTGTAAACATAAAAACATAGAAATGATGGCAGAAAAGGATCAAATGGTCCATCCAGTCTGCCCAGTAAGCTTATGGTAAAATCTGTTGATAATAGATAACTGATAATTTAATTTATAGCAAAATTATGTAATAGAAATGTTGAAGTATCTGAATACCTTGAAACTTAACGTTTATATTTGTTTTGAATAAGCATAAATAAAAAATTTAAAAAAAAAATCTGCTGTGCCTTGCAGGTTACCCCATGCTTATCAGTTTCCCGTACCGTAAAAGTCAGGGCTCTCGTTGGTTGCTGTTCAAATCCAATTTCTCTTTTCCCCTGCTGTTGAAGCAGAGAGCAGTAATGAAGTTGCATCAAGAGTATGAAGGTTTATTGGTTAAGGATAGTAACTGCCATACCAGCAAGCTACCCCCTTGCACTCTCTTCTTCATTTCCATCTTCTAGCCTTTAGGGATCCACATTGTTTATCCCTTGTCCCTTTGAATTCTTACAACATTTTTGTCTTCATTAAGGGGCGGATTTTCAGAGCCCTGCTCGCGTAAATCCACCCAAAACCGGGCGGATTTACGCGAGCAGGGCCCTGCGCGCCGGGAAGCCTATTTTACATAGGCCTCCCGGCGCGCGCAGAGCCCCGGGACTCGCGTAAGTCCCGGGGTTCTCCGAGGGGGGCGTGTCGGGGGCGGGCCCGGTCGTCGCGGCGTTTCGGGGGCGTGTCGGCAGCGTTTTGGGGGCGGGTACGGGGGCGTGGCTACGGCCCGGGGCGGTCCGGGGGCGTGGCCGCGCCCTCCGTACCCGCCCCCAGGTCGTGGCCCGGCGCGCAGGAGGCCCGCTGGTGCGCGGGGATTTACGCCTCCCTCCGGGAGGCGTAAATCCCCCGACAAAGGTAAGGGGGGGGTTTAGACAGGGCCGGGCGGGTGGGTTAGGTAGGGGAAGGGAGGGGAAGGTGAGGGGAGGGCAAAGGAAAGTTCCCTCCGAGGCCGCTCCGATTTCGAAGCGGCCTTGGAGGGAACGGGGGTAGGCTGCGCGGCTCGGCGCGCGCCGGCTATACGTAATTGATAGCCTTGCGCGCGCCGATCCAGGATTTTAGCAGATCCGCGCGGCTCCGCGCGTATCTACTAAAATCCAGCGTACTTTTGTTTGCGCCTGGAGCGCAAACAAAAGTAGGCTATTCGCACGCCTTTTAAAATCCGCCCCTTAGCCTTTAGGAATCCACAGTATTTATGCAATGCAACAATGGAAAAACAGAAAGATCATCATTCCTTGCACAACATCAAGCAATAAAATTAAGAGATAAAACATCATTCATAATATTAAACCATACTAATAAAGAAAATAAATGTCTAAAAAGTAGACGAACATACAATAATTTAAAAAACTTGCATAAATTAATTCTAATATTTTCCAAAGACCAATACAATATTTCAAAACATCTGACAAACATCCAATAATTACAAATTCTTCTATTATTTCCCAGAAAAAAAATGATTTGATAGCGGAAAACAATACATCTTGATACTATTAGATCTGTCCGCAGCATTTGACACAGTAAACCACAACATACTATTAACAAGACTGGAAGAAATTGGATTACAAAAAAAAAACAATTGAATGGTTCACATCCTATCTTACAAATAGATCCTATCAGGTACAGATAAAAAACACCATATCAGACAAGATCAACCTAAAAACAGGAGTCCCCCAGGGATCAGCACTCTCGGCGTCTCTATTTAACATCTACATGCTCCCCCCTCTGCCACCTACTAGCAGGGCTAGGTATCTTGCACTTCATATATGCTGATGACATTCAACTAATTCTACCAGTTGAAGAATCAATTGAGAAAACACTGAATTTTTCCATGTTGTACCTAGACATAATAAAACAACTATTAAACGAAATGGAACTAGTAATTAACATAGAAAAAACTGAATTTATACACCTTGAACGAAAAAACATTGTAAAAATTCAAAATCCCATCAAACTTAAAAATAATAAAACAGTGGAGTTAACGGATAAGGCTAGAAATCTAGGGGTAATTATAGACATGGAACTTAGCCTTAAGCAACACATATCATTAAAAGTAAGAGAAGGCTACACCAAACTAACTAAAAAACACTTTCGTACAGTACTACAAGCACTAATATTTGCTAGACGGACTACTGTAACACACTTTTCCTAGGATTACCATATACCACAATCAGGCCACTACAAATACTACAAAACTCAGCTGCCAGAATACTTACTGGAAAAGGCAGAAGAGATCATATCACCCAAACACTTGCGGATTTACACTGGCTCCCAATAGAACAAAGAGTGCAATACAAAACACTATGCACAATTCATAAACTAATAAATGATGAAAATGCTGACTGGCTAAACACTGCACTACGTCTGCATGTCCCTCAAATAGATCTCAGGTCTGCCAATAAAGCACTACTAACCATACCCTCAGTCAAAACAGCAAAGTTGACACAAGTTAGAGAGAGAGCACTATCCTTAGCAGGGCCATTGCTATGGAACACATTACCACTTGAGCTAAGACTAATGAAAGAACTGAAACTTTTCAAAAAAAGCCTAAAAACTTGGCTCTACAAAAAAGCATTTCACAGTGAGGGCGCTGAATAACAACAAAATATACAGGCAAATGTCACCTATATAAAAAACTGAACTGAGTATTTTATTATTTTAGTCATAATTAAATATTAAATTAAAACAGTATTCACATATGATTATCTCATTAATCAGACAAATAGTAACCCCAATCCACTTATCATTTAGAATATATTATTGAACTATGTAACCGTATAATATTGGCACCCTATGGATAACTTAGAAACCAACCAAACCTATTTCGTGCCTATATGTAAACCGTTGTGATGGTACACCACTGAGTGACGGTATAGAAAAGATTTTAAATAAATAAATAAATAATTCAAAACAAATGAAACATCTAATTACAGCCAATAATTAAAATTAATATGGAGAGCAGGAGACTTTTTATCCTTACCTGGGATCTTTTGATTTCAATTATTCTGAGATTGTTATGGAGTGGGGGAGGTAGGGCCGCACAAACTTTACATTCTCTCTCTTGCTCACAAACACACATATTAACACATTCATTCTTTCACACACTCTCATTCAGTCACAGACACATTATGTGCGCTTGTGCATGTCTGTGAGAGCCTGTATTGTGACACATAGGCTCTCACAGGCACACACACACACAGTCTCACACAGATGGATGCACACAGGCTATCATGCAGGCACACTAGCTCTCTAACGGGCCGATACAGTAAAAAACGCGGGAGAGCGGGCGAGCGCCCGCTCCAGTAACTTAATTTATTTAAATTAGGGCCTGTGGTAAAAAGAGGCGCCAGGGACACTAGTGCGTCCCTAGCGCCTCTTTTTTGACAGGAGCGGCGGCTGTCACCGGGTTTGACAGCCGATGCTCAATTTTGCCGGCGTCGGTTCTCAAAACCGCTGACAGCCACGGGTTCGGAAACCGGACGCTGGCAAAATTGAGCGTCCGGTTTTCAACCCGTGAGCCCATTTTACATTTTTATTTTTTACTTTTTTTTAACTTTTGGGACCTCCGACTTAATATCGCCATGATATTAAGTCGGAGGGTGCACAGAAAAGTAGCTTTTACTGCTTTTCTGCGCACTTCCCCGGTGCTGGCAGAAATTAACGCTTGGCTGCACATTTTATTTACTGTATCGCACAGGAATGACTAATAGGGCCCGCAACATGCATTTGCATGTTGCGGGCGCTATTAGTCTCAGGGGGGGTTGGATGCGCGTTTTCGACGCGCTATTACTCCTTACTGAATAAGGGGTAAAGCTAGTGCATCAAAAACGCGCGTCCAAATGCCGGTTAACAGTGCACTCCACCAGAGCGCACTGTATTGTATCGGCCTGACAGAGAGACACACATGCATGCACACAGATTCTTTCAAATATACACATATACACACACTCAAGCTCTCACATACACGCAGGGTTCTCCTTTGACTTTGGGCCATGGTGGGTTGGGCTCTACACATCCCCACCAGTCTCTTCCTTCAGTTTGCGCTGTGGAGGGATGGGCTCCACCATGGCCCCTCTGGCCTCTTCCTCAGTTCAGGTCGTGGTGGGATGGGCTCCAACACAGCCCCACCGAGCTTCCTGCACTGGGGGAGGGGGGGAAGCTGTGTGTACCTGCCTGCATGTAGCTTAGTGGGCATCAGTACTTATCATTTGGGGGGGAGGAGGGCGGGAAAAGCAATAGCTTCCCAAGTTGGTGGTGCACAGCACATCCCATTTTAAAGTTGATGGTGCCTGTGCACTATGGACGTTACACCCAGAACTAGAATAATTATGAGCTTATGGTTTTTAATTTCAAAGGATGCCAGGAAATCCTGTAATATTATAACATATTCAAAACTAGAACTGCAGAAAAGAACAAAAACATTTCTGTTAACCAAACGAAAAAAAAGGATAATTTCTAGAGATGATAATTTCCTAGACTTGTAAAGCAAAAGAAACTTAATTGTGAGCGTCTAGAGCAGTATTTCAGTCAAGGTGAAAATACAATATCAGTGATACTAACAGGATATTTATAAGCCGAAGGGTAATTTTCAAAGTAATTTCCATGGATAAAGCAGTGCTTTATTAGAGAAAAAAGATTATTTTAAAAAATTACCCTATCTGTGTGCAGGCAAACTTACACACAGAGTCACAATAACTTTACTTGAATTGAGAAAAAGTGATTCTAGAGATGGAGAAGGGGTGGGGTTTGCACTTACATGCATATTTTTTAAAATAACTTTATTTATAAAGTTTTCTTTCAATACAACAACAAATAATGAATAGTAGATAGACAAAACATTTCTTTTAGACACTGTACATCAATTCAATAAACAGAAAAGACAGTAAGAGGCAGATCATAAGGGCAGGCCACATAACTCACTACAGAAAAGGGCAATACAAAAAAAAATCTGAAATACTACCTTCCATTTTCTGCAGGGTATGTTTGAAAATGTCCCCAAATGGCATGATATTTAAATTGCTCATGACTCATAGTATATCTTAAGTACTCAATGTCTGCAATATTTTGCACTTGTTTGCACTAGTGCTCATTACCCGGGTTTCTCTTCCATAAAGTTGCAATTTTAAAGCGCGCCTCTAACCACAGTTGACTATCCAGGCTTCTATATTTCCTAGGTATCAACGATCCCTCCCAGCATCCCAAGAGACCTGCAATAGGTGCTATAGAAATAGGAAGATTAATTATATCAACAATTTCTTCCGTCACCTTATTCCGGTTCAATCGAAACCCCAAGTAGCGCATTTAAGACTAATCAGAGAAAATTCTTTTTCACTCAACTCACAAGTAAGCTCTGGAATTTGTTGCCAGAGGATGTGGTTAGTGCAGTTAGTGTAGCTGGGTTTAAAAAAGGTTTGGATAAGTTCTTGGTGGAGAAGTCCATTAACTGCTATTAATCAAATTGACTTAGAGAATGGCCTCTGCTATTACTGGCATCAGTAGCATGGGATCTTCTTAGTGTTTGGGTACTTGCCAGGTTCCTGTGGCCTCGTTTAGCCTCTGTTGGAAAAAGGATGCTGGGCTTGATGGATCCTTGGTCTGACCCAGCATGGCAATTTCTTATGTTCTTATGTATGAACCCCTTTCACTACATCCTCTTCAGCATTGTGAGCTATATGTTGGAAATAAGCTAGAATAGTATGATGGTGTTCGATAGGTTCTATGCAATAATTAAACCATAAGCTCGCACATCAAACCTGGCACTCATACATAGACTTGTGATGTGCATCCAACCAAATCACTTTCCACACCAGGGCATCGAGCGCAACTCCCAGATCCTCATTCCACTGGTTAATTAAATCCTGTGGTGTTTCATTTCCAAATTTCCCCTGCAGGATACCCTAGTAAACAAGTATAGTAACTTTAACAGATGCATCAGGGTCCAAGAAGTATCTTTCCATCCTGTTAAGGTCTGGCTGAGGGGCAGTCAGATCTACAAAAGCAGAAAGTGCTTGCTGCAACTGCAGATATAATTAGTGTGCATGCGCAATAGGAGATCAAAATCCAAACTTAGGATTCAAAAGATTGAAACTGCCCATCCTCCCACAATTGTGCTAAGCTATACAAACCACATTCTCTCCATTCTTTAAAAACCGGAGAAAACGTAAGGCCCATCACAATGGAGTTACCATATACAGAAGACAAAAGTGATAGAGTCTCTAGCTCCTTCTCCAGTTATCGCTGTAAAGGGTGTGTGCCAGAATAGGACGGTTTCTAATCACTCTTCTTTGTAATTGACAGGCATGTGAGATAAATGGCAACATCATCAAATCAACATAATCTGACTTCAACTGCTCTAAGGATTGCCAAATTGCTGTTGCATGTCTAAATCATATTTTAAGGGTTACTAGTCGGGCAGCCCAATAACATACTCTAAAATTGGGAAGCGCTATTCCACCCTGCTTTTTGGGAAGCCATAGCCAACTCAGGTCTGGATTTATCAAAATGCACTAAATATCACATGCAATAGGGGCATGTTTTATGGTAATAGGCAGTTTATTACAATTTGCGCTAATACCTATGTGAAGTGCTAAGTTACCACAAATTGCGATAACTTTTTCACACTATGAGATAAGTGCCAGAATTGTTGTATTTCCTACAACCAACCACTGGGGGGACCATGTTTAGTAGGTCTAAGCTCCTGGAGAGCCAGCCAAGCTATCAGGGCCCTCCTGGGGGGGGGAGGGGGAGGGAGGGAGGGAGAGAGAGAGAGAGAGAGAGAGAGAGAGAGAGAGAGAGAGAGACTAGCCATAATGCCCTCACGCTAGATAGGTATTTATTTCTTTATGAGAGGCTCACCTAGTAATTCGAGGTGAGGTTTAGATATTAGTGTAGGGGTTAGGGGCCACTTTGACATTCAAAGTGAGACGTACGGACAGAACAGTGCTCTCTTGTGAAGATTTCATGACCTTCGGAGTGAAGAAACTCACCTAAAGATGAGATTTGTGCAATGTTCTCTCAACCTAGCTTGATGTTATCCAGGTAGAGAGTCCATCAAGCTAGGTTGAGAGAACACTGCATAAATCTCATCTTTGGGTGAGTTTCCACATTCCAAAGGTCATCAAATCTTCACAAGAGAGCATTGTTCTGTTCGTATGTCTCACTTTGAATGTCAAATTGGCCCCTAACCCCTACACTAATACCTAAACCTCACCTCGACTTACTAGGTGGGCCTCCCTTAGAGTTATAAAAACGTATCTAGCGTGAGGGCATTATGTCTCTCTTTTTCTCTATCTCTCTCTCTCCTGAAAAACATCACAACCATGATAACACCCTATCGCATGGCTTTATGCAAATGAAAAAGGTGTAGTTAAAATTTGTGATAAAGCCATGTGATACAGCTTCACAAAACTGTGAGCCCAGCCCACTTGGCCAAAATTCCTTTCCTAATATCCTCTCATTTGCATCGCACTAAACGTTATGGTGCTTTTGCATGCGTTAAAGGCGTTTTTTGCATGGGAAAACGCCATATAGCACTTTGATAAATGACCCCCTCAGTTTGATATGTGCTTTTTATTTTTTTTTTATGTTTATATCTGTTTATTAGGGATGTGAATTGTGTGCCCGATCGTTTTAACGATCGGGTTCGACTGGGGGGGGGGGATCTGATCGTTAGAGATGTGAATTGGAATCGGTTCCGATTCCAATTCACATCACTAATTTTTTTTAGTGAGGCCCACGCCGATAAAAAAAAAACCTACCCCGACCTTTTAAAATTACCCCCTTAGCCTCCCCCACTCTCCTGACCCCCCAAAACTTTTTACACATACCTGGTGGTCCAGGGGGGCCGCGGGGAATGATCTCCCATTCCCGGGCCATCAGCTGCGTTAATAAAAATGGCACCGAGGCCCTTTGCCCTTACCATGTGACAGGTGAAAGGTAGCGCCGGCGCCATTTTGAATATTGGCAATACAGCCTGAGTGCAGGAGATCGCTGCCAGACCCCCGCTGGACCCCCAGGGACTTTTGGCCAGCTTGGGGGGGCTTCCTGACCCCCACAAGACTTGCCAAAAGTCCAGTGGGGGTCCGGGAGCGACCTCCTGCACTCGGGCCGTATTGCCAGTAGTCAAAATGGTGCCGGCGCTACCTTTGCCCTCACTATGTCACAGGGGCCGACCGTCGGCCCCTATGACATAGTGAGGGCAAAGGTAGCGCCGGCGCCATTTTGAATATTGGCAATACGGCCATCCAGTGCTCCTACCATGTGACAGGGGCCGGCCAATGGCATGGATACCCTGTCACATGGTAAGGGCAAAGGGCCATCGGCGCCATCTTTATGAGTGGCAGCTGATGGCCCGAGAGCGGGAGATCGCTCCCCGCGCCCCCCCGACCACCAGGTAATTTTAAAAGGGTTTTTTTTGGGTGGGGGGGGGGGGGTCGGGAGAGTGGGAGAGGCTAAGGGGGTCGGTTTAAAGGGTCGGGTGGGTTGTTTTTTTTTTTTAATCGGGCCATTGGCGCCATTTATATTAGTGGCAGCCAAAATGGCGCCGATGGCCCGGGAGCGGGAGATCGCGCCGGGACCCCCCTCCACTGGACCACTAGGTATTTTAACATTTTGAGGGGCTTCGAGAGGGTGGGGAAGGGTAAGGGATTGGTTTTAAAGGGTCGGGGTGGGTTTAGGGGTTGTTTTGGTGTGCCAGTTTTCCCACCCTCCCCCCAAATAATTCCCGTGCCCGATTTAACGATTTTTGACGATAAATCGGGGGAATTTGTATTGTATCGCGACTCTAATGATTTTTGACGATTTAAAAAAATATCTGACGATTTTTTTAAATCGTCAAAAAACGATTCACATCCCTACTGTTTATTGAGAGGTCATAACATGAATACAAAATAATAGGACCATGCCAAATAATAGCAGCATAATAGAAAACATGTCATTGAAAACCTCTGATTTTTACATGAGTGAAAGAAAACGGTAGTAGTAAGAAAGTAGGAGAAAAGAGAAGAAAAGAGAAAGAGAAAAAGGAAAAATAAACCAACTCAAATAAAAGATAAGTGCATGTGTGTGCTATGAGCTGTGCAGCCAACGCCGTGCAGGCTGTAATTAGTGTTGCTATATAATCGTCAAGAGGCTTCTACACCCGGCCCCAGGATGCCAATCTGTGAAATTTATTAGCCATTGCTTTTTCATTGTTATGGTTAATGGTGTTTGGGTGGATCCTTGGACACTGTGGCAGCTGACCACACCCATGGGGGGCAGTCCCGTGAGGGACCACAGTGTCAGGCTAGACTCTGGACCCAAAACACAGATTTGAATCTTTTATTAAACAGTTTTGGTAACCACCAGAGGTGGCAGTAGTGAGTAGTGGTTGTAGAGCCTGGCTGGGCGCATCTCACACAGAACGCTGGAACAGCGGATCCTCTGCAGGACAGTGATGTAGTGGAAAGAGACTGAGAGTTATGAGCAAACAATGAGAATAGCATTCAGAGTCCTAATGTTGAAATAAGGGAAGCTCCGAGACAGGGAGAGCAGGCCCACGAGTAGCGAGTACCTGATCACTTAGAGCAGAGAGACTCAGTAGCATTGTACTCACTTAGCAGTAACAGAGATTCCACTGGACGAGAGGTCTGGCACCGGAGCAGATAGCAGGCCCTTAAGGAGCGAGTACCTGGTTCCAGTGAAGCAGTACTGTGGAAAGAGATGGTTTCTGTACTCACTGATGGTAGCTGTAAGTTAGTTCTTCCAAGTAGAAGGGTAGAGGTTGCAGGTAGTGACTCAGGAAACATGGGCCCTCGAGGAGGGAGTACCGGTTTCCTGATAGCACCTGAAAGAAGCAAAGAGGCCCCTGAGGAGCAGGTACCCCGTTAGAGACCCATAAGGCTAGTAAGAGTTTCAGATAGTACTAGAGTGGTAGAGTAGCTAGAACAGAGAGCGAATCCCATCTGTAAGAATCCTGTTGCTAACTCAATGAGCTAGCAAATACTGTAGGCAGATATACCCGGACGTTATGACGTCAGAACAAGAGGACGCCCCTGAGGTTCGCGCCAACGTAGAGTTAAAGATGAGGGCGGCGTGTGCACGTGCGCCCTAGAGGTACCTTGAAGGAGAATGGCGGGAGGCAGCATCAAAGTCGGTCCGAGGACGCCGGAGAGAACGGCAAGCAGACGCCGCAGCGGCCATCAGTCCAAGGTGAGTGGGAGGAGCTGCAAGTAGAGAGAGGTAGGCGGGGCGAAGCTGTTGAAGACCGACGGACACAACATTCATATTTGCTAAACAAACAGAATTCCATCATAGGTGTTCAGATTGCATAACACTATGTTTCCAGTTGGCCATAATATTATGTACTGCTACAGTCAGTAGAAAGAGTAATAGTTTTCAGGAGGGTGCAGGAAGACTTACAGATGGATCTGCACCAGTTTGATATGTGCTTTATGAGAATTCTAAAACTTAAAAATCAGGCCATGAAGAATGTCAAAGATCTTAGCCAGTATGTGACATAGGACTTGCTGGAACAAATATAAAAACTTTGAGAGAACATTCATTTATTAAGATTTATGCACCCAGCCCAGGAGATTGGTAAATCCACTCACTTTTGCAAGTCGCTTGTAACTTTGGCTAATAAACTATCATAATTCGTGTTGAAAAGACACCTAGAGTCCCTGTGTATATAAACCCTCAAGTACCAGAAACCTCGCTCACTATTTTAAATCCTGCCATGCACCTTAGGTCAGATGGGAATATTTCTGACTTTTCACAGTTAACCATATACCACAATACACCAAAGTTCTTCAACAGTCTCACCAGAGCCCGGCCCGAGACCCATGGGTTTGAAAAGAAAACCAGAACATCATTTGCATAAAGGGATATGGTATGCATATTTACCCCAAACTGAAAAACCAGTTATTTCCTGCTGCTGCCTAACCAGAACCGCAAGCAGCTCTATAGCAAGATTGAAAAGCAGCAGACACAGTGGACAACCCTGGCTTGTGCCTCGTGCAATGGAGGAAAAAAAGGGGACAGCACCCCATTTATTAAGAGGCAGGCTCTAGGGGCAGCATACCTGGCTCCTAGCCAATACATAAATCGTTCCGGCAATCCCACGTTTCTCAGTACTGAAAACAGAAAAGGCCAGGAAATACGATCAAAGGCCTTCTCTGTATCCAGTGAAACAATTAGTTCTGTTTTCCCCAGCTTTTTAGATAGGTGCTTAATGTTAAACAAATGCCAGGTATTGATAGTAGAAACATGCTCTTTGTCTGGTCATGATTTACTAAGTAGGGGAGCACACATTCCAATCAAAGTTGTAGCATTTTAGCTAATATTTTCAAATTGGAGTTTGCAAAGAAATAGGGCAATAAGAGCCACACACTGCGGCGTCTTTCTCAGCCTTATGAATGAGCTCAATAATTGCGTCCCCAATGCACATAAAGAAGAATACATCATTCCAGCACTATTATATAAAGATAACAAAAAGGGTGCCACATCATCCAGGCATTTCTTGTAAAAATCAATGTGGTATCCATCGGGACCCAGGCACTTCCCACCTGGGAGCACACAAATAGCCGTCTGGATCTCCAAAAGAGTAATTGGCTCAGCTAACATTTCTCGTTGAGCATCTATGAGAGCAGGGAGATCTATAATGTCCAAGAACTCCTGAATTACCTCAGCATCCTTTGGAGCTGTGTCGGAATACAAGTTAGAAAAGTATTGCACCAACAGTTTTTCTATCTCATATGGGGTGGTAGCATTCAAGCCCTCTTGATCTTTTAGCAGAACAATATGAGATTTACATGCCTTTGGTTTCATCGCTCATGCTAATAAGACGCTGCAGATATAAGAGCCTGCTCAATTTTTATCTGTTTCTAAGGAGCGGAGTTCTTACTGAGTATCGTTATTTATTTATTTATTTATTATTTTTGTTATACCGAGTTTCATGATAGGCATCACATCAACCCGGTTTACAAATAACAATGTGTGTAAAGTATAGCGTAACGTAATAAATATTTCCAATACAACTGTGAACTTTAAATACAGAGAATCAATTAAAAGGTGTGAGAAAGTTACAATAAAACAGGGAAAATTAACTTGGAACTGGAAGAGGGGAGAGGTTAAACAATGCAATATTTACATTTCATACAATTAAAGTAATAGTGTAGCAGATTAAATAAATAAGCCTATTTGAATGAATGTGACGGTACAAAAATATGAGCGGTAATATAAATAACCAAGAGAATAAATATGACACAGTAGTGCATGGTGATGATATGATAAAAACTCAAAAGGTAATAATGAGTGTAAGTTTGTGATAGGTGGATTCTTATTTGGATCCAGATATTACATAGGAGTTTGTGTTGATGAGTGCGTTTTATTCAAGGCTTGGAAATGCTTTTTTGAAAAGCCAAGTTTTTAGTCTTTTCCTAAATGTTAGAGCACATGGCTCCTGTCTCAGATCAGGTGGTATAGAGTTCCACAGAACTGGACCTGCTGTAGAGAAGGCTCTGAGACTCAAGGATTTATGTTGATAAGTTTTGGCATTTGGAATTTGGAGTGACTCTTTGTAGTATTCCCTGATAGGTCTGGCGGAAGTGTATTTTTTAAATGGTATTTGTAGATCGAGTTGCGTGTGTTGGTTGATGGTCTTGTATATGATGTTGATGGATTTGTACATGATTCTATAGTGGATTGGTAGCCAATGGAGTTTTTGGAAGATAGGGGAGATGTGGTACATTTTCCTGGAATTTGTAAGGACTCTGGCTGCGGAGTTCTGAACCATTTGTAGGGGTTTGGTATAAGAAGCTGGGAGGCCTAATAGTAATGAGTTGCAATAATCTAGTTTGGAAAAAATTATTGCTTGCAAGACTGTTCTAAAGTCCATAGTGTGGAAAAGTGGTTTGATTCTTTTCAGAATATGTAATTTGTAGAAGCAATCTTTGGTGGTTTGGTTAATGAATGTTTTAAGGTTGAGACGATTGTCTAAGATAGCTCCTAGATCTCTTACATGGGTAGTTTGAAGGAGTGCGGTTGGTTTTGGAAGTGTGTTATTGTTTTCCGGTGATATGAGCAGGAATTCCGTTTTTGAAGCGTTAAGTACGAGGTTTAGGCTGGTGAGGTGAAGTTTAATTTCTAATAAGCAACTGTCCCAGTGTTCCATTGTTTTTTAGATTGTTTCTTTTATGGGAATCACGATCTGTACGTCGTCTGCGAAAAGGAAGTGTTTCAGGTTTAATTTTGTAAGAAGTTGACATAGTGGTAACAGGTAGACATTAAAGAGCGTGGGTGAAAGTGATGAACCTTGCGGCACCCCTCTGTTAGAAGGGTGGTATTGGGATTCTTTATTGTGAATTTTAACTCTATATCCTCTGTTTTCTAGAAATGTTTTGAACCAGTTTAGTGTAGCACCTGTCAATCCAATGTTTGCCAGTTGTTTTAGAAGTAGGGTGTGATTGACGGTGTCGAAGGCCGCCGAGAAGTCAAGGAGGATTAGTAAAAATGATTGGCCTTTATCAATTCCAGAAATGAGGAAGTCCGTGAGAGAGAGTAGTAGGGTTTCGGTGCTTGCAGCTTTGCGAAAACCATATTGGTTTGGGGATAGAATACTGTGGTCCTCTAAGTAGTTGGATAGTTGGGTGTTTACCAATTTTTCCATGATTTTAGCTATGAATGGGAGGTTGGAAATTGGGCGGAAGTTATTGGGATCACAAGCATTTAGATTTGGTTTTTTTTAGCAGTGGCTTGATTGAGGCTGTTTTTAGGTCATCTGGGTAGATCCCATGTGATAGGGAGCAATTTATGATTTCTGCCAGTGTTTTTGCTATAGTATCAGGGATGAGAAGAAGCAATTTGGAAGGGATTTGATCAAATGGGTGTGATGACGGTTTCGTTCTCTTTAACACCGAATGTATCTCTGTGATTGTGATGGGTTCGAAAGCGTTAAGCTGGATGTTTTTGTCTTGGGGGAGATATGTGATATCTGGAGCAGTAGTGTTTGTAGTCAGCTGATTGAGGAGATCCGATATTTTTTTATTGAAATGAAGAGCCAATTCATCTGCTTTAGTCTGGGCTAGCTCTGGTGGGATATCTGGAATGATGGGTTTAGTGAGGCTGGAGACAAAGGCGAATAGGGCTTTTGAATCAAAGATTAGATGATGAACTTTCCGGGTGTAATAGTCTCTTTTTGTTTTCAGCGTGGTACTTTTGTATAGATGGAGTGAGTGTTTGTATTCAGATAGTGAGGCCGGTGAGGGGGCTTTACGCCATTTTCTTTCTTTCTGCCGAAGTAGTTGTTTGAGCTTTCGCAGTTCATCATTAAACCAGGGTTGTCTTTTGGATGCATTAGAAGACCTTGTTTTGGTTGTCAGTGGGCAGAGAGTGTTTGCTATAGATTTAGTTATTTTGGACCAGGATTGGAGGGCCGAATTGGGCGTAGAGACATCTATGAGTGGTAGATCTGAAGTAAGAAGGTTGCTGAGGTGTTCCGAGGAGCAAGGTTTTCTGTATAAGAAAGAGGGTCTTGAGTTTAGATTGGAGTCTGATCTTGGTAAAGAGAAGCTGGTGGAGATTAGCGAATGGTCAGACCATGGGACTTTTTTGCAATTTGGTTGATTTGTAAGAGAAATACCGGAGTTTGTAAAGAAGAGATCGAGCGTGTGGCCTGCTTTGTGAGTGGGTTTGTTGATTTGTTGTTTGAAACCCATCGGTGACATTGCGGTGTTGTTTGAAACCCATCGCTGACATTGCGGTATCTTCTAACGTTTTATATGTTTTGCTCAAACAATCCCTCTTGTGTTGAATCTCAAGTTGTTTAACCGCATCTGTGAGCATTTCCACCCTCTGAAGTCTCTGCTTCTGGATGAAATTTGCATAGCTAATTATTTCCTCCCTTAAATAAGCATTGACATTCTCCCATCTAAGAATAGGTGAGTACTCACTTATAGGGTTGTATTTATTAAACTCCTGTACTGTTCTTTTAATCACATTAAGAAATTCCCAATTTTTCAAGTAGAGAAGTTTTCAATCTCCTCATAGAAGTAATGGATTGAGTGTCAACTGGGTTTAAGACCAATTCCACAGAGTTCTGATCTGAAATAGTACAGGGTAGTATGGCACAACCCTTGGTCTTGGCAAGGAAATTAGGTGTGCATGAGAAGTAGTCAATTCTTCTATTTGACTTTTGCCATGGAGAATAGTAAGCATAATCCTTATCCTTCGCATGATATCCCTCAGGAGTTTAGAAGCACCAGATAGGTGTCTTCATTGATGTTAGGCTTTGCTTTTACTCACAGTTTCCTTTGTTTCTGATGCAGTCCTTTTGTTCTTTCTTGTTGTGATCTCTGATAGGAGGGATCCCCTGAAGCAGGATGCTCTATGCTACAGTCAGGAAAGAAGGGCAGTCACAACTTCCTCCTGGATCTTGAAACTAAATCTTTGAAAAACTGAGAATAACACTGGAGTGATCCTTACAGCAGGTCATTGAAACCTCCCTCCTTGTTCCATGTTCCCTGAGCCCAGGAGGTATTCTGGCTCCAGTAAGGCTCTTACCACTTAAAAGGTTACATTTAAAAAATGTACTCAGAGGAAAACTCCAGACCAGCCAGAGAGTGGAATAGAAAGGAAAAACCCCTCCTGACCCTTGTCAGGACCACCAAACAGGGCTTGCTTGGCTCTTCTGATTGGGCCTGCAAAACAAAAAAAGCTAAGCTCCTATCTACCTCTGAACTCCAAGAAACCAAAAGGGACTGCCTCTCAAGCTTCAGCCAGAGCACTGTTATAAAGCATTTCCAGGGGCACGACCATTCCAGACCCCACAGAGGGAGGGGTTTTATTTTAATAGAACCTCCCCCACCAACCATCCTATACTAACTAGCTGAACTTGACACCCAGGACTTACTGGTAGAGAAACTGTAGGGTGTGCTACATATAGAAAGAAAAGAAGTAACAGCCTGCTTGCCTCAGCAGTTTCTATCTCAAAAGGTAGGGTATTCATTTATACAACATCTTTGCATACTCTGTGGTACTACCTCCTCTTATCCTGGGCTGCACTGTTCCTCCCTGGGCATTTATTCCCCTCCCCAGGTGAATGCTCTGAGAGCTGTCTGTCTGTCTGGGTTTTAAGGTAAACAATGCTAGATGCCTAAATCTTGGCCTTTTAAGGTATTCTGTGGGTTTAAAGTATATACCACTTTACAAACACACATACAATGTTTGCAATGCATTTAAATGTACATGTGGAAAGTGACTCCTGCTAAGGAGCCATCTTAAATATCATGGGAGCCAGATGGGTAGGCCAGGCTGCAGTAGGCTTCATGGCTTGTACATTTGTGTGGCAAATTACTTCTGCTCTGAAGCTTGTGTAACATGCCACACATATGCCCCCACATCTACTGGCAGGACTTGGCAATTTTCAAAGTAGTTTTATGCAAATATTTGGGCTGAAGGTACCTGCAGACTTTAGCCCTCTGACAGCTGCTGAAAATGACCCTCCCAATGTATGCTTAGTAAGAACTAAAACTAAAAACAACTGTGTCAATCTGAAAAAAAGTATATATAATATTACTTCCTTGGAAATTTTTTATTTTATCTCACTGGCTAGCATTATGCAGTTGGAGAATGTAAAAGGCTAAAAGGCCAATGTACTAAAGTGCAATTTTAAGTTTATAGATTTATTTATTTGGCTGTATTATCACTTTTTGAATCATAAAATTATTCAATACAACATATTAGAAAGGCAGCATACAAATAAGCAGTAAAGAACTAAATATGACAAATAAATATGTTAGCATTTTTCAGCAGTTACTTTAATTCAAAGGCAGTCAGTTTAGATTCAAATGCCTGGAGGGGAGCAGGTAATGATAGATTTCACAGTAAGGGCCTGGCAAAGAGCCAGATTTTACTTGTTTTCTAAAGTAAAAGTTGTCATGTGTTTGGTGAAGTTCTACTGGGAAAACGTTACAAAGGGCAGGGGCTGCTCCCAAGAAACTTTGATGGGTATTGGTTCTTTTGATTTCTTTTGTTGTTAGCGTTATGGAGATTTCAAGTGAGCATCTTAGATGTCTGGAAGGCTTGTAAGAAGACAGCTTCCCTCTGAGTCAACTAGATCTGTTTCCTCTCAGAGCCTTGAAAAAAAGCATCAGGTTTTTTAAATTGATTCTATAGCGGTAGTCAGTGTAGTTTTTGTGGGGCAGGTGTGATATGGTCATGTGACTTCCATCCCCTATCAATAATGCAACAATGTTTTGTATTAGCTGGAGTTTGTGAAGGGTCTTATATGTTAGGTCCCTTATATAGTGTGTTACAGTAATTCAACTGAGTGGTCACTGTGGCATGGGCTAATGTGACTAGGTTCATCATTTTGATGCAAGGACAGAAACTCTGCAGCTTGCATAGTTGAAAAAGGCAGCTCTTTAATGCTGTCTGGATTTGTAGATACATGACTAGTTCTAAGTCCAGTAAGACTCCTAGAACTTTGACCTGTTTTTAGTGGGGGAGAGAGCTCAAAGGTTCCCAGTTGCATTTTAAGATCAAGAATCTGCCTGTTTGGTTTTTTTATCCAGAAAATCTCTGTTTTGTTGGGATGTCGTGCTGCCAGTGAAATGTACTGATTAATTATTCCCTGTCAAACAGAAAGGAGTTAAACAAGGTTAGGATCTCGCCACATAGGCAAGCCTCTGCTAGACTTGTTACCATTATAATGTTATCTATGGTGTTGAAGACTGCTGAGAAATCCAACAGCACTAGCACGGTGGCCTGGCTTAGATCATGATACCTGTTCCATGGCCAGATAGGCAAGGTTCCAACCAGTTTCCTTTCACCAGCCAGTCAGTTAGCTGAGATTGCACTGTATATTCTACTAATTTATTCTCAAATAGAATGTTAGACACTGGGAGGTAATTTCAGGTTTCTCTGGAACCAGGCTGGCCTTTTCGGTATGGACTGCATCACAGCTGAAGATAGCAGTCCCTAGGACAGGGAGGAGTTGACCATTTTGGATATTCTGGCTGCAACACTCCAGCTTGCCAGTTTCACTAATTTGGATGGGCAAAAGCAAAGGGTGCAGGTATTGGACATAGGTTGGCCAAAGTTTTATTGCGTCCCTCCTTTGGTGATTGGGGTAAAGGAATCTCATAACTCTAAAGTACTTACAAGGATTTGAGTTAATCTTCATTTCCATATGGGAGATGTCTTGAAAGTCCTGACAGAGGTCTTTGATTTTGTTCTTGAAGGAGTCAAAGCCATTTGACATTAGACTGCTATGAAAGATTTTATTGAGATTGGGGTTATAGCTGGCCATTTACTATTTCAAACTGTATCTTGTTTGGGCTTGAGGCTTTTTTAATACACTGAGAGAAACTTCTATTTTAGGACTTTGTTAAAATTCTTTAGAAGGTTGTCATGTGCAGTCTGCATTTTAGACTGCCCTCCTCGAGGAGTATTCTGTGCCATTTCCTTTCAAATCTTTCCTCTATCATTTTTAAGCTGAGTTCTTGAGAGAACTAAGGGGCACAACTGTGGGGAGGACACAGGGCTTTTTTGTTGTGCAGTTTTGTCTAGGGC
Organism: Rhinatrema bivittatum; assembly: GCF_901001135.1. NCBI lineage: Eukaryota > Metazoa > Chordata > Amphibia > Gymnophiona > Rhinatrematidae > Rhinatrema > Rhinatrema bivittatum. The sequence goes on along the minus strand of NC_042619.1, from coordinate 105,941,717 downwards.
TTTTGCTAGATTTTCATTCCATTTCTTTACCTGGTCTACTACAAATGATAGCTTCTTGTCCATCAGGGACTAATCTATGGCCATTAGCAGGTTTTTGTGGGTCTGGTATTTCTCAATCACTTTCATGGTCTTAGGGAGTCCTTTTGTTTAAGTATACTGTATAGAGAGAATTTAATTAGTGAGTAGTCAGTCTATTAGAGTGGTGTTATCTAAATGCCATTCTTATAATGTTCTACATTGTTCACCCCCAAGTGGAAGATCAGGTCCAGTATGTGCTCCTTCTCATGATCTGGGGATGTAAGATCCTGAGTGAGATCTAGTGTTGTCATGGTGGTGAGGAATTCAGCTGTATGCAGTAACCGGTTTTCTATAGGTTGGGAAGTCTCAGAGTTACAACTGTGATAAGCTCCAGTAGCTCATGTAAGGGTGATGTGTTATTTCAAGGGGATCAGTAGACCATTAGAATCCCTACTGGGTTCATGACTCCTAGCTCAGCTAGTAAGTAGTCAGATTCCAATAACTGAGGGAGAGAGATTTTATGCAGCTTGACTGTGTTTCAGAATAGGACTTTCACTCCCCGTCCATGCTTTCCTGGGCTGGTGCAGGATGAAGAAACCCTCTGGACCACAGTTCATTCAGCAAAACACCTCCCACCTCATTCAGCTATGTCTCAGTTATCCCTAAGATGTCTAATTTTTGCTCATTTACAATGTCATGGCTCATCAGGAATTTCTTATTGATTGATCTGGCATTTAGCAGACCTTTGTGACTATACAACTAATGTGAGGGGTCCTCTTGCCAGAGAGCAGGCGGTAGCAGTGATAGTATTAATCAGTTGATGTTCTTCTTTGTTTTTGTCCCTTGCCTTCACTGTCGGCTGGGTTGACCAGAGTTTCATCTCTCCCATATCACTGGGATCCCAAAAGATACTAAGTCTTGAGGTCCAAGGTACATGGTGGATCAAGTGGCAAGTACTGCAGCAAGAGGATTTAGTGGTTTCAGAGGGTCCCTTCTTAGATATTTGCACTGCACATGAAAGACCGATGAAACATTATGTAAAACAGCTCATTAGCTATGGACACATAGTTAACCTGCAAAAATGTGATTTCACAAAAAATTGACTAACCTCAAGTTAAAAATTTTGCAAACTTTTCTATTAGAAATCTACACATGATATTTTGCTACCTGACTTATCTGCATAGAAGCCCCAGGTGCAAATCAATAGCATGTGTTTAAATGGAACTTGTGTGTGCAATCCTGCTCACTTGGGGTAGATTTTATAATGAGCGCACGTACATCCATGTGTGTGCGCTTCCCAGCATGCACACATGGACGTGCCAAGTTTATAACATGTGTGCGTTGGCGCGCGCATGTTATAAAATCAGGTGGCCATGCGCACGTGTGCGGCGCCAAAAGGGGGGCTGTAATTTCACAAACTCTGTGTGGCGACGCAATCGGGCCTTCCCCAGTTCCCCTCTCCTCCCCATCCCCTAAAACTAACCTACCTTGGCTCAATTTTTTTGTATTACTTGTGCTCCTTGGGAGCAGAAGTAATTTATGTGCAACGTCTGGCTGCTGGTATGTGCTTCCCCAGAACATGTCCTCTGGCCCGCCCTTTTGAAGAGGCACGGCACTTGTGCATGTACCGGGTTTACATGCGTGGCCGGGCCCCTTTGAAAATTCACCTGGCGCACGCAGGCCTTCTAAATTCTGGCCGTTAATTCCTTGGCCTTTAAAATGAGAAAAGTCTAGAATGTATGTGAAAAATGATATGAAAGTTTGAATATTCTAAAATACAATTTATTGCTGCTATGTTGCAACAGATTTTATTTAACATCGTATTTATAAAAAAGAAATTGACCAAGGAGGTTTATTTTTACAGCTCTTACATTTTATTATTTTTAAGATAAGAAAATAACTGTTTATTTTTAAATTTCTCCCTTAGTTTTGTATGGTTTTTTTTTTCCAGGGAATTGAATTTGATCTAAAAAATATGACAAACAAGTTAAGGCTTGAATTGTGTGACCCTCGATCATGTTTTCAGTTGGACTATAGGCAAACATTTCATCATTAGTTTTCTTGGTGTGAAAGTGACATTTCTGTGGTAGGGAAGATTAAATTTCTGCTTTTCAATTCACAATGTAGTTCACAATGTCAGCCTCTTAACTATATAACCCATAACACTTAGCAAGAGAAACCTCCAAAAAAGAAATACATTGCTGTATTGGCCATGTTGAAAAGGGAGAAGAACCTGGACAAGGACCACAGCATAAACAGAGGATCCAGAATTAGAAAAAAAATCCTCAGAAGAGAAGGGAAGTAAGCCTGTGTGTGTGTGTGTGTATCTACCCGTGACAGACACTATGTTTGTCCTGTATATTTCTGTCTGTGGCCATGGCTGAATATCCATGGGTCTAGGAAGAAGCTTGTATGTGTGTCTGTCTGGATTGAAAGCTGAATGTATAAGAAGCCGAATGTATAAGAAGCCTTTGATACAGTTTGCATGTATGCGATAATATGTGTGTCTGTCTATCATTGACTGGTGGTGTGAGGGCATGTGTACCTCTTACCTCTGTTACAGAGCCTTTGTGTGTATGTCTATCTGTGACTAAGCCTGTGTCTTTGACTAGTATGTGTTATGTATGTGTCTGACTGAGCTTGCACTTGTCTGTGACTAAGTGTACTATTTTATAACTAGGAACACATCATCTTACATCACAATGTATGAATTATGCTCAAACAGTTTTAATTTTTTCTCATTTTGTGTCTGTTGAAAGAAGCATACATCAGAATTCCCTTGTAAAGACTTTTTCAAGAAAATAATTTTTAATTTCCATGAATATTGCTATTATATACAGACCATTAAATGTGCATTAACCATGTTCTAATTTATAAAAGGCTAGGGCAAACAACCTGCTAAAAAAAGTCATGAGGTTGTTTTTCTATAATGACTAATATTCTGAACAGAAGCTACATCAAGGAAAATATATTAGACAGCAACTTCATAATGCTTAAGGGCTTTATATTTTACAACACCATTGCTAATGGAAAAGTTAATGTAGCATTGAATAACACTGAGTTGGCTCAGCTGCAGATAAAGCCTTTAGATCAAGGAAATATAGTTTCATTTTTCTTCTACTACTACTAACTTGGTTTATCGTAAAGAAACAAACAATTAATACCTCATCAAATGCAGACCAGATTATATTCTTTAAAGTTAACCTTCCCAAGCAAAGAATTAAGCTATTTTTTTACAACGTGCATATAAATCATATTAAAAAGCAAGCAGCAAGGTAAACAGGCCAATCAAAGATGATCCAGCTGGGAACACATCTTATTCTGTTACAAGTACAATGACCAATGTTTTATCAATATTTTAACATATGTAGAATAAAGTTGCTTACCTGTCAAAAGTGTTTCCGTAGACACCAGGATAATGAGCTACATATGTGGATGATGTCATGCAACAGTACCAATGTAGAGCATTTCCTAGATAGCTCTTTAAACAAGCATGTGCAGGACTTCCTACCCAGCCGTATCTATGGAGCCCAATCAGTCCTATATTATAGCTGAAGACTGTAGTGCCAAGAAAACAAAAGTATGTCTACAAGGGAAGGAGGGTGAAAATGTGTGGCTGATTATCCCCAATGTAAATAGATAACACCTGTGACAGTGAAGAAACTTTGGGGGCAATAATGAAAGCATCACACATTGATAGCAAACAAGCGGACAATTGGGGACTGTCACCAGAGTGTGGAAGGTTTCACTTGCCGTAGTCACTGTCACTATCTGAGGAATAATGTATTTTATTTATTTATTAAAAAATGTATATCCCTGTCTCACGCATAATTCGAGGTGGGGTGCAATAAAAATAGGCATAAAGTAAAACATACAACACATAAAAGTGAAACAGACAAAGAACCTTCCAACAGATAAGAACAATCAGTGGCACATAATAATAATAATAATAATAGCAATATTCATGGAAATTCATGGAAATTATGGAAATTATGGAAATTCATGGAAATTATGGAAATTAAAAATTATTTTCTTGAAAAAGTCTTTACAAGGGAATTCTGATGTATGCTTCTTTCAACAGACACAAAATGAGAAAAAATTAAAACTGTTTGAGCATAATTCATACATTGTGATGTAAGATGATGTGTTCCTAGTTATAAAATAGTACACTTAGTCACAGACAAGTGCAAGCTCAGTCAGACACATACATAACACATACTAGTCAAAGACACAGGCTTAGTCACAGATAGACATACACACAAAGGCTCTGTAACAGAGGTAAGAGGTACACATGCCCTCACACCACCAGTCAATGATAGACAGACACACATATTATCGCATACATGCCACTGCCAGGATCTTAACTAAAGCAAAAAAAGAGACCACATAACACCAATATTAAAAAATCTCCATTGGCTCCCTATAAAATACAGAATCACCTACAAAACCCTTTCATCCATTCATAAATCCATTTACAAAGCCTCATACTTAGACCTCAGGATCCCATTCCAGCTACATACTTCCTCCCGTCCACTGAGAACTGCGCAAAAAGGCTCTCTGAAAACCCCTCCACTCAAAATTTCATCAAACAAAAGAGCCTTCTCCACTGCGGTCCGATCCACTGGAACTCTCTACCATCAGATCTCAGGCTTGAACAATGCCCCCTTACTTTTAAAAAAAGACTTAAAACTTGGCTTTTCTCTCACGCCTACGACTGAGTACTATTCACAAAGCCCCCCTCCAGGTCTATGCAATATAATACCTCTTAGCTCAACAACTAAAGAATTAATTTTCCAATCCCTCTTGTCTATTTTGTAGATACCTAATTCATAATTGACTCATTTTAATTCGCCTGTATATAACTTTTCTATTACTACTGTTGTTGTTTTAATGTTATTTGTTATTAGTATTTATTCAATTTTCTCCAAGTTCATTTTCCTGTTCCATGTAAGACACACTTGTCAAGTCACCCCAATGTTATATGTAAACCGAAGTGATTAGCAACATTGTTGCTAGAACTTCGGTATATAAAAAATGTTAAATAAATAAATAAATAAACACATACCAACAAACAACTAACCTAAAAAATGAAGAGACAGGTTCTAAAACCCATAAAGGTAATCACAAACTCAAGCCAATGTCTTGTGATGGCTATATATTCCCCAACATATTTACAAAGATGGATCAGCAATAAACAATCCATGCAATACAGTAATTCTAACTGCCAAGTTCAAAGGCCTGCTTAAATAAAAAAATCTTTCAAATGCTTTCTAAAAAGCTTCATACAGGACATTTAGAGGTCGATTTTAAAATGAGTACATATTGTATATTGCAATAGTCATATCAAGGCTCTATCTAGTAACTGCCACCACCATCTCTTCAATGTGTTTTATGCAAATTTCTCCCTTATGTGGAGGGATAAGAGAGCAACAGCCCTCCTTGCTGGGTGCTGCCAGGGGTTATCAGATAGAATATGCTCCCTGCAAAGGACCTGAAGGGGATGCTATCAATGCAATTTCTTAACTAGCAAGAGCACTCGTCATCACCTATTTTAAACTAGAGAATGCTGCATATTACAGTAAGCACACCATATCTAACTGTAAACATAATGGGCCCAAACCAAATACTTTATAATGAATACTGTATGTTTCCCCAATAAAAACACGGCTCCAATCTGGCAAATGTTCACCTCTGGGCCACTGTCCCTCACTACTTATGGGAATCTCTCTAGAATGTTTAAATATGATGTCGTACTCTGAAGTGGTAAGAAAGCCATGTAGCTGAATGACTGCACTCTGCATGGGCTCATGCGGTATCAGGAATTAACATCCTGAGATATAATGCACTGCATAGCCAAATGGAAGATCACAGTCTTAGGGAGATCACAGTCTTAGAGAGAAAACAATTAAACACAGATAGCCAGGGCAATGGCCCATATCAAAGAGAGGTATGACCAAGTCAAAAACAAATCCTTATCAGATATGGAAGTTTGAGATGGTCATAATAAATTAGGTGATGTGTTGAAACAGACTTGCCAAACAAGCAGAGTGTTGAGTTCACAACCTGAAGGAACTGTGGGAAGATACTAAAGTCATATCAGCAAATGCAGAAATAATGGAATGATATATGATGAATCTACAGTATTACTATGCTATGCTGCTTTACCAGGTATCTCTAAACTTGCCTACCTTCACTAAAGAATAGACCATAAATGTGAACTAATCATATCAGACTTCTCCAGCAGGAATCAGTAAATAAAAGGAATGAGGAAATAGCCACAGGAACTGCAAGAAGATATTGATGCCTTATTATCAAACAGATAGACTGGAATGTATGATGGGATGCCTTAGAGCTGGTGTTACATCTACAAATATTAATGCACTGGCTTTCAGATTCCTCGTTATCCTGCCTAGTTGTACTATATTATAGACCAGGAATGTGGCCTAATCAATTCAAAACTTTTCCTACTGGAATGAGTAACAGAAGGAATGTGGAAAGAGTTACGGGAAATGCAGGAAGATGTTAAAATCATTTTAGTAAGGCAGAAATTGGGATGCATGGCGGAAGACCTGAGAGATGTTAGCACATCTAAAATATTACTGTGTTGGTTTACCAGATTGATTATCAGCTCATCTATCTGCACTAGTGGCTACAACAGGAACATGAGCTAACCATTCCTAAAGTTGCCCATAGGAATAAATATCCACAGGTAATTAACCAGAACATAGCATTGCTGCCACCTGAGTTATGATATCAATACATGGCAAATGCAGGGACTCTTGCCCCATTTTAGGCTGAAAAATAGGCCATATGGAAGGCTACAGTACCTGCTTCAACGGCAGGGGAGAAAGTCTGATACTTCACTTTCAATGCATATCCAGCATAACTCTCTGCTTCAACGGCAGGGGGAATGAAGAAAAGTGGATCTATATACAGACAACCAACAAGGATTGAATTACATAGTCTGGGTAAACAAATAAGCATGGGTGTAGCTTGCTTATTGCGGCGGTTACTACCCCTAACTAATTAAGCTAGATATTTCACTTAGATGCAGCTCCAACACTGCTCTCTACAATAATGGTGGGGGTGGAAGGGAAATAGAACCAAAAGGTTACTAAGAGCCAAGAGAAACAGATAAGTATGAAGAAAAAAAAAAGTGCGAAACTTGCTGGGCAGTTTGGTCTTCTTCTGCCGTCATTTCTATGTTTCTATGTACTATGGTGGGGTTGAAGCAGGAGTCATGCACCAGTGGACAGCCTGTTGGGTGCCTCATGAAGTGTCAGAAATTAAAGGCCATAGGACCTGGAAGGACACAGACAGTGTGGCCTGCTGTGGCTTTTAGTTTGTTTATTTTTGGAAATGTAAGCATCAAGCAGCCACAAGACTGAATGTACAGGAGTATCTCAATCTGGTAGGCGGCTCAAACACTGCCCCTGCGACCACAAAGATTGTCCATGTTGTGCAGTCCAAAACAGGTACACAACCATGGTCTGTGAGTGGAGCATAGCTGAGGAACTCAGCTGATTTGGGGGGAGGGAGGGGTTGAAATTGCACCCAATCTCCATTATTTTAAATTAGTTAAATTTACAACAACAGCAAATGAGCTTGGGAGCAAATGGAAGAGCTTACGATCAGGTACTGAGATCGTATGCTCCAATGCATGTCCCGCAATGCTCAGACTCACCTCTGCACTCACACGAGAGAGAGCCTGTAGTAGGACTGCATGCGGCGGCAGGGAACAGGGGCTGACCCAAGCAAAACCTGCCGGGGTCCCCAGGGTTCACCTCCAGCTCTGTTGTACTCTGTCAATTCACATGGGGGGGGGGGGGTGCGGGGGGAGTGGGAACACCGCAGGCATCTTAGGCGCACGCAGCCAAAACCCTCTTCCTGCTGGGACCCTCACTCCTCTTCCTGCTGGGACCCTCACTCCTCTTCCTGCTGGGACCCTCACTCCTGCTGCTGGGACTTTCAGGAAGAGGTGGCGACCATGTCTCGAAAGATCGCTGTTTGATGCTGATTACTATTGGGGTCATAGTCTGCGCCTGTTGCAGCCACAAGCTGGTAGCCATGGGGGTGCCATAAAAGGCAAGCACACCATGAAAAGGGGAGCACCTCAAATATGCAGCCAAAGCTGTGCTAGACAATGCCCTGTTTCCTTCCAAGCCCAGCCGAGCCTGAGCTGACATTGGGTGGTAATATGCAGCTAGTCCATGGCCCCCAATCCAAAGAGGAGAGAAAACAATGGGCCCAGATGACATTGTGGCAATGTGCTGGAATCAAAAGGACGAAACAGAAGCACCGTCTTTATACTTGCCTGCGACTAGTCTACCGCAGTGAAAGAAGGGAGAAATACTTCTTCCACTTGGACTCATTAAATTCACCTGGCCAATAGAAGCAAAATTCTGCATGCCTGTCACACCAGAGGGAGATTCACAATACATCACTATAACAGCCAGTGCACAAATATTACAAACATATTGCAACAATCCCTAATTACACTGTAAACAATTTATTGCACAAACACTTTTGTAACAGTTATTACTACTCTTTTAATATTAATGTTACCTAAACTCATCCTATTTCATATCACTTTCAATTAGCTACTTGTTAAACAGATATCCCTTTTTAATCTAATTTAACAAATATCCCTTCGATATTGGTTCCTTTCTTAGCCTCATTTAGTAAATGTCCCGACAGGAAGCTCCTGTTTCACCCGTTGGTTTCTTCAGGGGATTTATTCTTATGCTTACATCCAACGATTTCCAGATAATGTCTTCTTAGACATACAACTCCACTTCCAAATCAAAGTTATTGGGGAACCTTCAATTAAACATATCACATTAGAAAACCATCATTTCACCCACCATCTAATTATTAACATATATTCCATAAACCAACATCAACCCTCCTAAATAAAACTCAAATCAATTTTAATTAACTTTAATTAACTTTACCCTAGTCATTGTTACGATCGTCATCACACTCACCTATCATTGGATGTAAGCATAAGAATAAATCCCCTGAAGAAACCAACGGGTGAAACAGAAGCTTCCTGTCGGGACATTTACTAAATGAGGCTAAAAAAGGAACCAATATCGAAGGGATATTTGTTAAATTAGATTAAAAAGGGATATCTGTTTAACAAGTAGCTAATTGAAAGTGATATGAAATAGGATGAGTTTAGGTAACATTAATATTAAAAGAGTAGTAATAACTGTTACAAAAGTGTTTGTGCAATAAATTGTTTACAGTGTAATTAGGGATTGTTGCAATATGTTTGTAATATTTGTGCACTGGCTGTTATAGTGATGTATTGTGAATTTTAATATGTTGTATATGGTATGATGTTTAGATGAGTGAATGTGGTATGAAAGTTTTGATATAATAGGGTATGTTTTATGTGTTTTAAATGTTATAAGGAATAAAATTTGAAATATTTAATTGTAAACACGGGTATATTATTTGTGAACTTACTATTGGAAATACCTGTGGTAAACCCAGTATAGCTTAACAACACCAGAGGGAGAGACACCCCCCCCCCCCCCAGCCAGGATGAAAGCCAGGTAGGCTGCAAGAATGGGGGAAGGCCCACAGAGAGAATGAAGATCTGCAGCCTGAAAAACAACAGAAAGAAGAGGCTGGTAGGCAGACCAGCCCACACTTATATTGCAGTCACCGGTCCACCCTCACTCCCTGAGCTGGCCTCTTGGAATCCAGAGGCAGAGCATCACCCTGGTTGTGGCCTCCACACCCTCATACGGAGATGGGTTGACTCCTTTGTCAGTATACACTAATTTCAGTTTCATGCCTATTTGGTATTCTGAGCATTCTTCAGATTTTATAGCGCTAGGAGTGAAAATGGATGCTGCATTGAATATGACAAATCAAATTTCATCTGTGGTCTTCATCATTTCTTTTCTTTGTTACATTCATCACCTAAAATCATTTTTTGAGTGAACATGATTTAAGAACAAGATTTAAAAACTGACTAGAGTAGATTACTGTAATATTCTTTATTCAAGCCTCTCTATTATCATTCTTAGACAATTTCAAATATTTCAGAATATGGCAGCTAATCCAATCTCTGCTTTAAAATGAAACAAGCATGTTACTCCTGTATTACAGAAATTATATTGGTTCCCAATTTTATGCAAGATTAAATTTAAAATTTTATGTTTACAGTTTAAATCTCTTCTTAGAGCTCAGTATGAATACTTTGCAAATCTTTTAGTTCTTTACCTTCCTTCTAGATATCTCCATTCCTCTCAACAATTTCTTCTCAAGATTACTTCCCTGGTTGAAATTATTTTGGAGACTACTTAGTATTCTCTCTCATATTGGGAATCCAAATGGTAGATGAAATTTATTGTGGATAAGTTCAAGATGAAGCATATAGGGAAAAATAACCCATGCTATAGTTACACGATGTTAAGTTCCAGATTAGGAACTATCACCCAGGAAAGCGATCTAGGTGTCATAGTGGATAATACATTGAAATTGTCAGCTCAGTGTGCTGCGGCAGTCAAAAAAGCAAACAGAATGTTAGGAATTAATAGGAAGGGAATGGTGAATAAAACGGAAAATGTCATAATGCCTCTTTATCGCTCCAGGTGAGACCAAATCTTGAATACTGTGTACAATTCTGGTCTCCACATCTCAAAAAGGATATAGTTGGGATGGAGAAGGTACAGAGAAGGGCAACCATAATGATAAAGGGGATGGAACAACTCCCCTATGAGGAAAGACTAAAGAGGTTAGGACTGTTCAAGCTTGGAGAAGAGTCGGCTGAAGAGGGATATGATAGAGGTGTTTAAAATCATTACAGGTCTAGAACAGGTAAATGTGAATCGGTTATATACTCTTTTGGATAATAGGAGGACTAGGGGGCACTCCATGAAGTTAGCAAGTAGCACATTTAAAACTAATCGGAGAAAGTTCTTTTTTCACTCAATGCACAATTAAACTCTGGAATTTGTTGCCAGGGGATGTGGTTAGTGCATTTAGTGTAGCTGGATTTAAAAAAGGTTTGGATAAGTTCTTGGAGGAAAAATCCATTACCTGCTATTAATCAAGTTGACTTAGAAAATAGCCACTGCTATTACTAGCATCAGTAGCATGGTATATACTTAGTTTTTGGTTACTTGCCAGGTACGTGTTAGTCTGGATTGGCCACTGTTGGAAACAGGATGCTGGGCTTGATGGACCCTTGGTCTGACCCAGAATGGCATGTTCTTATATCATGCACCTTTATTTTATTTATTTAAAAATGTATATACTGCATAACCAGTAAAATTTACAATAGAAGCAGTTTACAGATTTAACATACAGAATAAAAGCCAGCATAAAATCAATTACCTACAATACAGCATTACATATACAATCTACCAACTGCCATTGCCACCCTCCTCAAGACCTCAACACTCCACAAATCATAATCCCAATTCTCCACAGCATTATTATAGAATGTGCTCACACTGAATGTTAGGTTTTGTAGGTTTCATGCACCCTTGGATTGGAAACACAAGCGACTGGACCATGGCTGTGGCCCAGGAGAAAGGCAGCGTAGCCGAGCTGTCTGCATCACAGCCTTGTGATCGCAGACACCTGCACTGTAGGAATACTGTTGGGTGCCCCAAGGAGCGGGGAAGCTTAGAGACAGTAACTCCGGTGTGGCAGCACTGGGGCTACCCCGAGGAGCGGGGAAGCGTGGAGACTGAATCTCTGGTGTAGTATCGCTGGAGCTACCCCGAGGAGCGGGGAGGCGTAGAGACTGAATGTCCGGTGTGATGACACTGAGGCTACCCCGAGGAGCGGGAAAGTATGGAGGCAGGATCTCTGGTATAGTAACATTGAGGCTATCCTGAGGAGCAGGGAAGCGTAGAGACAGGGACTCCAGTGTGGCAATGCTGAGGCTAACTCGAGAAGTGGGGAAGCGTGGAGACAAGATCTCTGGCAGAGTAGCGCTCAGGCTACCCTGAGGAGCGTGGCAGTGCAAGAGAAAGTCCCGAACAAGAAGTGCAGAGAAGGCCCCCAAGCCAGAGTCCAAAATGTAGAGCAGAGATCCTAGGCAGGAACGGCAGGTCCAGGGAGAACAGGAACAAGCACAACGGAGCTTAGGGAACTTGTTGCCAAGTCAATTAGCGTAGGCCAAAGGAGATGCTTAAATATCTCAGGCTTGGGTTGTCATCAGCCGGGGACGCCCCTGCAGTTCCTGCCATTGGGCCTTTAAAGGGAGGCCCGGTGGCACGCGCGCACTTAGGAAGGCCCGGCGTCAGCGTGTTGGTTGGCGGCATCCCAGCCGCCATGTGGAGTCTTGGGAACCAGGAGGTATGCGGCGGTAGCGGCTAGCCACAGCCACGAGTTCACCAGAGAGCAGGGCATGACATGACATAAGTTGGGTAGGCCGTGGCTGCCCAGGGCCGACGGTCATAACACTAAATAAGTGGTTTGAAACAAAGAATTAAATTTAGGAAAGACACAAAAACATGCCTTAGCAGTTATGAGATCTGTAAAAATCAGGATATGCACTAGTGCAATTACGGCCGAGGCTATATGAACCATAACTGGCAAGGCCAAAAAAGTGCTATTGATATCATTGTACCCTTGTATTGTCTTAGCTTTAACAATGTTATGGTAATTAGCAGCTTTGATGGAAAACATACATGAGATCTTTTCCTCAATGTATGAAAATGCTTCGTGGGCCTATGCTTAGATTGATGGCTTCTTCAAATATAATAGAGGAAGTTTTTGGTTGCATAGTGACACAAAAAGATCTATGAGAAGTGTTCTCAATTTTTTGAAAAAGATTTTCTATTGTTGTGGAATGAAGAGACCACTCATGTGGTTGAAGATGACTGATAACGTCCGCTAGAATATTGTCCTTGCTTGGGAGATATATTGCTATCATCGTAATTCCCCTTTGAAAAGTCCAGTTCCAATTTGGCATTAGATTAGATTTTTCTACATTTATAATGTATCCTTAATGTGATTAATGTCTTGATAACTATATATGTACGTTCTTCTTGGTGTGAGTGGATCATCTGTTCAATATAATAAAACTGTAATCTATAACTTATAGCAACCTAGTAAAAATATTTATAGATATTCAGATGAGCAGAACCTCAATCTCTAGCATACATACTTGGAATCTTAGCTATGTGTTTTAATAATTGGTTACTTTAGTCTTTTTAATATCTTATTTTTTTTTAGAATATTTTGTTGCAGCAAATAAAACTTCAAATGTGAAGCAAAACACTTAACATAATGTTCAGATCTACATTCCCCACATGTGAAGCTAAATTTTTATACTTGTGGTTAGTATATTTGGAGTGTGCATGACAGACAAATGGTTTATAACTGGTTTATAAGAAAGGTAACAATACAATGGGGTAGATTTTAAAAGATTTACACATGTAGGGGGGTTACGCGTGCCGTGCCTATTTTCAAAAGGCCCGGCGATGCACGTAAAGTCCCGGGACGCATGTAAGTCCTGGGGCTTGCAAAAAGGGGTGGGGAAGGGGCATGGCCAGGCCTCCATACGGCCGCTGTGCAAGGGGATAGCTGGCAGTTGGCTGACAGGCGTACTTGTGAGATAAAGGTACGTTTTTTGGGGGTTTTTTTCAGGAAAGGGGCGGACAGGTAGGGGAAGGGAGGGGAAGGTGGGGGGGGGGGGGGGAAGGGGAAAGCCAGCTGGTCTCCCCGAGGGCTTGGCACACGCAAGGTGCACTAGTATGCACCCTCTTGCGCGCGCCAATCCATGATTTTATAACATGCGCACATACCTTTTAAAATCTGCCCCAATGTTTTGTTTTTTTCCTGAGATAAGCTGGAACTACCACTATATATTTTGTGAATGCTCAGGATGCTGCCATGAGACCAAAGAGTAGCATTCAATTTTGGAAATGTTGATTGCCTAGCATAAAGCATATTGCCGTGGGCTTTGAAAATAAGAATATAAAGATGTGTGACTTTTAAATCTAGAATAGGTAACTAATCATTCTTTTTAGATGAGGAAGAATCATTCCTAAAGAATTCATTTTGAATTTTTCTCTCTTTAGATGTGTATTTAATTAATTCTCTGAGATCCAGAATTGGGAAAAATTCTCCAGAATGTTTAGGAATGAGGAAATACCTTGAGTAAAACCTGTCCCTACATCTTGAAAAGGCACTTGCTCTGTCACAGAAGCTTGTATTATTACAGAAGCTTGTATTATTAAATTTACCTCTGCCAGAAATTTTTATTTATTTATTTATTTAGATTTATATTCCACTTTTCACACTTTTTTCAGCGCTTCAATGTAAATTTGATTTTTGGGAGATGCTGAAATTGAGGCGAGGTATCTGGAGGGTATGGTTTAAAGTTTAGTCGATAACCTGATTTTATTATTGAGGGGGGGGGGGGGGGAGAGAAGTGAAGCCTTCTCCCGAAGGGAATGCAGAGAGTGGTAGTCAAAAAATTTGATTTGCCTTTTGAGTTAATTGGTGAGGTTTTTGGAGTTTTTTTAAATTTCATCCATCCCTGGTTCGTGGGTGTGGCTGTTGAGGCTGTTGCTGAAAATATGCCCTCTGTGACATAGAAACGACAGCAGAAAAGGACAGATGATCCATCCAGTCTGCCCAGCAAGCTTCCTATGGTAGTATCTACCATGCAGGTTACCCCGATTTATCGGTCAGTTTTGCTTGACGTGCTTTGCTTATGGACTTGGCCGTAGAAGCAATCCTATGATTTTTTCTTGATGTCTGAGCATCAGTACCCCAGACTGTAAAAAAGTCATGGTTCGTGTTGATTGTCCCTGAATCCAAATTTCTCTTTCCTTTCAGCTCCCACCCCACTCCTTCGAAGTAGAGAGCAATGTTGCAGTTGCATAAAAAGTAGGGATGTGAATCGAATTTCTGACGATTGAAAATATCGTACGATATTTTCAAAGTCATCAGAAATCAGGGGCTCCCCAAAACCGATAGAAAAACTCCACAAAATTGTTCATGGGGTTCTCTTATTTTGGAGGAGGGCAGGAAAAACGGCACACATAAACAAACCCTAAACCTCGGGCGCAGCCAATAAAAAAAACCTGATCGGACTGCATGAAGGAAAATTCACGATGTGAATCGGAACCGGAATCGGAACAGATTCCTGTTCTGATTCACATCCTTAATAAAAAGCATCAAGGCTTATTGGTTAAGGACAGTAATCCCATGCATTTATTAAGGGTAGTAACTGCTGCACTGTGCTGGTTACCCCCATGTTTATCTATTGTACTGACCATAAAAGTCAGGGCCCACAAGTGTTGCTGTCTAAATTCAATTCCCCTTTTCCTCTGCTGTTGAAGCAGAGAGCAATGATAGAGTTGCATCAAACGTATCAAGGGTTATTTGGTTAAGGGTAATAACTGCCACACCAGCAAGTTACACCCATGCACACTTTCTCCATTTCCTTTAGGATTTGGCCATAGAAGCAGTCCTGTACCTTTCCCCTTATGTCTGGGGAAGTCGGGGTCCTCGGTTTTCGTTTGAATCAAATTCCTCTTATTCCCCTGCCATTTAAGCAGGGAACAATGTTGCAGTTGCATTAAAAGCATCAAAACATATGGGTTAAGGATAGTAATCTCCATGCCTTCTGCTAAGGGTAGTAACCACCATACCAGCAAGTTACACCCCTGCACGCTTATCTCATTTCTGTCTTCTAGCCTTTAGAAATCCACAGTGTTTATCCCATGACCCTTTGAATTCTTTCTTCTTAACCTCCTATGGAAGGGCATTTGGAGCCTTCACCACAGTCTCCATGAAGAAATATTTCCTGATGTTGGTTCTGAGTCATACCCCCTGGAGTTTCATTTTATGACTGCTAGTTCTACTGTTTTATTTCCAATGGAAAAGGTTCAAAGTCCATACATCACTGAAACCTTTTAGGTATCATAGCTTCCCTGCATTTCTTCTTTTCCAGGGTATATATATTCAGATCCTTCAGGTCCTCCTCATAGTCTTCTGATACAGACCCCACACTATTTTTGTCACTCTTCTCTGGCCTGCCTCCAACCTGTCTCTGTCCTTTTTGAGATATGGGCTCCAGAACTGAACATAATACTCCAGGTGAGGCCTCACCAAGGATCTGTACAAGGGCATTATCACCTTCTTTTTCTTACTGGTTATTCCTCTCTCTTTGCATTCCAGCATTCTTCTGGCTTTAGCTATCTCCTTGCCACGTTGCTTTGCCATCTTCAGATCCGCAGACACTGTTACCCCAAAATCCCTCTCTTGGTTTGTGCACATCAGCCTTTCACCTCCCTTACATACAGATCTTTAAGATTGTCACATTCCAGATACATGACTCTGTACTTCTTGGCATTGAATTCCAGCTTCCAGACCTTTGACCACTATTCCAGCTTTCTTAAATTTCTTTTCAGTCTCTCTACTCCATCAGGTTTATGCATTCTGTTGCAGTTCTTAGTATCATCGGCAAATAGACATACTTTATCTTCTATCCCTTCCGCAATTTCGCTCACAAAGATTGTATACAATTTCATCAACAAATCACCTCATAGAATAGTATTTTCTTCCGTTTCAACTTCTCAAAAATTCAATTAAGTGAAAGATAGAAAAAATCTTTAACACTACAAAGATTGAACAGAATCGGTTCTAACACTGATCCCTGTGGCACTCCACTTACCACAGCTCTCAACTCAGAGTGGGTTTTATTTAGCATTACACGCTGTCTTCTATTGGTCAACCAGTTTGTAATCCATGCCACCACCTTGGCATTCACTACCAAGCTTCTCATTTTATTTGCAAGCCTCCTATGCAGGATCATATCAAAACCATTGCTGAAATCCAAGTAGATCACATCGCATGCTCTTCCTTGATCCAATTCTCTAGTTACTCAATCAAAAAAATCAATCAGATTTGTCTGACAGGACCTTCCCCTGGTGAATCTATGCTACCTTGGGTCCAGCAACCCACCAGACTTATATAGTTCATTATCCTTTCCTTCAACAGCGTCTCCATTAATTTTCCCACCACTGATGTGAGGCTAACCGGCCTGTAGTTTCCAGCCTCTCTGTTACCACTCTTGTGAGGCAGGACCACCACCGCTCTTCTCCAACCCCACAGAACCACTCCCGTTTCCAGGCATCTTTTGAAAAGGTCCTTCTGCGGACCCACCAGCACTTCTCTGAGCTCCCTCAGTATCCTGGAATGTATCTCATCTGGCCCCATGGCCTTGTTCACTTTCAGTTTGCCCAGCTCTTCCCATACATTCTGGTTCATAAACGTCTACTCCATTCCCATCTACGATCTTGTCTATGAGAAATGGTCCTTCTCCAGGATCTTCTTTAATGAACACCGAATTGAAGTATTTGTTTAATATTTCTGCCGTTTCTTTGTCTCTCTCCACACATTGCTCCTTGTCAGCTTTCAATTTCACTATACCACTATGGACCTTTCTTCTTTCTCTGATATATCTGAAAAATGTTTTGTCACCTTGCTTTACCTCTTTGGCAATCCTTTCTTCCATTTGACCTTTTGCTTTCCTGATTTGTTTCCTCATGTTCTTCACTTTTACCAGATATTCTTCCCATTGTTCCTCTTTTTGAGATCCTTTATACTTACTGAACACTGTTCTTTTAAAATGTATTTTGTCAGCCACTTCCTTTGAGAACCAGATTGATTTCTTTTTCTTCTTACTTTTGTTTACCTATCTAACATATAGATTTGTTGCCTTTATAATAGAGCCTTTCAGTTTGGACTACTGTTGTTCCACCTCACCCATTTTCTCCCAGGCTTCCAGTTCTTCCTATAGGAACATTTCCATTTTAACAAAGTCTTTATTTGTGAAATTCTAAACTCAGGTCTTTGTGCATCTTCTCTGTATTCTGTAATAAGGGTAATAAGGTAGTATCTTCTCGCATTATGGTAATTGTATGGTTTTTAAAAAGAAAAGGCTATCTCTTTTGAAAATGATGTTCTGAAGCTGCCAATATTAAAGTTTGTAGAGCAGTGTAGTGTTCCTTGATTATATCCACTGTCTCATTTAATTTTTCTCTGAAGAGATTGTCTCTGGAGCAAGGAGTATCAATTATTTCCTCATGAATATCTTCATGTAGGCCAGAAGACTTCAGCCACACAAATCTTCTAATAGCTATTGCAATCGCTATGTGTTTTGCATACTCATCTGAATACTTTAGGATCAAAATTAATTTTCCTTGATTTCCTTGATAAAAAAGAGCTAAAGTTTGCCTTATCTTCTGGAAGGTGTTGTACAAAAATCGCAAAACTTGTAAGCACAATACTGGGCTTTAAAGTTATTTTGAGAAATATATATTTGTTTGATGAACAAACCTCATTAAATAAACAAGTCCAAAGAACCCTACATTTTTTAGCCTCCTAAAAGCTCAATAACTGAGATGTTTAAAAACCAAGTGAAAAATAGTACACTTATACATAGGCCAACTCCTGTGATGTTTTACCAGTGTTTGGCTATATGTTTCAATCAAAGTATACTGAAAAATATTTCAAAACAAAGTGAAAGACCTCATAAAGAAATTAAATTGTACTAGTGGAACTTAAAACAATTATCAATGCTCAATTCCAAATGTTGCTATTTATTTGTAATGTTATTTGAATATTACTTGAAACAAAAGCCTCCACTTAGCATCCTAATGCACATCAGATATTTCTAAAGTCCTTCCATCTACAGGAGAAATGTTCAAATAACCTTTCCATCACAGACAGCTCAAGATATCTTTCCATCAGCAGCAGAAGATTTCAATATATTCAATTTTATTAGTGCACTTTAATTTATTTATGGGACATTTCACTTTGTTTCAAGATATTTTTCAAGTGTTTTTTTCAGTGTACTATTATCGAAACATACAGCCCAATACTAGTAATACATTATATGAGTTGGCTTATATACAAGTACACTGTTTTTCACTTCATTTTTAAAAATCTCAATTATTGAGCTTTTTGGAGTCAGAAAAATTCAGGGTTGTTTGAACTTGTGTTTTGCATACAAAAATTGCACCATTTTGTATATGACTAATCGGAGAAAATTATTTTTCACTCAACGCACAATAAAGCTCTGGAATTTGTTGCCAGAGGATGTGGTTAGTGCAGTTAGTGTAGGTGGGTTCAAAAAAGGTTTGGATAAGTTCTTGGAGGAGAAGTCCATTAACTGCTATTAATCAAGTTTACTTAGGGAATAGCCACTGCTATTAATTGCATCAGTAGCATGGGATCTTCTTGGTGTTTGGGTATTTGCCAGGTTCTTTTGGCCTGGTTTGGCCTCTGTCGGAAACAGGATGCTGGGCTTGATGGACCCTTGGTCTGACCCAGCATAGCAATTTCTTATGTTCTTATGTTGCTTTTCTAGATTGAAGCATGAGTGATTGAACATATTTCTTTCTAATGGAATTCATTAGTGTGGATTCCTTTGTTGGGGGGGAAAAAAGAAAAGGCCATTAATTTTTCAGTCTTCCTCTTTGCAGACTCTACCACAAAGAGTCATGTGGTAACTGAACTTTCGATTGACCTGGGCATTGTTGTATTCTGTATTTCATATCAATGTTTTTAGCCTCTGGAAGAACAATCAACAGACTTTTCCAATTTTTGATTTGAAGATCCTGTAAGGCCTTAAGAAGAGGTACAGCCTTTGCTTGTTTTTGAGGCAGGATACATTTTAATACCCCCTGATAATCTTCCATTTCTTGATTAGTTTCTTCAAATTGGAAAAGGATATTCTCTACCATTTTCCATTGGAAAGCCGGATATGTCAAATCTTTTGGAGGTGTACTACTTCTTTAAGACTCTGGTGATGGTTCTCATAGTATTTCAAAATATTATTCTAATGCATGCAAGGAATACAAATTCACTGAATAGTTAGAGTCCTTTTAATCCAGAACTAGTATAGGTGGACTCTTTGGAATAGAAGAATGAACAATATCTTGATTAGAAAGCTGTGACATGACCCTCTTCAATATTGATGCAGAAGAATCTTTAGGCGAGGATGTTGGTAGTACAGGTTTAGTCATATACGATATTACAAAGTCTTCCAACATCTAGACAAATGCCTCTGAAAATGAGGGTATGGGATGCCTTAGCATCACTCGACCTGATGAATGATCAAATTCTAGTACTAAAATGAAAGGGGTATTCTTGTAATTTGAATGGTTTTTTTTAATAAAAGAAAACATTTCTTTTTTTCCTTATGTAGTGGATCAGAGTATTTTTCCTTGAATGCCGTTGGATACTTAGATATTGGTCCTAAAATCAATGGTACTGAAGTCCTTGGTACTGTGGTATATCTGTTGCATTCGGTGTACCGTGGGCCTGTTCTATCGTCCACTGTTCTTATCTTCAGCCCAGGCTCATCCTCGCTACCTCCAGACACTGCGCCTGCCTCCGGAATCCGGCTAGGCTCTGAAACATTGACCTATCCTCTGAATGCAGCAGGAGGATGCATCGTGACTGCTCTCTTCCTATGCAGCAGCACGCCAAGACCTTGGGGCCCTGCCTCTCCTAGAGTGCACGCGCGCCAACTGCACAAACTTTAAAGGGCAAGTGGGAAGAAGCTCCTGGAGGTGCCCCTGATGATGTCATCATTTGACAGTAGAAAATCTATTTTTTGATGTGTATGGAAACTTCAATTGAAGTTATATTGTGAACGCCATGAGGTTCCACAGGACACTATATCCTTGGTACATTCTAAATCCAAGTGGATACCCACAGGACCTTTGGATCCTCACATTGTTACGTTTCGTGACTTGGTATTAAAGGATATAGAAAAGATCGAGAACACATCAAAGAAAAGGTATGTCCATTTTTCAAGCAACATGTGCGCTACATTACGTTCATTATCCACCAATTCTGAAATAACCATAAAACCTGCTGATAAAGGAGGAAGTACTGTCATCCAAAACACAAGCCAATATATGGAGAATTTTCAGGAACAGGTTAATGACAGTAAATATTATCGCAAGCTGCCAGAAGATCCTACCCTTCAGTTGAAAGAAGACAAGGTGGAAAGAGGATAACCAATGGGACAGTGCTATACGGGGGTACAAATTATATCGCAATGACAGAGAGGAGCATCCGGGAGGAGGTGTGGCGCTTTATGTCCAGGATGGCATAGAGTCCAACAGGATAAACATCCTGCATGAGACTAAATACAAAATTGAATCTTTATGGGTAGAAATCCCTTGTGTATCGGGGAAGACTATAGTGATAGGGGTATACTACCATCCACCTGGTCAAGATGGTGAGACGGACAGTGAAATGCTAAGAGAAATTAGGAAAGCTAACCAAATTGGTAGTGTGGTACTAATGGGAGACTTCAATTACCCCAATATTGACTGGGTAAATGTATCATCGGGACACTCTAGAGAGATAACATTCCTGAACGGAATAAATGATAGCATTATGGAGCAATTGGTTCAGGAACCGATGAAAGAGGGAGCAATTTTAGATCTAATTCTCAGTGGAGCACAGGACTTGGTGAGAGAGGTAACGGTGGTGGGGCCGCTTGGCAATAGTGATCATAATATGATCAAATTTGATTTAATGATTGGAAGAGGAACAGTGTGCAAATCCAAGGCTCTTGTGCTAAACTTTCAAAAGGGAAACTTTGATAAAATGAGAAAAATTGTTAGAAAAAAACTGAAAGGAGCAGCAACAAAAGTAAAAAATGTCCAAGAGGCGTGGTCATTGTTAAAAAATACCATTCTAGAAGCACAGTCTCGATGTATTCCACACATTAAGAAACGTGGAAAGAAGGCAAAACGATTACCGGCATGGTTAAAAGGGGAGGTGAAAGAAGCTATTTTAGCCAAAAGATCTTCATTCAAAAATTGGAAGAAGGATCCAACAGAAGAAAATAGGATAAAGCATAAACTTTGGCAAGTTAAATGTAAGACATTGATAAGACAGGCTAAGAGAGAATTTGAAAAGAAGTTGGCTGTAGAGGCAAAAACTCACAGTAAAATTTTTTTAAATATATCCGAAGCAGAAAGCCTGTGAGGGAGTCAGTTGGACCGTTAGATGATCGAGGGGTTAAAGGGGTACTTAGAGAAGATAAGGCCATCATGGAAAGATTAAATGATTTCTTTGCTTCCGCGTTTACTGAAGAGGATGTTGGGGAGGTATTCGTAATGGAGGTTTTCATGGGTAATGATTCAGATGGACTGAATCAAATCACGGTTGACCTAGAAGATGTGGTAAGCCTGATTGACAAACTGAAGAGTAGTAAATCACCTGGACCAGATGGTATACACCCCAGAGTTCTGAAGGAACTAAAAAATGATATTTCAGACCTATTAGTAAAAATTTGTAACCTATCATTAAAATCATCCATTGTACCTGAAGACTGGAGGATAGCAAATGTAACCCCAATATTTAAAAAGGGCTCCAGGGGCAATCGGGAAACTACAGACCGGTTAGCCTGATTTCAGTGCCAGGAAAAATAGTGGAAAGTGTTCTAAACATCAAAATCACAGAACATATAGAAAGACATGGTTTAATGGAACAAAGTCAGCATGGCTTTACCCAGGGCAAGTCTTGCCTCACAAATCTGCTTCACTTTTTTGAAGGAGTTTACAAACATGTGGATAAAGGTGAACCGGTAGATGTAGTATACTTGGATTTTTAGAAGGCGTTTGACAAAGTTCCTCATGAGAGGCTTCTAAGAAAAGTAAAAAGTCATGGGATAGGTGGTGATGTCCTTTCGTGGATTGCAAACTGGATAAAAGACAGGAAACAGAGAGTAGGATTAAATGGACAATTTTCTCAGTGGAAGGGAGTGGACAGTGGAGTGCCTCAGGGATCTGTATTGGGACCCTTACTTTTCAATATATTTATAAATGATCTGTAAAGAAATACGACGAGTGAGATAATCAAATTTGTAGATGACACAAAATTGTTCAGAGTAGTTAAATCACAAGCAGATTGCGATAAATTGCAGGAAGACCTTGTGAGACTGGAAAATTGGGCATCCAAATGGCAGATGAAATTTAATGTGGATAAGTGCAAGGTGATGCATATAGGGAAAAATAAACCATACTATAATTACACAATGTTGGGTTCCATATTAGGTGCTACAACCCAAGAAAGAGATCTAGGCGTCATAGTGGATAACACACTGAAATTGTCGGTTCAATATCCTGCGGCAGTCAAAAAAGCAAACATAATGTTGGGAATTATTAGAAAGGGAATGGAGAATAAAACAGAAAATGCCATAATGCCTCTGTATCGCTCCATGGTGAGACCGCACCATGAATACTGTGTACAATTCTGGTCGCCGCATCTCAAAAAAGATATAATTGCGATGGAGAAGGTACAAAGAAGGGCTAACAAAATGATAAGGGGAATAGAACAGCTCCCCTATGAGGAAAGACTAAAGAGGTTAGGACTTTTCAGCTTGGAGAAGAGACGGCTGAGGGGGGATATTATAGAGATGTTTAAAATCATGAGAGGTCTAGAACGGGTAGATGTGAATCGGTTATTTACTCTTTCGGATAGTAGAAAGACTAGGGGGCACTCTTTGAAGTTAGCATGGGGCACATTTAAAACTAATTGGAGAAAGTTCTTTTTTACTCAACGCACAATTAAACTCTGGAATTTGTTGCCAGAGGATGTGGTTTGTGCAGTTAGTATAGCTGTGTTTACAAAAATGATTGGATACGTTCTTGGAGGAGAAGTCCATTACCTGCTATTAAGTTCACTTAGGGGCAGATTTTAAAAAGTTGCGCGAGCGTGAACAAAAGTACGCCTGATTTTATAAGATACGCACGTAGCCGCACGTATCTTATAAAATCTGGGGACGGCGTGCGCAAGGCTGCGCAAATTCGGCAGCCTGTGCGCGCCGAGCCACGCAGCCTGCCTCCGTTCCCTCCAAGGCCGCTCCGATTTCGGAGCGGCCTCGGAGGGAACTTTCCTTCGCCCTCCCTGCACTTTCCCCTCCCTTCCCCTACCTAACCCACCCCCCTGGCCCTATCTAACCCCCCCCCCTTAACTTTGCGCACGTCGGCCGGCAGCCCCGCTCCGTCCTCCGGTCCCGGGGGCTGGTCCTGAGGCCTCGACCATGCCCCCAGGCCGGCACCACGCCCCCGGGCCCGCCCCCGAAATGCCGCGTCAGTAGGCCCCGCCCCCGACACGCCCCCTTACAAAAGCCCCGGGACTTACGTGCGCCGGCGTTCGAGGGCCCTGCGCGTGTAAATCTGGAAGGATTTACGCGCGCGGGCCTTTGAAAATCCGCCCCATAGATAATAGCCACTGCCATTAGCAATGGTAACATGGAATACACTTAGTTTTTGGGTACTTGCCAGGTTCTTATGGCCTGGATTGGCCACTGTTGGAAACAGGATGCTGGGCTTGATGGACCCTTAGTCTGACCCAGTATGGCATTTTCTTATGTTCTTATTGAAGATCTTTTATTAGAGAGAAATACGCCATATCTCACAAGAAAAGAACGCCAATTTTTGATGGTCCTGCACCCTAGAACTCCGGTTTTATATGGAATTCCTAAGGTGTATAAAAATTTAGAAAATCCACCTTTGTGACCAATTATATCTAGCAACGGATCCGTTTTGGAACCTTTAGCGATTTTTGATACATTTCTACAGGTTCATGTTAAAAACATGAAATCGTACATCTAGGATACCACTCAAGTCCTTAAAAAATTGGATAATTACACTTCTATTTCAGAACATTCAGTGTTTGTATCTATGGACAAAATTTCCCTCTATACTCTCACAAATGACAGCTCTAGAAATTTTGGCAGAACTTTTGGATGACCTTGATCATCGTATTCCTGTTTCTTTTTTGATGTCCATAGCAAAATTGGTTTTACAGCACAACTATTTTTTGTTTGACAATCAATTTTATGTACAGATTCATGGTATTGCCATGGTGTCTTCGGTCGCCCCTTCCGTGGCAAATTTAGTAATAAATACATTGGAAATCACACCTGTCTATACATTCCCATTTTTTGCTAACATGTCGTTTTGGGTGCGTTATATTCATGACCTTATGTTTATTTGGGAGTCAAGTGAAGATCGATTACAAGCATTTTTTGTTTGGATTAATTCAATTGATGATGATTTAAAATTCACTTTTGAACACAATAAGCTTCAAATGTCTTATTTGGACATTTTAATCATTAACAACTGAACAAAACAACTGAAAGAAACAATTTACTCAGATATCATAGTTTTCATCCAAAAGCATTCAAGAACAGCTTGCCTGTCAGCCAGTATTTCCGTCTGAGACATATTTGTTCTTCTCATCATGATTTCAAACAGCAATCATATATTTTGGCCAAAAGATTTTTGGATAGAGGATATCCACTCTCAGGAATCTGGGCAGCTTTTAAACAAGCATGGTACTCTCCTAGACAATCTCTGTTAGATTATCAATCTAAAAAAATCAACACAACGGGATGTTTGGTTTTACAACATACGGATCAGTCGGCAGCCATCATTAAGAGTGTTCAACAACATTGGCATGTATTAAGATTGCATTCTGCTTTTTTGGAACCTCCATTGATATCATTTCGGAGAGGCTCAAATATAAAAAATTTTGTTGTTCAGGCTACACCGATAACTCAGCAAACAACATCACAGGTGGTTGGTCACAGAGCCTGTGGTTGTTGTGATATGTGCAATTCCATCATAGAGTGACTTTCATGGCAACATCCGGACACTAAAGACATTTTTTTAAGAAAATTTTCCTCTGATTGCAATACACATAATGTAATATACATCATACAGTGTGGCTGTCCTTTACTTTATGTTGGACACACTTCAAGATCAATTAAAGTTTGACTACGTGAACATCGGGAGCCGTCTTAACACGAAGAATATGGAAGCTCCAATTGTACAACATTGTTTGACTGCCGGTCATGACTTTTCAAGTTTGAATTGGACCATAATAGATCATGTTCCAATTTCTCCACGTGGTGGTGACACCCGTTCTTTATTAAATTATAAAGAACAACGTTGGATTTTTAGATGAACTACAGAGCATTCGTTTGGACTGAATGATACCATTGAATGGATGTCACTAATTTAAAGAGTTGTCATCCATTGGCTGCCATTAAAACAAGTGGATTCTGATTGGTTCTGTTTCAAGTCAGTCAAAAGTTTAAATACCTCCCCCATTCATTTTTGTGGCGGCTCCATTTTTTGAAACACGCCAAAATGCTAAGAGGTGTTCTATCCGCAGAGCAAAAATGTATGTATCCAAAGTTCTTAGTAAAAACATAAGGCAATTGTTTATCTAACTATGCTTTTCTATATTGTAGTTAACTTGAAGCCCGAGCCCCTGATGAGTTCTTTAAATGAAACACACGCTTGTCAGGCGCTGTGGAGAAAGCAGTTTCAAGGTTGAAACTGCGGTACAGATTTGGGCATTTTGGGAAGGGCACATGAAGTTGCAATGCGATTCAACATCACGATAAGTGTTTTTTCGCTTTTCTTTATCTGGGGATACACTTTGCAGTGAACAAATTGTGTGGACTTTAAAAATAAGAAAGAAAAAAAAGAAAAGAAAAAAACCCATTAAGGTTTACAGTCGTTTTTGAATAATAAGCCATCGCAACAATTCCAATGATTATACACAATATATATGGTGAGCTATTCACTTTGTAATGGGTTATAAATCCCATATATATTTAAAGTGAATGAAAGGAATTCATATGTTGTAAGCGTTAAGATTGTGCTCCCATTTGAGGGTTGTTGTTCCAAAAAAACATACACATATTGGAAACCAGTCTGGATTCACACAACACCATACCATATAGTCATGTTCTTTTATAAATGGAATATACAATTGAAAATTGTATTTTCTACAGTAAAGGTGCCTATTTTGCATAGGCCGCCGGCGTGCACAAAGCCCCGGGACGCGAGTAAGTCCCGGGCCTTGGTAAAAGGGGCAGGAGGGCGCGGGTCCGGGGGCATGATGACGGTTCGGGGGCGGGCCTGGAGGGCGGTGCCGAGTTCCCCGCACTGCGGCCTGTGCCGGGGGATGGCGAGGCGGCGCATGCAAGTTACGCCTGCCTCAAGCAAGCATAACTTGTACAACAAAGGTAGTGGGGGATTTAGGTAGGGCTGGGGGGTGGGTTAGATAGGGGAAGGTGGGGGGATGCAGAAGGAAAGTTCCCTCCGAGGCCGCTCCGATTTCGGAGCGGCCTCGGAGGGAACGGAGGCAGGTTGCGCGGCTCGGCATGCGCAGGCTGCTGATTTTGTGCAGCCTTGAGCTCGCCGACCCCGGATTTTATAAGATACGCACGGCTACGCGCGTATTTTATAAAATCCAGCGTACTTTTTTAAGATCTACCCCTAAGTGTTAATGTCCCCTGATATCAGCAGGAAACAAAGTTGCTTACCGGTATCTGGTATTCTCATTGGACAGCAAGAGAATCAGTCATACATGTGGATGACATCATCTGATGGTACTGAGTACAGAATGTTTATTACTTGACCAAGAAAGGACTAGGATGGTTTTCATATTTTTGTTTGTTTTACTTTAAATTCGCACAGCACAAGTTTTATTAATAACAAGCCCAATTTTCAATAGTCTGCATAAGTCACCAAATGCATTGATAGATGTACCTACGTATATAGAAGAAGACAATTTCTAACAAGATTTTTCACATTGTGGTGGTGATTAGTTTAATAAGATATAGATAAGTCACAGTTTCAAGTTTTTCTGGACACCTTTGAATTGTATATAATTTCAAACTTTTTAAATTGCAAAAATATTTAAAAACAAATATTTGTAGCAAATTTTGCCTTATATAGACCAATAATTAAAGATAAGGGAGAGAAAAAACTATGTAAAGACATTTATTGATGATGCCTATTATGATGGTCACTAAATTATTTTCATATACATTATTGGTATCTCTGGCACAACATCACAATGGTTTAGCTCATACCTAGAGGACAGACAATATAAAGTGAAAATTGGCAAAATTGAATCAGAGTCCATCAAAATTACCCATGGTGTACCACAAGGCTCCTCCCTATCTTCCACCCTTTTAAATATATACATGCTCCCCCTATGCAAACTCCTATCAGATCAAGGCCTCACCTTCATTTACGCTGACGACGTCCAAATCCTCATATCCATCTCTGAATCCATAACCACCTCCTTTGGGACAACTACCTCACTTCAATTAAACAACTCCTCAATCAAATGAACCTCACACTCAACTCTGACAAAACTGAACTATTAATATTAAACCACAAATCAAAAGGAGTATTCCCCTCTTTATCCTCCCCCCAGCATGCACATCCCCCCATTTCTAAAGAAGTAAGAAACTTGGGGTCACAATAGATAATGAGCTAAACCTAAAAAAATTCATAAATTCAATCATAAAAGACGGCTTCTATAAACTACACGTCTTAAAAAAATCTAAGACCCCTCCTCCATCAAAATGACTTCAGAAACGTCCTACAGGCACTCATCCTATCCAAGATAGACTACTGCAATGTGGGAAATATAAGCTTTGCCAGCAAGCCATTTCATCAGGGTTAAACACTAACTTCCCTTCTCCCTGACATTTGCCTGAATAAAAGCATCACTTGTGCTTAAGCCTCTCTGCCTAGGAAAGGATACCTGACTGCCCTGAATTCCTGGGGGAGGGGCTGGGTGTTCCCTAGTCAGAGGCAGGACAAAGTCAGGAGGTATAGATTTCAGCAGCCAATGAGATCCGTGCACACCCCCTGAGCCAAAGCCAATAGTGTAGGGACTCATCTGTTGCTATGGGGAAAGTAGCCAATCATGTAATGACACATCATCTGCCTTTGTATGAATGTACAATAAAAGAGAGTGCTGGATTGTGCTCAAGTCCTTTTGACCTGCCTGCCATGAAAGCTGCCTGAAGTGTCTTCTTTGCCTCCATATTCAACATCTGGTGACCCCGACGTGATACTCTCAGCTCATTCGGCTGGACATAGCCTAAGTGCGCACTGTTCAACAGATTTGCAAATCGTAAGTATATTTAAAGTACTTTTTAGTATATTTAAGTATTTTTTAGCAAGTTTGTTCCCCACATTCGTGAGCATGGGAAGTGATTTGACTGTACAGCAAAGGCTACATGCTAGAGAGCTGCAGCAAATCATCAAGAATTATTATTTCATCACCAGAAGAAAAGAAATAGCGCAAGTCAGCCTGGGGGACTTAGAAAAATTAATAAGTGAAATAGCTTGCCGTTGCCCTTGGTATTCACAGGCTGGAACTCTGAATATTCAGGACTGGATTTTAATAGGTAATAATCTTCATATGGCTCCCAGAGCTCCCATAAAGCAGTTATTAATCTGGCAAAAATGTACAGAGGCCATAGAACACATAGGAAAAAAAGGTTTCAAGGCAGCAGTTTCAAACCATGTGCTTTTAGAAGCAGGCAAACTCAATCAGAATACCCTTCTCCCATCTTATGCTCAGTCTCCCTCAGAGACAGCAAATTCTTTGTATCAGCTCTCCATACCCACACCCAAGCCCATTCACACCTTCCCCACTTCTTTAGAAAAGCAGTCCTTGAGAACAAATGAACCACAACCTGGCCTGGGTGGGGCGATTAGCATTGAATTTCAGCAGAAACAGCAAAAAGAAAGCCTTACAGAAAAATAATAGATGGAAGGACTTCAAGCCTTCCCCATCACAGAAAAGAACCATGAACAAAGGGGGACAGAAAATGAAATAGAACATCTGGGGACACACACTCACATGGCTCCTGTGGCTTCCTCTGCGTCCATCTCAGAGAAAAGGCCCCAGGAAACTGAAAACACTGAGGTCAGAAAAACTAGCCTTCCTCCATCTTGCCTGCAACCCCCTTCCCCCACCAACCACTCCCTGTACCCTCATTTGCCATTGCCTGAGACAGTCATTAATTCTGCATCACCAATTTGTCCAGGTAAATTACCATCTCAAACCACTGCTCCCGGTAACAATTTATGTGCCGCGGTCAGCATGGGATTTCACCTAGAACATGGAAATCTCACAAGAGAGGAATTATTGAAAGGGATTCAAGCCTCTCCTATTACAAAAGGGATTAAAGAGCTGGGTGTGGCAGCAATAGAGTTGAGTGCCGCCCGGAATGCCATGAGCAGTGGCTATGCCCCCAGGTCTTCAAAGAAATCAGCGAATAAGACCTTGGGCCAGGCAGCTGCACTCCTGCGTTACAAGCAAAGAAAATATCAATATGAAAAAAATGATTTAATTAGACTCCTGCGTTACAAGCAAAGAAAAAATCACTATGAAAAAAATGATTTAATGAGAAAGTACAATGACCTGTTACAAACCAGACTACACCTAGTGCTGGAGCAGACACAGCAAACTTGGAAAAAATGGTTTCTGTTAGTCTTTGAATTCAGTTACAAAAAATCTGCATACTTTGAGAGTATTTCCCCCACAGAGGGTGTATGCAGAGCCTTATGTTAAAACTGTACTGAAATTTGAACAAGTACTGTGTGGATTTCATGTGAAATGTTCACTTTTTGCAAAATTTATTTGGCTCACATTTAAAATGACTCCATTTCTCTGAGATTTAAGTTTATAAGCAATTGCTTGCATTGCCAGCGCACAGATTCTTATTGTAATTTTCCCTATAGGAGAAAAATAGTATCTGTCTGCAAGGAATCAGCAAGTACTTGCCAGCCATTGTTTCTGGTTAATGCAATCTAAATTGTTAAACAATGCTATCTTTCAGTTCCTATTGACTGAAGGATTAACTCCTTGGGTGCAGTTCTTTTCTTTTGAGAAACACTGCTCCTCCCCCCCTTTACTGTCTTTCTGTTAACTCTTGCTTGCCACTCATGGGGGAGGGAGGGAGAACTTTTGGAAAGAAAAAAAAAAACTGGACTTAGTCCTGCAGTTTCTCTCTCTAGTTTCTATGTTATAACTCAGACAGATCTCCTGCTGATCCAAATCTTTTCCCTCAACCTTCAATGCATTACTGCACTAGCCCTTCCTCGTCTCACTCTCTTTCTGTTAATCTTTTTAATACTTTCAAACATACTTTCAAACTTCTTTAATACTAAACTGAGGTTACTGACAAGGACATTTAATAGTAGTTACAGTCACTTTAGCGCGAACAGCGTGTTTAATTTCCTATTCTAATAATTATAAGAAGAAATTCTATTCTGATATTCCACATTGAAAGTAAGCTCAGAGTATTATTGATTGCAACCTGGAACAATAGTTGCAATCTATAAAGTAATGATGGTGTCTCCACTAGGAGGCGCTATGTTATTCTACAAGTTATATTATATTATTGTTTTAATAATTCTGTTGTATAATAGTTTTTATTTTTCAGATCTGCGGTCCTCATGTCTTAAGAACACTTCAGTTTTATTTTCTTTTGCACAAAATTTATACAGAATTCTGAACCTTAAATTTTTACTGATAGAGGTTGCTACATATAAAGCAATCCCTCCCAAGCCTTTTCTTGCAAATCCAAATTGATTTTATTAAATTGAATGATATAATTGATTCTCCAAGGTTAAGAAAGTAAGAATTTCACTTTAATCCTTACCTTAATAAATTTTTGCTGTATGCCAGTTTTTAATATTTTCCAGATTTACAGCCTTCCTGCCATGAGGAGATGTGAAGGTGAACACTTTGCAGTTTATTTTAACATTTTTCTAACGCCTTTTGACTTTTGACCCTTGATCTAATTTTGTTTTTGATAACTTTTTGATAAGATTTTTAGCTTAAATTATGTGTTATCTGTTGCCTGTCTTGATGTCAAGAAGACTATGAATGAATATTTGCAGGATGGATGAATATGTGTCAGTTTTGTGTAAATTAATATTTGCAGGATGAATGAATATGTGTCAGTCTTGTGTAACATATGTTTAATGTAATGTCTAATATACTTGTCATTTGTGATTCAGCTTACAGCAAATTACTTTTCCTTTAAATGATTAATTTACATTTATTGCTATTTTACTGAATGAAAATTGATCACTGCATAAAAACTTTCTTGATAATGGGGTTACCCTCTGTTCTGAAAACTAATAATGGCTCTGCTTATTGCAGCCATTCCTTTGCATGAATTTTGTCAATAATTGAATATTAAATACTTATTTGGCATCCTCTACAACACCACAGGGCAAGCCATTGTGGAGAGAGCCAATCATACCCTTAAGAGCTCTGGACCAAACAAAAAGAAAAAGGAGGGATTGCCCCTGGATTTTCCCCCTGAACAAAGTATTGTTTACTTTAAATCATCTAAACATATCAGGTTCACATAAGAACACAGCCATGAGTAATCATTATGGGACTAGGGTTAGTCACCCACAGCCATCAGTTTTGTATAGAATATTTAATGTCTGGTATGGTCCCGTTCCCTTAAAATGGGGAACGAGGATATGTTTCTCTGCTTGCTTCCACAGGTATATCAAGCCGTGGAACGATGGAAAGGTGCCCAGGTCTACAGGACCCGATCCCCAACTTCTCCATGAGCCTCCACAGCCCTCAGAAGGACAGAGACCGGACTCCTTGAAAAAAGCAGCACCACATGACCTGGGGACAGATCAAGGCCCTATCCAACCAATCTGCACAACTCTTAGAACAGCAAGGCCTTGAGAAAACTCCAGAGAACTTATTAGCCGCCTTTTCTTGCCTGAATGCCAACTCATTAACAATTGTGTTCTGCACCCTCATCTTTTGCCTTATTTCTCCAACTATGGCGATTTCAGAACAAGGACTCTGACAGGACAACATGTACATCCTCGATGCACAGAACTTTTCACATCTGTTGAATCGAACAGACTGTTGGATCTGCACACACATGCCAACCCATGCCTGCGGAGAACGACTGATGCATGCTGTACCATTTAACCTTACAGTATGGACTAATTATCCTTTACAGAGAGGTGTTTTCATTAACTCTCCAGTTAATAATACCATACTACACATTGGTAGCCGTATTCAAGAGACTGCCGCTCTTTGTTGGGACTATGATACAGGGGATGGAAAGGGAATTCAGGTGGGAAATATCCATATTGTAACCAAACTTTTGTATTAATCACTGAACACTTACATAATTATACCACATATATGTATGCAATTGGCAGATTTCAGGATGTGCAGTGGGAGACCCAAGCAGGTACAGAAAGTATAGAGGGGATGAGGGATTTACCCTTTGTAGTTATATAACCCAAATGATATGAATTACAGAGACTTACACATCCTAGCTAACTGGACGACTGCCCTATTTAATCAGACAGTCCATGCATTAAAACTACTCACAACAGAAGTTTCTCAGATTAGAGAAGTAGCATTACAGAACAGCTATACCTTAGAAACCATTTTAGCCTTAAAGGGTGGTGTTTGTGCATTAATTGGATCTCATTGCTGTGTGTACATATCAGACTATAAAGCAAACCTCACACATACCATAGAGCAGATAGAAACCATGGTTGCTGATGCACCACTTTCAGACAGAATACCAACTTCTCCATGGGACTGGCTATGGTCCTGGCTCCCTGATATTTCTGGTCTCAAAAGGGTGATTTCTATTATAATGACCATAATTGTCTTAATTATCTGCCTGTGATGCTGTATTCAGTGCATACCCAACCCTCATATCCATATTGAAACCTTGCTCTCAGCCCGGATACAAAGATGTCTTGTAAGATGCCTAATAGGGAATCCTGAGCCATGCAGCGTTGGCACACCACGCTGCACCAGCTCTGGGTGATATGGAGATTCAGGAGCTCATCGGCAGCTGGCACACCACGCCGAATCAGCTTTCTTCTCTCCATAATCCCCCCTCCCCTATTTCCAGCCCATACCAAGACATAACAGATTTCAGTAAGGGTCTAAAGGTTTATTGAGCTGCCTAAACAAAAACAGAAAGGGTGAGATGTGGGAAATATAAGCTTTGCCAGCAAGCCATTTCATCAGGGTTAAACACTAACTTCCCTTCTCCCTGACATTTGCCTGAATAAAAGCATCACTTGTGCTTAAGCCTCTCTGCCTAGGAAAGGATACCTGACTGCCCTGAATTCCTGGGGGAGGGGCTGGGTGTTCCCTAGTCAGAGGCAGGACAAAGTCAGGAGGTATAGATTTCAGCAGCCAATGAGATGATCCGTGCACACCCCCTGAGCCAAAGCCAATAGTGTAGGGACTCGTCTGTTGCTATGGGGAAAGTAGCCAATCATGTAATGACACATCATCTGCCTTTGTATGAATGTACAATAAAAGAGAGCGCTGGATTGGGCTCAAGTCCTTTTGACCTGCCTGCCATGAAAGCTGCCTGAAGTGTCTTCTTTGCCTCCATATTCAACACTGCAACTCCCTACTTTTGGGACTCCTAGCTACCTCCCTTAAGCCCCTACAAATGCTCCAAAATGCCACCGCCAGAATCCTCACAAACTCCAGAAGAAACGACCACATCACCCCTATACTAAAACACTGGCTCCCCATATACCTCAGAATATGATTCAAGACTCTTACCCTAGTTCACAAAACACTATACAGCCATAATATAAACTGGCTCAACACATCCTTCCACTTTCAGCATTCAGCACCCCCCCCCCCCCCATCCCGAAGAACCACAAGATCAACCAATAATGGCACGCTACCTACAACCTCCCCCAAACTCATTAATCTTTCCTCAACACGAGTACGTGCTTTCTCCATTGCCGCTCCCACCATATGGAATTCAATGCCACTGGACCTAAGGCTGGAATCTAACACCTTTAATTAAAAAAAAAAAAGTTAAAAACCTGGCTCTTTAAACAAGCCTACCAATAGCTCTCATACAATATCCTTTCACTATCTTGCTCTTTCGACCCCTCTCAATTACCACTCAGATCCTTTCTACCCCTCCCAATTACCACTCAGATCCTCCTCCTCAGTATCATTACTCACAGTATTGAATCTCACTAATCAACATGTAAACCACAAAAATGTTAATAGTTAATATTTATAATATCTTGCTTTCCTCCCTGCATTTTCTTTATTGTTCCTTCCCCCTCTTCACCCTCCACCTACTTCACTGCATGCCATTCTGTTATCTCCTAGTTACCTGTCCTGTTATGATGTAATTTCTTTTCCGAGTTCAATTGTTATTATGTTTCTTTCTTTATTTATTTATTTATATAATAGCTTTTATATACTGGCATTAGTATGAAACATCATGCCGGTTCACATTTTAACAAAATGAGTGGAAAATACATTGAAACAAGGAGATAAGGGTGGGGAATCAATGCCAACTGGGCAACGATATTACAGGTTTGAAAAAGAAAGAATAAATAGCACAATCAAATAGCAAATTCAAAACTGAAATTATAACAATTCAACATGATAATTGCAATAGAATAGAGAAGATGAATACTCAGAGATTACATTGTATTAAAAGGGGGAACTAAAAGGAGAGAGCACGTGGTTCACAACGTAGAAGCTTGGATCAAGAAGTACAATAAGTGGGAGGTAAAAGCCTTGGATCAAGAAGTACAGTAAGTGGGGTTAAAAGCCTCAAATAATGTAAACCGATGTGGGGGGTAAACCGATGTAATGTAAACCGATGTGGGGGGTAAAAGCCTCAAATAATGTAAACCGATGTGATGTGTAAACGAATGTCGGTATATAGCAAATGTTGCTTACCTGTAACAGGTGTTCTCACAGGACAGCAGGATGTTAGTCCTCACATTGGGTGACATCACAGGATGGAGCCCAATCATGGAACACTTTTGTCAAAGTTTCCAGAACTTTGACTGGCCCCTACTGGGCATGCCCAGCATGGCACTAACCCTGCTGCCAGCAGGGGTCCCCCTTCAGTCTTATTTAAAAGCTACAGGCAGTGCCGAAAAATAAAATAATAAAATGTTACGAACCCGCACCAGGCGGGTTTCGTGAGGACTAACAACCTGCTGTCCTGTGAGAACACCTGTTACAGGTAAGCAACATTTGCTTTCTCATAGGACAAGCAGGATGGTAGTCCTCACATATGGGTGAGTACCGAGCTGAGGATGTCTGAGCATGCACTAAATGTACCCAGGTGTGCAAAGCACTAGGACTGGGATAAAATTTGGCCGAGGGCATCCTGAACCCTAACGGGCAGGCGGAAGGGTGTTGATACGTCACGTTGTAAACAGGTTGCAAAGGACAGACCGGCCGAAGATGG
Organism: Rhinatrema bivittatum; assembly: GCF_901001135.1. Lineage (NCBI taxonomy): Eukaryota > Metazoa > Chordata > Amphibia > Gymnophiona > Rhinatrematidae > Rhinatrema > Rhinatrema bivittatum. The sequence goes on along the minus strand of NC_042619.1, from coordinate 105,905,578 downwards.
AATCTTGTCTTTCGGCTTTTTCCAAGCAATAGTGGGCTGCAAAGGTATGGAGAGAACTCCAGGTGGCAGCCCTGCAAATGTCAGGAAGCGGCACCGATCACAGGTGTGCTACTGAAGTCGCCATGGCCCTCACAGAGTGTGCTTTAACACGGTCTTGAAATGGAATGCCCACTTGCTGATAGCAAAAGGATATGCAGTCTGCCAACCAGGAGAAGAGAGTCTGCTTACCCACAGGCTTCCATAACTTGTTAGGATGGAAAGAGACAAACAATTGAGTGCTTTCCCTGTGGGCAGCTGTACGGTCTAGGCAGAATGCTAGAACTCGTTTACAGTCAAGGGTATGCAGAGCCTGTTCTCCTGGATTGGAATGGGGCCTGGAAAAAAAGGTAGGTAGTATGTGGATTGATTTAGATGAAAATCCGAAACTACCTTGGGTAAGAATTTAGAGTACCGCCCAGTCCTGCAGAAGTTTAGTGTAAGGCGGATAGGTAACTAGGACCTGTAATTTACTAACTCTGAGAGCTGAAGTGATTGCCAAAAGGAAAATCACTTTCCATGTGAGATATCGAAGGTCACAGGAGTGAAGAGGCTCGAATAGTGGTTTCATGAGCCGACCTAAAACCAGGTTAAAATCCCAAGAAGGGGGCCAGAGGACACAGTAGAGGCTTGAGGTGAAGCAAGCCTTTCAGAAAACATGTTACAAGGGGTTGTACTGATATAGGAACATCTCCGACACCTTTATGGAAGGCGGCTACAGCACTGACATGCATTCTTATGGAAGAAGTTTTTAGACCTGACTGACAAGTCATAGAGATAGTCTAAAAATTTCGTGATTGGATAGGTAAAGGGGTCAAGGGATTGAGAAGAGCACCATGACGTAAACCTGTTCCATTTGTAAGAGTAAAATTTTCTCGTGGAAGGCTTCCGTGAAGCAATCAAGACACAGGGAACTGGTTCAGAAAGTTAAGTGGTTGAAGGATTAACCTTTTAACATCCATGCCGTCAGGGACAAGGCTTAAAGATTGGGGTGGCGGAGGCACCCATCGGTTTGAGTGATCAGAAGTGAGTCTTTTCCCAAGGGAATGTGCCTGCAAATGGAGAGATCCTGAAGTATTGGAAACCACACTTGGCGTGGCCAGTGAAGTGCTATCAGGATCATGGTTCCCTTGTCCTGACGTAACTTCATGAGAATCTTCGAGAGAAGAGGAAGTGGAGGGAATGCATAAAGTAGACCGGTTGCCCACGAGAGGGAGAATGTGTCTCTGGGTTGAGAGTGTTTGCACTTCAAATTAAAAAAGAAGTTAAAAAAATGGTTATTCAAACGAGTCTATCCGGACTAACCCCCCCACCCCCCCACACACACCTTTATCTACATCAAGCCCCGGCATAGGTCTAACACTCCATTTGTCATCCCTTTCACCCCTCTATAATAATTGCACTTTTTAACCCCCGCAGAGGAAATCCTATCCTTTCCTTATATTATATTCCTTGTTGTAAAGGACTCCTTTGTTTTCTTGTTGTTAAGTTACTTTTCTATTCTGCACTTGTGTGACTCCCCTTCCCAGTTGTAACTCCCTGTTAACATGTAATTTCTATCTGCTGTTCAAATGTAAACCGGTGTGCCTATAACATATCAGAATGAATATACCACTTCTGCTCTCCAATCCTCTAGCATTGTTTGATAACCAGTTGTAAAGTGAATGTAAAGTTTGTAATTTTATAGTATGTCAAACATTATGTATGTTTTATGATGCAAACCGCTAAGATGGATAAGTAACTACCCCTAGTGCGGTATATAAAAACTTTTAAATAAATAAATAAATGATGTCCCCACTAATACCAGTATATAAAAGTCTTTAAATAAATAAATAAATAAACACATACATACATAAATACTTTGTGTTTTTGAGGAGACGCAAAGAGGTCTATCTGAGGATATCCCCATTGTTGGAAGATGGAGTTCGCTACTGAGGGGTTGAGAGACCACTCATGCGGTTGAAAGATGCGACTCAGCTTGTCTGCCAACACATTGTCCACTCCCGCCAACCAGGTGGCCCTGAGGTACATTGAATGGGAGAGAGCTTCCGCCCAGATCTGTGCAGCTTCCTGACACAGAAGGAAGGAGCCCGTGCCTACCTGTTTGTTGATGTACCACATGGCCACCTGGTTGTCCGTCTGGATCAGGATAACTTGATTTGAGAAGTGATCCTGAAATGCCCTGAGAGCATATCTGATTGCTCGAAGCTCCAGGAAATTTATTTGGTGTTTGGCTTCCTCTGGAGACAAAGATCCTTGTGTCTGCAGACTGGCCACATGGGCTCCCCAGCCGAGGTTGGAAGCATCGGTGGTGAGAGTTAATTGAGGGTCTGGAGCCTGAAAGGGCAAGGCTTGGAGGAGATTGTTTTGGTTTCTCCACCAGGCAAGAGACTGACGGAGTGAGTCGGTTACATGGACAATGGTCGACAGGGGCTGAATGCTTTGAATCCATTGTGACTGTAGAGTCCACTGCATGACTCTCATGGCCAAACGGGCCATTGGTATGACTTGCACTGAGGACGCCATGTGTCCCAGGAGGATGAGAAAGTGGCGTGCCGTCGCGGAGTGCTGAGATTGCAGCTGGTGCGCAAGAGACACGAGAGTGAGAGCTCGCTGTCAGGGTAGAAAAGCCTTTGCCTGCAAGGTGTCCAAGTCTGCGCCCCAATGAACGACAAGGTTTGAGATGGGACTAAAGAGGATTTGTTGTAATTGACGAGAAATCCTAATGAAATTAGAGTGTGTAAGGTTAGATTGAGGGACAACAGAGCAGCCTGCTGATTGGGAGCCCTGATTAACCAATCATCTAGATAGGGGTAGACATGAACACCCTGATTCCATAGGAAGGCTGCAACTACTACAAGGCATTTCGTGTAGACTCGTGGCGCAGACGCTAGGCCGAATGGAAGCACTCGGTACTGGTAGTGCTTGGGGCCTACTAAAAACCTCATGTATTTGCGATGAGATAGAGTTATCACAATATGAGTGTATGCGTCCTGGAGGTCGAGAGAGCAGAGCCAGTCTTCTCTTTGTAGAAGAGGAAGAAGCGAGCCTAAGGTTACCATCTTGAACTTCTCCCACTGGAGATACTTGTTGAGGATCCGTAGGTCCAGAATAGGACAAACGCCTCCTGATTTTTTGGTGATTAGAAAGTACCGGGAATAGAATCCTAGGCCATGCTGAGAGTAGGTTATGGGTTCTATTGCCTTGGACTGGAGAAGGAGGATCCAGAAGGATGGAGTGATCGGATGTTCTCCACGTTGGAAGAGATGGGGAGTCCGGTGGCACGGAGAGAAAGTTCAGATTGTAACCTTGAGCAATTATCGCCAGTACCCATTGGTCTGAGGTGATTGAGTGCCATATGTTGTTGAAGTGGCACAATCGACCTCCCACTGGTATGTGAGGCAATAGAAGCTGGCTGCTTCTCTCTAGGTAGAAGTCAAAAACCTGAAGCAGGACCTGGTTGAGGAGCTACTTGTGGTTTTTGTTTCCGTGTCTGACGAGACTGGGCTTTTTGAAAAGGTCTCGTGGAACGGGATCTGGTTGGTGGCGGGTAGGACTTCTTCGGGAGGAAGAATGACTTCTTAGAGTCCTTCCAGAATGGCTGTTTGGAAGAGTAGTCAGAAGGCATCAGAGAGAGCTGTCTTAGGGTCTCATGATGGTCCTTAGGTTCTGCCACTGTCCGTTGAATCTGTTCTCCAAACAGATTATCTCCTACACAGGGTAGGTCAGATAACCTATCTTGTACCTCAGGGCGAAGGTCGGAAGACTTGAGCCAGGCCCATCTCCTTACCGAAACAGCTGTTGCAGATACTCTAGTAGCAGTATCAAAGATATCGTAGGATGATCTGATCTCATGCTTGCCTGCCTCAAACCCCTTGCTTACTAGGATTTGGAATTGCTCTTGAAATTGCTGAGGCAGGGAGTCTGTTAAATCTTGCATCTGCTTGAAAATGACCCTATTATATTGGGTCATATACTGCTGATAAGCGGCAATTCGGGAGATGAGCATTGCTCCTTGGAAGACACGGCGACCAATGGCATCTAGAAACTTCTGTTCCTTGCCAGAGGAAAAGAAGTGTGAGGCTTTGATCTTTTTGCTCTTTTCTGTGCAGATTCTACCACTACAGATTGGTGATCCAATTGAGGTTTTTGAAATCCTGGAGCTGACTGCACCAAATAGGCAGTGTCAGCTTTTCTGTGGACTGGAGTAATGGAGCCAGGATGTTCCCAGTTCTTCTTGAGGAGATCTAGAAGAACCTGGTGGATAGGGATGGAGGTTATTTCCTTGGGAGCATCCAGGACTTGAAGCAATTCCATCATCTGATGTCTATCATCTTGTTCAGTCTGTAATTGGAAGGGAACCAATTCAGACATTTCCTTAACAAAATTTATAAAGAAAAGGTCCTCTGGAGGAGAACACTTTCTACATTCAGTGGATGAAGGTGGTGAAGGCTAATCAACGGTGTCTGGGGAAGAATCATCAGTCCAGGTATCATAGGGATCAGCACCTGCCCCTCTAGGAGCTAGAGGGGGACGGGGTGGTGGGATACCTGAGGGTCCTGGTCTAACCTCCAAAGAAATCAAAGGAATAATTCAAGGCACCGATAAAGGCATCAAAGGCACCGGTGCAAGCATTGAGGGCATCGGTGGCGCGGACGGGCATATCGGCACCGATGGTCAGATTGGTGGCGAGGGACGTATCGGCATCGATGGCTGAGGCAGAACTCCCATTGGAGGGATGCGGAACGATGTTTCTCCTCCTGATGACAAAGTAAGCGGGGAGGGCACCGGAGCCATCAATGACCTGGGGTCCATCGGTGGAAAAGCGCAATGAGTGCTTCCATTCTGGAGAGCAGCAGTGCCAATGCTGCCGGAATCAGGTTGGTGGTCGGTTCCACAATCGGTACCGGTGTCGGTGCCGGAGGAACCTGGAATTGTTGCATCGCCTTGTCGATGGCCACCTGAACCATCCGGTCCAGTTCTTCTCAGAGACCTGGAGCAAGCAGCCCAGGCTCAGGAACAGAAGAAGGAGGCAAAGGCATAGCCGGAGGGACCACTGTTAAAGGCGGAGTCGCGGCTCCCGATACCCTGACGGGTGAGGGTTGCCTCAGCGACCCGGTCGCCGAAAAGGTCGGTGCCTTTTCTGGACGGGGTTTCTTTGATGGCGGCTCAGACGATGGTGAGGTCAATGATTTTGCTCCTTCGATGGTCTGAGACTTTCGATGTCAATGGTGATGTTTGTCTCTATGATCCCCTCGGTCCTGAGGGGGAGTAGAGGCTGTCGAAGGCCGAGATGTAGTCGACACTGGACGGTCACTAGCCATTGGTTGATGCTGGCGCGAAGTTGATGGAGCAGATTCGGACGACGTCGATGCAATGGACGGAGTCGGGGTTTGAGCACGGAAGAGATGTTCCATCTTCTCCATTCTGGCCTTGTGACCTTTTGGTGTCATTAGGGCACATTTGGTGTAGGTCAAGATATCGTGCTCTCGTCCAAGACGCATTACACAGACTTTATGGGGGTCGGTGATGGACATGGAGCGATTACAGTCCGGGCACCTACGGAACCCCGACGCCATGGAAAAAATTTAGCCGTGGTGTGGTCAACGGCCAGTAGGCCGTGAGGGCCAAACTCGACGGTAATCGATGGAAAAACAGGTAAAAACTTACTGGAGTACCGCAGCTTGGAAAAGTTAAAGGAGGGACCCCTGTGGGGCAAATTAACTTTAGTAATTCCATGAGGAATATTCCTGTCAGGAATCTCTGCAGAGCTCCTTAACTGCGAGGCTACTGCTGTGCGGAAAAAAGAAGACTGAAGGGGGAACCCTGCTGTCTGCAGGGTTAGTGCCATGCTGGGCATGCCCAATAGGGGCCAGTCAAAGTTCTGGAAACTTTGACAGAAGTGTTCCATGATTGGGCTCCATTCTGTGATGTCAGACAGATGATGAAATGCTAAGAGAAATCAGGGAAGCAAACCAATTTGGCAGTGCAATAATAATGGGAGATTTCAATTACCCCAAAATTGACTGGGTAAATGTAACATCAGGACTTGCTTGAGACATAAAGTTCCTGGATGTAATAAATGATTGTTTCATGGAGCAATTGGTTCAGGAACCAACAAGAGAGGGAGCTATTTTAGATTTAATTCTTAGTGGAATGCAGGATTTGGTGAGAGAGGTAACGGTGGTGGGGGCCACTTGGCAACAGTGATCATAACATGATCAAATTTAAACTAATAACTGGAAGGGGGACAATAAGTAAATCAGCAGCTCTAACACTAAACTTTCAAAAGGGAAACTTTGATAAAATGAGGAAAATAGAAAAAAGCTGAAAGGTGCAGCTGCAAAGGTTAAAAGTGTTTAAGAGGCTTGGACATTGTTTAAAAATACAATCCTAGAGGCGCAGTCCATATGTATTCCACACATTAAGAAAGGTGGAATGAAGGCAAAACAATTATCATCATGGTTAAAAGGTGAGGTGAAAGAGGCTATTTTAGCCAAAAAAAAATCCTTCAAAAACTGGAAGAAGGATCCATCTGAAGAAAATATGATAAAACATAAGCATTGTCAAGTTAAGTATAAAACAGTGATAAGACAGGCAAAGAGAGAATTTGAAATGAAGTTGGCCATAGAGGCAAAAACTCATAATAAAAACTTTAAAAAATATATTCAAAGCAAGAAACCTGTGAGGGAGTCAATTGGACCATTAGATAACCAATGGGTTAAAGGGGCTCTTAGGGAAGATAAGGCCATTGCAGAAAGACTAAATTAATTCTTTGCTTCCGAGTATACTAATGAGGATGTTGGGGAGATACCAGTTCTGGAGATGGTTTTCAGGAGTGATGAGTCAGACAAACTGTATGAAATCACTGTGAACCTGGAAGATGTAGTAGGCCAGATTGTCAAACTAAAGAGTAGCAAATCAACTGGACCGGATGGTATGCATCCTAGGGTACTGAAGGAACTAAAAAAGGAAATTTCTGATCTATTAGTTAAAATTTGTAACCTATCATTAAAATCATCCATTTACCTGAAGACTGGAGGGTGGCCAATGTAACCCCAATATTTAAAAAAGGCTCCAGGGGTGATCTGGGTAACTATAGACCAGTGAGCCTAACTTCAGTGCCGGGAAAAATAGTGGAAACTATTCTTAAGATCAAAATCATAGAACATATAGAAAGACATGATTTAATGGAACACAGTCAACACGGATTTACCCAAGGGAAGTCTTGCCTAACAAATCTGCTTCATTTGTTTTGAAGGGGTTAATAAACATGTGGATAAAGGTGAACCGGTAGATGTAGTGTATTTGGATTTCCAGAAGGCATTTGACAAAGTCCCTCATGAGAGGATTCTACGAAAACTAAAAAGTCATGGGATAGAAGGTGATGTCCTTTCATGGATTACAAACTGGTTAAAAGACAGGAAAGAGAGAGTAGGATTAAATGGTCAATTTTCTCAGTGTAAAAGGGTAAACAGTGGAGTACCTCAGGGATCTGTACTTGGATATATATAAATGATCTGGAAAGGAATACGACGAGTGAGGTTATCAAATTTGCGGATGATACAAAATTATTCAGAGTAGTTAAATAACAAGCAGACTGTGATATATTACAGGAGGACCTTGCAAGACTGGAAGATTCGGCATCCAAATGGCAGATGAAATTTAATGTGTTGCATATAGGGAAAAATAACCCTTGCTGTGGTTACACGATGTTAGGTTCCATATTAGGAGCTACCACCCAGGAAAAAAATCTAGGCTCAGTGTGCTGCAGCAGTCAAAAAAACAAACAGAATGTTAGGAATTATTAGGAAGGGAATGGTTAATAAAACGGAAAATGTCATAATGCCTCTATATCGCTCCATGGTGAGACCACATCTTGAATACTATGTACAATTTTGGTCACCGCATCTTAAAAAAGATATAGTTGCAATGGAGAAGGTACAGAGAAGGGCAAACAAAATGATAAAGGGGATGGAACAGCTCCCCTATGAGGAAAGGCTGAAGAGGTTAGGGCTGTTCAGTTTGGAGAAGAGACGGCTGAGGGGGGGATATGATAGAGGTCTTTAAGATCATAAGAGGTGTTGAACAAGTAGATGTGACTCGATTATTTACACTTACGAATAATAGAAGGACTAGGGGGCATTCCATGAAGTTAGCAAGTAGCACATTTAAGAATAAACAAAGAAAATTCTTTTTCACTCAACGCACAATAAAGCTCTGGAATTTGTTGCCAGAGGATGTGGTTAGTGCAGTTAGTGTAGCTGGGTTCAAAAAAGGTTTGGATAAGTTCTTGGAGGAGAAGTCCATTAACGGCTATTAATGTGGAGATTACTTACCTAATAATCTCGTTTTCCTTAGTGTAGACAGATGGACTCAGAACAAGTGGGTATAGTGTGCTCGTGCTAGCAGTTGGAGACGGATCTGACGTCAGCACGGGTACATATATCCCCACAGGAAGTGAAGCTCTTCAGTAATCTTCCTTGCAAAAGCTGTTATGGATATATGTGTACTGACGATCAAAGAAATAGTGAAAACAGGATTCCCCTGACCGATTGATAGTAGCTGGAGACCGCCAGCATTCCCAACCAGAAGGCGTCGACACCTGGCAGAGTGGACGCACTCATGGAAGAAGTGATAAGGCTTACCTTGAATCGGTGAACCCAATGACTACAGGCAGCTGGGCGGGATGCTGAGTCCATCTGTCTACACTAAGGAAAACGAGATTATCAGGTAAGTAATCTCCACATTTCCTGTCGTGTAGCCAGATGGACTCAGAACAAGTGGGATGTACAAAAGCTTTACTCCCGGACTGGGCGGGAGGCTGCCTGAGGACCGTGTAAGACCGCCCTCGCAAATGCTGTGTCCTCCCTGGCCTGGACATCCAGACGGTAAAACCTGGAGAAGGTATGGAGGGAGGACCATGTCGCCGCTTTACATATTTCTGCAGGCGACAGCATCCTAGATTCCGCCCAAGATGCTGCTTGGGCTCTGGTAGAATGGGCCTTGACTTGTAGAGGCGGTGACTTCCCGGCCTCTACGTAGGCTGCTCTGATGACTTCTTTAATCCAGCGGGCGATGGTGGGCCGAGAGGCCGCTTCACCTTGTTTCTTCCCGCTGTGAAGGACGAACAGATGGTCAGTCTTTCGTACTGTTTCTGTCATTTCCAGATATCTGGGCAGCAATCTGCCAATGTCGAGATGGTGTAGCAAACACCCTTCTTCTGATTTCTTCAGGCCTGCCCTAGTTGGCAAGGATATGGTCTGGTTGAGGTGAAATTGTGAGACTACCTTAGGCAAGAAGGATGGAACTGTGCGAAGATGGATAGCCTCAGGAGTGATCCTGAGAAAGGGATCCCGGCAAGACAGTGCTTGTAGTTCCGAAATGTGGCGTGCTGAACATACCGCCAGCAAGAACACCATCTTCAAAGTGAGAGAACGGAGAGAGAGGCCCCGAAGAGGTCTGAAGGTGGATCTCGCGAGGAAATCCAAAACTATGTTGAGGTTCCACAAAGGTACTGGCCACTTCAGTGGCGGACGAATGTGCTTGACTCCTTTCAGGAAGCGAGAAACATCTGGGTGCGTGGCAATGGACTTGCCATCCCTCCTGGGACCATAGCAAGACAGCGCAGCCACCTGAACCTTGATGGAGCTGAGGGAGAGACCCCTCTGAAGTCCATCCTGCAGGAAATCCAAAACAATAGGGATAGTATTCGCATGTGGATTGGTGCCATGAGTGTCGCACCAGGCTTCAAACACTCTCCAGATCCTTACGTAGGTGAGGGATGTGGAAAACTTGCGAGCTCGGAGGAGTGTATCTATCACTGGCTCCGAGTAACCTCTTTTCTTCAGTCTAGCCCTCTCAATGACCAGACCGTAAGAGAGAATTGAGCTGGATCCTCGTGAAGGATGGGACCTTGACATAGCAGGTCCCGGAGCGGAGGCAGGGGAAGGGGCTCCCCTGCCAGTAGTCTTCTCATGTCCGCGTACCAGGGTCTTCTTGGCCAGTCTGGTGCCACAAGAAGAACTAGGCCCCGGTACTTCCGAATCTTGTGGACAAGGGTGCCCAGCAGGGGCCACGGAGGAAAGGCATATAGCAGGGGCCATGGCTGAACCCGGGGGTCGATCCCTTGAGAGAACGGATCTCGCTTGCGGCTGAAGTATCTGGGTACTTGAGCATTGGACCTGTCCGCTAGTAGGTCCATGTCCGGAATTCCCCAGTGATCCACAATCATCTGGAAGGCTGTGGGGTGACAGCTGCCATTCCCCCGGATTTAGGCTTTCTCTGCTGAGGAAGTCTGCCGTGGTATTGTCCCTTCCGGCACTGTGGACGGCGGAGATGTCCTGAAGATTCGCCTCTGCCCAAGCCATCAGCGGGGCTATCTCGCGGGACACCTGTTGGCTTCTGGTTCCGCCCTGTCAGTTGATGTGTGCCACCGTGGTGGCATTGTCTGACATCACTCTGACTGCTCTGTTCCTCAGTCTGTAAGCAAATTGCAGGCAGGCTAACCGGACTGCCCGTGCTTCTAGTCGGTTGATGTTCCACCCCGACTCTTCCCTGCTCCACCATCCTTGGGCGGTGAGCTCTTCGCAGTGTGCTCCCCATCCGCTCAGGCTGGCATCTGTGGTGAGCAGAGTCCACGTGGGGGAGGATATCTTCGACCCCCTCCTCGTGTGGTTGGACTGCAACCACCACCGTAGCTGAGTTCGCACTCTGGCTGGTAGAGGTAGATGCATGGAGTAATTCCGGAAGCGGGGGCTCCATCGAGGGAGCAGGGAGCGTTGTAGAGGTCTCATATGGGCCCTTGCCCAGGGTACCACTTCCAGGGTGGATGCCATGAGACCGAGAACCTGCAGGTAATCCCAAGCTGTGGGCCGACTGGCTCCCATCAAGACGCGTCTGAAGTTTTAATCTTCTCTTGGTGGTGAGACTGACTGTGTCTGCCTGGGTGTCGAACTGGACTCCCAGATATTCCAGAGAGTGAGAAGGCTGTAGGCAACTCTTGTTTAGGTTGACTACCCATCCCAGGTTTTCCAGAAGGGCGATCACTCTGTTGGTTGCCCGATGGCTCTCCTCTCGCGATTTCACCCTGATCAGCCAATCGTCTAGGTATGGATGGACCAGGATTCCTTCCCATCTGAGCGCCGCTGCTACCACTACAATCACCTTGGTGAAGGTCCGCGGCGACGTGACCAGCCCGAAGGGCAAAGCCCGGAACTGGAAGTGGCGTCCCAGCACCTTGAAGCATAGGTAGCGCTGATGATCCTGGTGAATCGGGATATGCAGGTAGGCTTCTGATAAATCCAAGGCCGTGAGGAATTCTCCTGGCTGTACTGCGTTCTTGACTGAGCGCAGAGTTTCCATGTGAAACCTCGGGACCCGTAAGTATCGATTGACTGACTTGAGGTCCAATACGGGCCGGAAAGTGCCCTCTTTCTTGGGTACCATGAAATAAATGGAATAATGCCCAGAATTCATTTCCCGTGCAGGTACCGGGATTATGGCTTTCAAGGACAGGAGCCTCGTCAAGGTAGCTTCCAATGCGGCCTTCTTGTGGATCGGACACGAAGATTCCACAAACCTGTCCGGAGGGAGATGATGGAAGTCCAGAAAGTAACCCTCTCGGATGATGGCGAGGACCCACTGGTCCGACGTGATCTCGACCCATCTGGGGTAGAAGAGGGTTAACCTGCCCCCTATGGCCCCGTCCCCCAGATGGATCGGCTGAATCTCATTGGGAGGCGCGGCCGGGGCCTGAACCCGAGCTGGCTCCCCTCTTCTGCTGCTTGGGCCGAAAGGACTGGTTCCTGGCCTGAGGTTGGGGTGCCTGATAGCGACCCCTATAGGGAATGAAGCGTTGGGAGCTTCTGCCTCTGGAAGGCCTTGGAAAGGCGCGCTGGTTACTTTTGAACCTGTCTTCCGGCAGTCGAGGTATAGGAGAGGCACCCCATGTGCCGACCAGTTTATCAAGGTTGCTGCCGAACAGGAAAGAACCCCTAAAGGGCATTCTGGTGAGGCGTGTCTTCGAAGGAGCATCGGCTGACCAATTCTGTATCCAGAGCTGCCTCCTGGCAGCCACAGAAGATGAGATCTCCTTGGCTGTTGTACGGACGAGGTCGGATGCAGCATCCATGAGGAACGAGAGAGCGGACTCCATGTCCGCTGCTGGGGCATTGTTCCTAACCTGTGACAAACAGGAATGCGTCACCACTGTGCAGCAGGTTGTGATTCTCAAAGACAGAGCTGCTACCCTCAAATGTCTGTTTCAGGATGGCGTCCAGTCGCCGGTCGTGAGTTTCCTTGAGGGCCGCCCCTCCCTCCACTGGAATGGTAGTGCGCTTGACCACCGCGCTAACCAAGGCGTCCACCTGAGGGCACGCCAGCATCATCCTTGATTGCCGGATCCAGGGGGTTGCCTATCAGGCCCCGACCCCCTTTGAATGAGGCGCACAGCAATTGATCTATCAATTGCTGTGCGGCTTGCAAGAAGGGAAAATGGCGGGCTGTATGGCGAAGACCTTCCAGCAGGGGGTTCTGCGTAGAGGGCACCATAGTGCTGGGGCCTGTAATATCCAACTCCGCCAGGCACTGAGATATTAGGTCGGAGAGATCTTCCTTGGGAAAGAACCGCCTCATGGTTCGATATGGCTCCATCCCCGAGGGAAGTTCCCCCTCCTCGGAGGGTTCTGATTCAGTCTCCGAGATATCAGGGTCCGCCTGAACCGGACTGCCCGGAGGCGGGCGTGCTGGCCCACGATAAGGGCGCAAAGGTCCAGGGGCAAGGTCCGCTGGAGCAGCAACAGGAGCAGCAGCCACAGTAACAGCAGGGCCTGGACGGGAAGCTGATTGCATCTGTACAAAGGCATGGATCCCCTTGAAGAGATCTACCCAGGAAATGGAGGTGGTCTCTAGTCGTCGGGGTACCAGGTCCCTCGGTATCCCAGGTTGCTCGAGACTACCCGCAAGATCCGGGGTGGCCCCTGGGGAACTGTCAACAATCCTCGGTTGAGACTGGTCCTGGCCCGAGGCTCCCACTGCCTCCTCACATTGGGCACAAAGGGAGTCTGGCTCCTCGCTGTGCGTGGCTCTGAGCTGGCATGCTGAGCAGAGGCCGAGAGCTTTCACGCCGGAATCAGGAGGAGGCGCAGCCGCCGGGGACACCGGGGTATTCGATTGTTCCATTGCTGTCTGAAGAATAGGCGCTGAATAATATGCAGCAGCAGTATGCGCTTAATACAACAAGCGCGTAATATAATATGCGCTCAACAATATGCGCTCAATAATAAGCGACAGCTATATAGGCTTAATACAATATGCGCTCAATAGTAAGCAGCAGCTATATACGCTTAATACAATATGCGCTCAATAGTAAGTGGCAGCTATATACGCTTAATATAATATGCGCTCAATAGTAAGTGGCAGCTATATACACTTAATACAATATGCGCTCAGCAATATACGCTAAACACAATATGCGCTCAATAATATGCGGTCAGCAACATACGCTAAACACAATGGGGGTAATTTTCAAAAGGAGTTACATGCGTAAATGTAGCTACTATTGTAGCAATTTTCAAAAGCCATTTACTCAAGTAAAGTGCACTTATGTGAGTAAATCCTATAGACAAGTCAATGGCATATATTGTAGCAATTTTCAAAAACCCACTTACTCAAGTAAAGTGAATTTACTCCAGTAAACCTGGTTTTTACTCGAGTAAATGCTTTTTAAAATCAGGCCCACAATGCGCTCAGCTATATACGTTAAACACAATATGCGCTCAATAATATGCAGTCAGCACCATACGCTAAACACAATATGCGCTCAATAATCTGCGGTCAGCAATATACTCTCAATACAATATATGCTCAACCATATGCATAATAAGAAGCGCTCAATATGATACAGGCGCCTATCATGGGCGCTCAATAGCTGAACAGGGCCAACAAAATGGCGACCTCCGCAGCGTGCCGCATACAGGCAACGCTGCCGATCCTCGAACTTCGGAGACCAAAGTAAAAGTTGTGTGCCTTACCTGATCCTCGGCGCTTCCCGGCTGAAACCCGGGCGGTCTCCGGCTGCGGGGGGAGAGGGGAAATACCTTCACCGCCGCGCTTGAGGAATGCACCCGCTGCCTCCCAAGTCCACGCTGGGACCGAGGCGCCTCTTAGCTCAACCCAAGCCTTTCCTGCTCGGGGGCTTGGTCCCTGCCGCGATTCGGCCACCGGACCGAGGCCTAAATCTCCGAGGGATCACGGAAATCACCTCGGGAAACTCAACTGGGGGAGGGACCGAATGGTATCACCGCAGGACTGCGGGGTTCGATGCTTCTGTAGAAGTTTTAGTAAGTAGAAAGTAGAAAATAAAAAGTAGATTGGAAACACGCTCAGCGAGCGTGCAGGCTCTCCAAACTGCTGTGGGGGTATATGTACCCGTGCTGACGTCAGATCCGTCTCCAACTGCTAGCACGAGCACACTATACCCACTTGTTCTGAGTCCATCTGGCTACACGACAGGAAATCAAGTTTACTTAGGAAATAGCCACTGCTATTAATTGCATCAGTAGCATGGAATCTTCTTAGTGTTTGGGTAATTGCCAGGTTCTTGTGGCCTGGTTTGGCCTCTGTTGGAAACAGGATGCTGGGCTTGATGGACCATTGGTCTGACCCAGCATGGCAATTTCTTGTTCTTATGTCACCCATATGTGAGGACTACCATCCTGCTTGTCCCGTGAGAAAAAGAGTTAAATACAATAAATAAAATATACATATTCTATTGTATTTGTTGAATCGAGGAAGGGAAGATTAATGTGTTATTAGTCCAGAATAGAATACACATATGTCCATTTTACTTATATACACACACACACACAAATATATACTGATTTTATGGAAAGAAACCTATTGAAAATTAACCCATAAGAAACAAAAGTGCTTAGCACTCATTTGGATTCCTTTATTTTGGACGTTTGTGGTTGAACACTTGTTTTAAATTTTCATGTTTTACCATGTTCAATAAAAAACTGAGGGAAGATGATACAAACTGAATAATGGACTTTAGTAGCCACTATGGGGCAGATTTTCAAAGGGTTACACGCCTAACCCTGAAAACCTACTCCTGGGCGCACCGAGTCTATTTTGCATAGGCTCGGCGACGCACACATGTCCCGTGTTTTGAAAAAGGGGCGGGGTGCCGGTCCGGGGGCGGGACCAAGTCCTCCGGCACAGCGGCCATGCCGGGGGATGATGTGCTGGCAGCCGGCATGCATAAATCCTGAAATAAAGGTAGGGGGGGATTTAGGTAGGGCTGGGGGGTGAGTTAGATAGGGGAAGGTGGGGGGAGCAGAAGGAAAGTTCCCTTCGTGACCGCTCCGATTTCGGAGCGGCCTTGGAGGGAATGGGGAAAGCCATCGGGGATCCTCTAGGCCTCGGCATGTGCAAGGTGCACAAGTGTGCACCTCCTTGCGCGCACCAACCCTGGATTTTATAACATGTGCGCGGCTGCGCACACATGTTATAAAATCGGGCGTACATTTGTGCGCGCCGGGTAGCGGGCACAAATGTAGGCCGCGCGCACAGGTTATAAAATCTGCCCCAATATTTAAATAACAGTTTGAATCAATTCACAATGCATACTCCTTCACTGACTATATTTTGGTACTAAAAATAAAACTCACTTTAATACTGCATATTAAATACAAAAAGTAATATAATTTTTAAACTGAAGCTTATGCATGTAAATCTATTTCATACACATTCATTGTGGATATTCTGAAAACTAGTATGGCTAGAGGGTACTCCAGTATGGGCTTGAGAAACACTGTTCTAGTTAATACAGAATATCTAACTAAAGAGGTTAGGGCTGTTCAGCTTGGAGAAGGAACAGCTGAGGAGGGATATGATAGAGG
Organism: Rhinatrema bivittatum; assembly: GCF_901001135.1. NCBI lineage: Eukaryota > Metazoa > Chordata > Amphibia > Gymnophiona > Rhinatrematidae > Rhinatrema > Rhinatrema bivittatum. The sequence continues at coordinate 105,889,637 of NC_042619.1, read as the reverse complement.
TCTATAAAATCATGAGAGGTCCAGAATGGGTAAATATGAAGAGGTTATTTACTCTTTCAGATAATAGAAGGACTAGGGGGGACCCCATGAAGTTAGCAAGTAGCACATTTAAAACAAATCAGAGAAAATTCTTTTTCACTCAACACACAATTAAGCTCTGAAATGTGTTGCCAGAGATTGTGGTTAGGGTAGTTAGTGTAGCTGGGTTTAATAAAGGTTTGGATAAGTTCTTGGAGGAAAAGCCAATTAACTGCTATTAATCAATATGACTTAGGGAATAGCTACTGCTATTACTGTCATTAGTAGCATGGGATCTACTTAATGTTTGGGTACTTGCTAGGTACCTGTAACTTGGATTGGGCATTGTTGGAAACAAGACGCTGGGCTTGATGGACCCTTGGTCTGACCCAGTATGTCAACTTCTTATGTTCTTACTTCTCTTTCTCCTAATCCAATTCTTTTTTTTCTTCATTTTCTCTGATTTATTTTCTTTTACTTTTTTCAATTCTCTCTTCTATATCTCCTTTCACCACACTCCTTTAATACAGCCTTTTTTTTTTTACCATCTCAAGCAGCTTTCAGCCCTCATGTCACTCACCTGTCCCCCTCCTTTTCTATTCTCTCTGTAGTGTCATATCCCCCTGCACACAGAAGTTTCTTCCAGCACTCTCCCCTTCCCCTCCAGTGTTGCCTCCTGCAATGTCTTCCTCCCCCAAGATACTGCGTCTCTAACACTATCTCCCCTCCCTCACAGACACTGTCATTCCACACTGCACACATCTTTGCAGCTTTCAGCAGCACCTGCTTAAGTCTCATAGTACAAACAGGAGCAGTTGATGTCAGTACAGTACAGTGGTTGTAGGCTTGAGAAAGACTGTATTGAGGAAAGGGAAGAATAAAGTAACTAGTGGTTGGGCACCCATAGGTGAAAGAGAGGAAAAAGTGTGATTTGGGGTGAGGCAGGAAGAGAAAGAGAAATGTGGTGATCTTTAAAGGTTGCTACTAACCTGATGGCAGTCATCACTGATCTTTTTCAGGCAATGCTACAAACCTGACATTGGGACTATTGCATATTTTAACTAAAACGTTAGCATTATTTTGCTGAAAAAGCCTTAAAAAAGGCAAACAAGAACATTTTTCGCCTGCTTAAAATACCTTTTATATACTTTAACTTTAAAGTTACCTTTGAGAAACAGCTCCCCAAGCACCATGTTTGTTTGTTAAAATGTTAAGAATCTTCTGTTTCAATTGATTGGCTGTAACATGGTCTCGATGTTTAGCAGCACTGATAAGATGGTCACACATCTTTTCCTCTTCTCTTCTATCAGCAGCATACTGGGCACACTGTGACTAAATAAATGCAAAAAGAACACAATCATTTGTTCACTGGCATGGAATGATTTCGAGTTTATAATAGACAAGAAGAACCATTTGTTCTCTTCAATGCAATTTTCAAAATCTAACTAAAAATGAAATGCAATATAAATAGGTGGATAGAAAAAATCCTTCTGATCTACAGGAAGTACTGCTTTAAAAGAAAATGAATACTACTTATTTTTTCATGTAGAACTAGACTGGGTTTGTTTCTCACCTGTATCTTACGTTTATCCTAATTAAAACAGTTAATAGAATAAATTTTGGTGTTACTACAAATATTGTGATAAGTTCCTCTGATATTACAGCACAGCTATTAGGTCAAGCAATATTAATGAATGATATATTTTAAAATATCAGAGGGTATTCACTGGCATAACATTTCAGTAATTTTGTGAAGCTCGCATACCAATGTCTAAAACAGGTACAAAATACCTTACTACTAACAGAAGCATCACAATGCCAAGTGGCGATAATTTTGATGCAGCATTTTGAATGTTTTACTAATTTAGATGTTAGTGAAACTGTTTACTAGTAACAGGTTTTCTCTGAAGACAGCAGTTCATTAGTCACATAAATAAAACATGTGCTTATACTTGGCACTTAATGAACAGATTCTTCCAGAAATCTCAGAAAAAGGTTTTCACTACCCATGTGCAGCAGTGCCCATGCTGCCACCTCACCTCAGTTGTATATAACAGTTTTGAGAAGAAGGCAAGAAGATCTTAAAAGGGGAGAGACCATGTGATTGGCAAACCTCTGTTTTCAGAAAATTCCTGTCACAGGTAAGCAACTTCATTTTCTCTTAACCTGAAGTACAATTTGACAATTTTATTATGGGTGTTATTTCACAAGCAGTCTAATTTTAAATAAATCAAGGCCCATAAGCTTAGGAAATCAGTGACATTTTTGACTAGGGCCTTTGTTTTCAATTTTTAGTTTTCCTGATAATTTCAATGTTATAACAAAAAACAATCAATGGAAAAATGACTTGGTTCTAACAAGATAAAAATCAGATGAAAAGTTGTTTTTCCACTGATTTAAGAAAATAAGAACATGCCATACTGGGTCAGACCAAGAGTCCATCAAGCCCAGCATCCTGTTTCCAACAGTGGCCAATCCAAGCCATAAGAACCTGGCAAGTACCCAAAAACTAAGTCTATTCCATGTTACCGTTGCTAGTAATAGCAGTGGCTATTTTCTAAGTGAACTTAATTAATAGCAGGTAATGGACTTCTCCTCCAAGAACTTATCCAATCCTTTTTTAAACACAGTTATACTAACTGCACTAACCACATCCTCTGGCAACAAATTCCAGAGTTTAATTGTGCATTGAGTAAAAAAGCACTTTCTCCGATTAGTTTTAAATGTGCTACATGCTAACTTCATGGAGTGCCCCCTAGTCTTGCTATTATCCGAAAGAGTAAATAACTGATTCACATCTACCCATTCTAGACCTCTCATGATTTTAAACACCTCTATCATATCCCCCCTCAGCCGTCTCTTCTCCAAGCTGAAAAGTCCTAACCTTTTTAGTCTTTCCTCACAGGGGAGCTGTTCCATTCCCCTTAGTATTTTGATAGCCCTTCTCTGTACCTTCTCCATCGCAATTATATCTTTTTTGAGATGCGGCGACCAGAATTGTACACAGTATTCAAGGTGCGGTCTCACCATTGAGTGATACAGAGGCATTATAACATTTTCCGTTTTATTCACCATTCCCTTTCTAATAATTCCCAACGTTCTGTTTTCTTTTTTGACTGCTGCAGCACACTGAACCGACAATTTTAATGTGTTATCCACTATGACGTCTAGATCTCTTTCTTGGGTTGTAGCACCTAATATGGAACCCAACATTGTGTAACTATAGCATGGGTTATTTTTCCCAATATGCATCACCTTGCACTTATCCACATTAAATTTCATCTGCCATTTGAATGCCCAATTTTCCAGTCTCACAAGGTCTTCCTGCAATTTATCACAATCTGCTTGTGATTTAACTACTCTGAACAATTTTGTGTCATCTGCAAATTTGATTATCTCACTCATTGTATTTCTTTCCAGATCATTTATAAATATATTGAAAAGTAAGTGTCCCAATACAGATCCATGAGGCACTCCACTGCCCACTCCCTTCCACTGAGAAAACTGTCCATTTAATCCTACTCTCTGTTTCCTGTCTTTTAGCCAGTTTGTAATCCACAAAAGGACATCACCACCTATCCCATGACTTTTTACTTTTCCTAGAAGCCTCTCATGAGGAACTTTGTCAAACGCCTTCTGAAAATCCAAGTATACTACATCTACCGGTTCACCTTTATCCACAAGTTTATTAACTCCTTCAAAAAAGTGAAGCAGATTTGTGAGGCAAGACTTGCCTCGGGTAAAGCCATGCTGACTTTGTTCCATTAAACCATGTCTTTCTATATGTTCTGTGAGATTGATGTTTAGCAAAATTGCTTACCTTGTAATAGGTGTTATCCCAGGACAGCAGGATTTAGTCCTCACATATGGGTGACATCGGTAATGGAGCCCTATATGGAAAAACTTTTATCAAAGTTTCTATGAAACTTTTGACTGGCACAGGAGTGCCTACTGAGCATGCCCAGCATGCTATGATATTCCCTGCTCAGGGGTCTCCCTTCAGTCTGTTTTGTAGCAATTAGCGTTAGCCAAAAATAAAATAATAAAACGTATTGGACCCAACTCCGCGGGGTGGCGGGTGGTTTTCGTGAGGACTACATCCTGCTGTCCTGGGATAACACCTATTACAAGGTAAGCAATTTTGCTTTATCCCAGGACAAGCAGGATGCTAGTCCTCACATATGGGTGATTAGCAAACTAGAGGCTGAGTCATTTGGGATTGAGGCAACAGTGAAGTATTGTTGTTGAAATGAATCAGCCAAAGATCACAGCAGGTTGGATGTAGAAGGAGTTGGGATTACACTGGAAACAAGTTCTTTAAGACAGATTGTCCATAGGCTGAATCTTGTCTTCCTTCTTTGTCTAAACAATAGTGAGCTGCAAAGGTGTGAAGAGAACTCCATGTTGCTGCTTTACAAATGTCCAGAATAGGTACAGAGCGAAGGTGTGCTACCGAGGTTGACATTGCTCTGACTGAATGTGCCTTTACTCGCCCTTGAAGAGTAAGGCCTGCTTTCTCATAACAAAACTGTATGCAATCTGCTAGCCAGTTTGAAAAGTATGTTTGCCCACTGCTTTACCTGGTTTGTTTGGATCATAAGATACAAATAGTTGACTGGATTTCCTTTGGACTGTAGTGCGGTTTAAGTAGAAGGATAGCGCACGTTTACAGTCCAAGGTATGTAAGGCTCTTTCTCCCTGGTGAGAGTGAGGCCTTGGAAAGAATGTTGGTAAAACTATAAATTGGTTCAAGTGGAATTCCGTGACTACTTTTGGAAGGAATTTGGGATGAGTACGGAGGACCACCCTGTCATGTAGGAACTTTGTAAAAGGTTCGTATGTGACAAGACAAGTGCTTGTAGTTCACTGACTCTTCTAGCTGATGTAATGGCTATGAGGAAGACAGTTTTCCATGTATCCATGTATTCATGTTTTCCATGAATCACTTCAAAAAACCTGGGCTCATTGGAACAACTGCTTACTATCTATCAATTCTCTGCTATCCAGCCTCAACCTTATACTAAACACAAATAAAACAGAAATACTCATCATCTCGCCTGACTAAAACCACACAACCTCCAACGTCCAAAACTCAACACAATCCATAATACCACCCATCAACCACTCACCGTCAGTCAGAGACTTAGGGGTGCGCATCGACAATCTATTCAACCTTAAATCTTTCATTCACAACACAACCAAAGAATGTTACTTCAAACTACAAGTGCTAAAAAATCTGAAACCACTCCTTCACTTCAGTGACTTCCGTTTAGTAGTTCAGTCTATAATTCTATCCAAGTTAGACTACTGCAATTCTCTTCTGTTAGGTCTTCCATTATCAGCCATAAAACCCTTACAGATGGTACAAAACGCTGCGGCGAGTTTACTCACCAACACCAACAAAAGAGCCCACATCACTCCAATTCTGCTCTACCTCCACTGGCTTCCCATAAAAGCTAGAATCACCTTCAAGACACTATCAATGATCCACAAGGATATTATGGGCAGCGCCCACTTAAATCTTACCTCGCAACTCCGCATTCACACTTCTAAAAGACCTATCAGATATAATTATAAAGGTTCTTTATACGCTCCTCCGATTAAAACTTCGCTAGCCAAACGGGCACTCTCCACAGCCGGGCCCACCCTTTGGAACTCATTACCGCCTGATCTTCGACTTGAAACCTGCCATCTAACCTTCAAGAAAAACCTAAAAACGTGGCTCTTCCGGCAAGCCTTTCCAGAATCACAGGAACACTTCGACACCGGTCAAAGAGCAAAATAGCTCAATTCAAAGCCCACTACCGACCTTTTACCCTCAGGACCTTAATCTGATCAGTACACCCACCAGCTATGAAAGATCCTCTCTTGAATCATTATACGACCTTATACCCTCAGGACCTTAATCTGGACAATCCATTCACCTGCTAGGAAAGATCCTCTCTTGTAGCATTAGCTCACTAGCTTATGCTTTTCCCTTAGTTATGTCTTTCAACATAGAACACTGTCATCTGTATACCCCACCGATACATCTCAACCTTACTTACCTATTACCTGCAGTTATCTTATCATCTCATTCATGTTATTTGACAAATTTTTACTGTCTATTTTATATATCTTTCACATTTATTTTAATATTTATTGATTTACGTTCTTTTGTTCAATAATATGTTGATTGTTTAATGTAACACCGCACGTTATCTGTTTAATACTCTGTCTATTGTTTAATGTAACGCCTTACCGGCGACAGTTTTGTTCTATGGAAACCGACTTGATTTGATATGTATATCGAGAATGTCGGTATATAAAAACTCTAAATAAATAAATAAATAAATAAATAAATAAATGTAAGAAATTTAAGGTCACAGGTGCTATGGGTTCGAATGGGGAATGCATGAGCCTGGTTAATACTACGTTTAGGTCCCATCGTATGCATGGGGGAAGAAATGGTTTAAGGTGCGTTAAACCTTTCATAAATCTACTAACGAGAGGTTGTGTAGAGATAGGTGTGTCTCCCAGCTTGTTATGGTAAGCTGAGATTGCACTCAAATGTACTCTTACAGATGAAGTCTGAAGACCAGAGTCTGAAAGATAGTAAAGGTAATCTAGTAGTGAGGTAGTGGGGCAAGTGAAAGGATCTATAGATTTCTGAGTGCACCACAAAGTAAACCGTTTCCATTTGTAGGAATAATTCTTTCTAGTGGAAGGTTTACGTGAAGCTATCAGCACTTGAGATATAGTGGTTGGAAGGTTGAGTGGTTGTAAGATCAAGCTTTCAACATCCATGCTGTCAGGGATAGGGATTGAAGGTTGGGATGTCGCAACCGACCCTGTTCCTGAGTTATGAGACTGGGAGCTACTCCCAGGCGAATGGGATCCCTGACTGAGAGGTCTAGCAGTGTGGGAAACCATACTTGCCGAGGCCAGTATGGGGCTATGAGTATCATGGTCCCTTTGTCCTGTTGCAGCTTCACTAGAGTTTTGGTTATGAGTGGTATCGGTGGATACTCGTATAACAGGCCTGATTTCCAATGGCGAGCAAAGACGTCCTTCGGCAGGCTGTCCTCCTGTCATAGTAAGGAGCAATAATTGTTCGCCTTGTAATTCAAATGGGACGCAAAGAGATCTTTTGTAGGTTGATCCCAACGTTGAAAGATCTTGGTTGCTATCGCTGGATCCAAGGACCACTCGTGTGGTTGGAACTGACGACTGAGGCGATCGGCTATTATGTTGTGGATGCCTGCTAGGTACGTGGCCCCTAGAAGAACTGAATGTGCTAGGGCCCAGTCCCAAATCTGTGCTGCTTCTTGGCAAAGGAGGTAGGAACCTGTTCCCCCTTGTTTGTTGATGTACCACATGGCTACTGTATTGTCTGTTTGGATCAGAACAGTCTTGTGTGAAAGGCAGTCCTTGAACGCATGAAGCGCATAACGTATAGCTCGAAGCTCTAGGAAGTTTATCTGAAAAGAGGATTCGGTTTTTGTCCACGTCCCTTGGGTCTTCAGATGACCAATGTGTGCTCCCCAACCTAAAGTGGACGCATCTGTAGTTAATGTCACTTGTGGAACTGGATGCTGGAAAGGCAGACCTTTGAGCAAATTGTTCATTGATGTCCACTAGAGGAGGGAGGAACGCAGTTCCTGCGTTATCTGAATGTGAGTGGACAATGGTTGAATGGCTTGAATCCACTGTGTTCTGAGTGTCCATTGCATTAGTCGCATGGTCAATCCGGCCATGGGAGTGACGTGAACTGTGGAGGCCATGTGACCGAGTAGGGTGAGGCACTGATGAGCTGTAACTTGAGATTGATTTCGGAGAGAGTGTGCCAGGAGAGCGAGTGTTTGTGCACGGTCTCTTGGAAGAAAAGCTTTTGTTATGATGGTGTTTAAATCTGCACCAATGAATTGTAGTAGGTGAGATGGTGTGAAATGGGATTTCTGGTAATTGATAAGAAACCCCAAGGAGTGAAGCAAGTTGACTGTGAGCTTGAGGGAATTGAGAGCTCCTTCTTGCGTCTGACTCCTGATGAGCCAATCGTCTAGATAAGGGAATACATGCACCTTTTGTTTGTGGAGGTGTGCCACCGCTACTGCCAAACACTTTGTGAACACTCGAGGTGCTGAGGCTAGGCCGAATGGGAGCACTCGGTATTGAAAATGTTGTCCTTCGACCAGAAATCGCAGGTACTGGTGATGAGGAGGAAAGATGGGAATGTGAGCGTAGGCGTCTTGAAGATCCAGAGAGCAGAGCCAATCCCCTTTTTGAAGAAGAGGTAGCATGGTGCCTAATGATACCATCCTGAATTTTTCTTTTTTGAGAAATTTGTTGAGATTTCTGAGGTCTAGGATAGGACGTAGGCCTCCGGTTTTCTTTGGAATGAGGAAATAGCGGGAGTAGAATCCTCTGCCCTGCTGAGGCCTGGGAACTGGTTCTATGGCCCTGGCTCTCAGAAGGGTGGATAATTCTGCTTTTAGAAGCTTGGAATGGTGGTTCACTGTCCAAGAGGAGATTGGTGGAGTTTCTTTTGGTACAGTGAGAAAATCCAATCGGTACCTGTGAGCTGTAATGGAAAGTACCCATTGGTCTGTGGTTATGGAGGTCCAGGTGTGATGGAAAAAGGCTATACGACCTCCTACTGGCAGGTGTGGGAGTGGATTGTCGGATGGGCTGCTGATCTCTGATTGTCTTTCAAAACCCCTACGTTGATGCAGTCTGAGGAGGAGGTTGAGGCCTGGCAGGCCTTTGCCTAGACTGGGGACGCTGATCTGGGCGCGATGGCCTTGCACGTCTGGTTGGGGGATAGTAGAGTCGTTGGCGGTAGTAAGAACGCCTGGTATCCCTTCTAGGAAGTCTCCTGGCAGGGGGTTGTGACTCTTGAGGTAGTAATGAGAGTTGTTTGAGAGTCTCAGTGTGGTCTTTTATCGTGGCAACTGCTTCCTTAACCTTGTCTCCAAACAGGTTATCTCCCAAACAAGGAAGATCGGCCAGTCTCTCCTGTACCTCTGGTCGTAGATCGGACGCTTTAAGCCAGGCCCATCTACGAGCAGTTATTCCTGAAGCCAAGAGACGAGATGCAGTTTCAAAACTGTCGTAGGTCGCCCTAACCTCATGCTTGCCTGCTTCTAGGCCTTTATGTACCACTTGATGAAAGGGTTCCTGATATTGATCAGGAAGTATGTGAACGAGCTCTTGGACTTGTTTCCAAATATTTCGTTGGTACTGGTTCATGAAAAGTTGGTAAGCTGCAATCCGAGATACCAACATAGATCCCTGGAAAACTTTACGTCCTAAATTATCCAGGAATCTGCTGTCCTTTCCTGGCGGTGTTGAGGAGTGAGTTTTTAACCTTTTTGCCTTTTTCTGGGCCGACTCCACTACCACAGATTGGTGAGGTAGTTGGGTCTTTTGGAATCCAGGAATTGGTTGGACTAAGTAGGTTGCATCTGACCTTTTGTTTACCGATGCAAGTGATCCAGGATGTTCCCATATTCGGTACATGAGTTCTTGTAGTACCTCATGCACTGGCACCGCCAAAATCTCTTTTGGAGGATCTACAAATTGTAGAACTTCCAGTGTTTTTTGCCTGGAATCCATCTCTGACTGCAACTGGAAAGGAATAGTTTCCGCCATTTCCTTTACAAAGTTGGAGAAGGATAAGTCTTCCGGAGGAGATTTCCCATGGTCCTCAGGAGGTGATGGTTCAGACAGCATGTCCTCTTCTAAAGAGAAATCTGTATCGGTATCTGTGCCTGTATCTCTTGGGGACCTCACTGGTTGTGGCCTAGTAGGTATCAACGCTGTCACCTTTGGTATTGGTGGAAGTAAAGGAGACCATGGCTGATGAGGCCTAGGTACTCCTGAGGGTCCTGGAATAGGTTCTTCATCGATGTCTTGTGGTTTTGTCGATATGGCATCGATTAGCGTGTCCAATTTATTCATCAGAGGTTGAAAAATAGAAAACTCTGAGGGTGGCATCGATGGAGTCATCGGTGGAATCGATGCCGGAATCGGACGCGGTACCGATGGCATCTGTGGCGGAATCGATGGAGGTATTGGCATCGATGGTGATGGATCCGATGGCATCAGAGCAGGTGTCGATGGCGACATCGGTGTCGATGGCTGCACTGGCACCGTTTCAAGGAGCGCTTGTCGAACCGCTTGACGGATATATCCATCAAGTTCCGCCCGCATAGCTGATGGTATCAGAGCAGCTATGGAGGGAGGCGCTGATGGCGATACCGATACCTCCTCAGGGCCCTGAGGAGGTATGGTGCCCTGCACCGGTATCGGTGGGGATCGCCCTGGTACCGTAGGCCTCGGAGACTCTGTGCTCATCCGAGCTTTCTTAGCGGAGGTGGCCGACTCTGTCGATGGTTCAGCGGGCACCGGTTCGATGGCATGCTGGCGTCGATGCCGATGCTTTTCCTTTTGCTTTTCACTGCCCGAGGTGGACGCCCTTCGACGATGGTGAGGGAGAAGGAGTAGAAGCATCTCCGGCCTCATCTGGAAATCGTCTTTTCAGAACTACTTGCCGTATCAATCCAGAAGGTGATGACTGGGCTGACGTCGATGCTGTTGGGAACAGTTGAATTTTGAAGAGATGCTCCATTTTCTCCATCCAAAGCAGACGTCCTTTCGATGTCATCTCGGCGCATAAATTATAGGATCTGACGTCGTGTTTTTCGCCGAGGCAAAGCACACATTCCTGGTGCGGGTGAAGTTGTGGACATTTTGGGCATTTTTTTAAAACCTGAGGCCATTTTAGTCACACAGCCGTCGACGACTATGGCTCGAAAAACTGGTGTGGAACCAACGAAAATAAAGGGAGAAAAACTTACCACGATGGTATGGAAGGGAGACCCTTGCGGTGGAAACTTTTTCCTAACTTTTTTCTAAAGTTTTGCGTGTAGTGAAAAATCACCACAGGACTCCAGATTAACCGCGAGGCTAACGGCTCCGCGGAAAAAAGACGACTGAAGGGAGACCCCTGTGGCAGGGAATATCATGGCATGCTGGGCATGCTCAGTAGGCACTCTGGTGCCAGTCAAAAGTTTCATAGAAACTTTGATAAAAGTTTTTCCGTATAGGGCTCCATTACCGATGTCACCCATATGTGAGGACTAGCATCCTGCTTGTCCTGGGATAAAGAACACTTTCCACTATTTCTTCTGGCACTGAAGTCAGGCTAACTGGTCTGTAGTTTCCCGGATCACCCCTGGAGCCCTTTTTAAATACTGGGGATACATTAGCTATCCCTGCAGTCTTCAGGTACAATGGATGATTTTAATGATAGGTTACAAATTTTTACTAATAGGTCTGAAATTTCATTTTTTAGTTCCTTCAGAACTCTGGGGTGTATACCATCCGGTCCAGGTGATTTACTACTCTTCAGTTTATCAATCAGGTTTACCACATCTTCTAGGTTCACCGTGATTTGATTCAGTCTATCTGAATCATTGCCCATGAAAACCTTCTCCAGTACGGGTACCTCCCCAACATCCTCTTCAGTCAACACCGAAGCAAAGAAATCATTTAATCTTTCCGCGATGGCCTTATCTTCCCTAAGTGCCCCTTTAACCCCTCTATCATCTAACGGTCCAACTGACTCCCTCACAAGCTTTCTGCTTCGGATATATTTAAAAATGTTTTTACTGTGCGTTTTTGCCTTTACGGCCAACTTCTTTTCAAATTCTCTCTTAGCCTGTCTTATCAATGTCTTACATTTAACTTGCCAACGTTTATGCATTATCCTATTTTCTTCTGTTGGATCTTTCTTCCAATTTTTGAATGAATATCTTTTGGCTAAAATAGCTTCTTTCACCTCCCCTTTTAACCATGCCGGTAATCGTTTTGCCTTCTTTCCACCTTTCTTAATGTGTGGAATACATCTGGACTGTACTTCTAGAATGGTATTTTTTAACAATGACCACACCTCTTGCACATTTTTTTACTTTTGTAGCTGCTCCTTTCAGTTTTTTCTAACAATCTTTCTCATTTTATCAAAGTTTCCCTTTTGAAAGTTTAGCACGAGAGCCGTGGATTTGCATACTGTTCCTCTTCCAGTCATTAATTCAAATTTGATCATAGTATGATCACTATTGCCAAGCAGCCCCCACCACCATTACCTCTCTCACCAAGTCCTGTGCTCCACTGAGAATTAGATCTAAAATTGCTCCCTCTGTCGTCGGTTCCCTAACCAATTGCTCCATAAAGCTATCATTTATTCCATCTAGGAAGGTTACCTCTCTTTGCTGTAACATTGAAATTCCCTTAAAAAAATAAAAGAAAAACTGAAAACAAAGGTCCCTACTAACATGTAAACAATGCCTAATTAGATGTATAGGTGGATTTTATTAGAGAGGACATTCCAGAAAATAAGACTAAAGCTCTCACACTAGTTCTAGCAAATTTTGCCTCTTTTAGGGAGGGGACTACAAGAAATACCTCATAAAGAAACCTGAGCAAATAAGACAAAGCATATCTCAATAAGCACCCAAGGCTACATAGTACTCTAAGGTCAATACTAGTGTTTTAAATCTAAACTTCAAATAAATTGGCAACCAATGTAACTACATTAAAATGGAAGTAATATGATCCCTATATCTACATCCTGTTAATAACTGGACAGCAGTATTTTGAAGAAGTTGCAACTTCTGAATATTTTTTTGAAGAAAGATGAACAACCTAGCTTCTATATACAATAATCAGAACTTAAATGAAAACAGCTAGCCTGGCATGATCTAAACAATGGGAAATCATCCACAAATTTGTGAAAGCACTCTTAGAAATATTGAAGACGTTTACTTCCATATACAATCTTGAATTGAGGTACATCCTTTTCCTCCTAGGTCTTTTAATCTCTTGTCCTCTCATCCCTATCATTTAGCTTTCTAGGCACTTGTCTACTAATTTTTTTTTATTATTTCTGTGACTTTTCAACCCAGCTTCTCTGTCCCTTTCTTCCCCATTCCCTCAATTTTTTTTTTATAACTCTTTAAGTTTGAATAACAAAAGGCACAAATAGAACAAAACATTGTTGGGCAACTAGTACAGGAACATAATATTTCAGTTTGTACTAAGTAAAGAGTTCAACAGATGGGCAAAAATAAAAGCAGGTGTAACTGGCAATGTGGTCCACCCCAAAACAGCACCAAAAGAGTTCAAAAGGTGATCTATCTATGCCATGTCCAGTATAGTCCCCAAACTGGTCATAAAGTCATTCTCTTTTAATAGATAAGTAATCCTTTCTATGGATGCAATCTCTGCCAACGTGATCTTCCAGTGAACCAGACTGAGTACAGATTTCCAATGATACTCATAAGAACATAAGAAAATGCCATACTGCGTCAGATCAAGGGTCCATCAAGCCCAGCAACCTGTTTCCAACAGTGGCCAATCCAGGCCATAAGAACCTGGCAAGTACCCAAAAACTAAGTCTATTCCATGTTACCATTGTTAATGTCAGTGGCTATTCTCTAAGGGCCTGATTTTAAAAAGCATTTACTCGAGTAAAAACCAGGTTTACTGGAGTAAATTCACTTTACTTGAGTAAGTGGGTTTTTGAAAATTTCTACAATATATGCCATTGACTTGTCTATAGGATTTACTCACATAAGTGCACTTTACTTGAGTAAATGGCTTTTGAAAATTGCTACAATAGTAGCTATATTTACGCATGTAACTCCTTTTGAAAATTACCCCCTTAGAGAACTTAATAGCAGGTAATGGACTTCTCCTCCAAGAACTTATCCAATCCTTTTTTAAACACAGCTATACTAACTGCACAAACCACATCCTCTGGCAACAGATTCCAGAGTTTAATTGTGCGTTGAGTAAAAAAGAACTTTCTCCGATTAGTTTTAAATGTGCCCCATGCTAACTTCATGGAGTGCCCCCTAGTCTTTCTACTATCCAAAAGAATAAATAACCGATTCACATCTACCCGTTCTAGACCTCTCATGATTTTAAACACCTCTATCATATCCCCCCTCAGTCGTCTCTTCTCCAAGCTGAAAAGTCCTAACCTCTTTAGTCTTTCCTCATAGAGGAGTTGTTCCATTCCCCTTATCATTTTGGTAGCTCTTTTCTGTACCTTCTCCATCACAATTATATCTTTTTTGAGATGCGGCGACCAGAATTGTACACAGTATTCAAGGTGCAGTCTCACCATGGAGTGATACAGAGTCAATAGTCAGGCAAGCAGCTTGCAGTATGTGTGAAGTAAAAATACATACATTACCTGTATTACTATCTCGCTCCCATAAAGTTAAGAGAAAACTGGACAGAAAAATGCAGATACTTATTAATAATAACTTGATCAAATCTTTGCACATCAGAACACAACGCCTCAACAAAACTACATTCCCACCACATGTGAAAGCAGGATGCCTCTCTCCCACAACCCCTCCAAAACAGTGGATTGGATGGAATAAATTTAGCAAAATACTTAGGGCAGAAGTTCCTAACCTATGGTCTGTGGATCCCTAGGAGTCTGCCAGACCATAACAGGGTCCACAAGCTGTAGAAGAGAAAAAATATATGCAAATAAGAGGCCCAAAAGGTACCCGCTGGATCCCATCCAGGGCATTGTGAGCCACTTGGGATCTTGGTCTTGGCGTCATATAAATGCATCAAATAAATAAATCCTGAGGTAACCACAAAAGAGAAGGCCTGAGAGGATGCCTGCACACCCCACCTCACTGGCGGCTGAAGTGGGAAGGAAGCTGTGAGCTGCTGGTGCACTCCATCTTGCCATCAGCTGAAGACTGAAGAAGGCCGTGGGGTCGCAAACAGCCTGAGTAAGGAGCAGGCTGTGAGACCCTCTCTGACTCTAAACGCCAGGAAAAAGTTGAGAGGCCAGGGTGAGAGAGAGGGTGTATGAACATTTGTGTGAGAGACAGTCTACGTGAATGAGAGAGAGGGAGCTTGTGTGTGTGTATGTGAGTATATGTGTGCGTGTGAGTTTGGGTGAAAGGGAGGTTGTTATGTGTGTGTGTATGAATGAGAAACAGGGAGCTTGTGTGTGAGAGAGAGAATGTGTGTATGAGAAAGTGTGCATATGAGAGAGAGCATGTTTGTGTGGGAGAGCGGGAGTATGTATGTGTGTGAGCATGTGAATGAGAGAAAAAGCATATGTGGATAAGAGAGAGTGAGAAAGTATATGAGAGAGAGAGAGCATGTGTGGATGTGAGAGAGAGACAACATGTGTGGATGTGAGAGAGAGTGGACATGTGAACGAGAGAACATATGTGTATGTGTGTGAGAGAGAGCATGTGTGCATGAGAGAAAGGGAGCTTGCATGTATGCGAGAACCTGTGCATATGAAGAGAGGGAGGGTTTATGTGAGCATGTGAACATAAGTAAGAAGGCACACGTGTATGTGTGAGCCTGTGTTATGAGAGAGAGGGAGTTTGCATGTATGTGAGAACCTGTGCATATGAGAGAGAGGGAGGGTTTATGTGAGCATGTGAACATAAATAAGAAGGCGCACATCTATGTGTGAGCCTGTGTTATGAGAGAGAGGAAGCTTGTGTGTATGTGTGAAAATGTGTGTTTGACAGAGAGGGAGTATGTGCATGTATGAGAGCCTGTGCAATTGTGTCAGAGCCTGTGGGTATGAGAGAGAGGGAGCATGTGTGTGTGTGTGTGTGTGTGTGTATGAAAGCATGTTATGAGAGAAGGAGCGTTTATGAGTGAGAGGGAGATAATGTGTGGGTGCGAGAAAGGGAGCGTGTGATGAGACAGCATGTGTGTGTGTGAGAGAGAGAAAGCATGTGTGTGTGAGAGCCAGAGCATATGTCATGAGAGGGAGGAAGCATGTATGTGTGAGAGAGAGGAAGCATATATGAGAAAGAAGGAGAGTGTTTGTGTGAGAGCATGTGTGAATGAGAGAGTGTGTATCTGTGTGAGCATGTATGAGAGAGAGGGAGTATCTGTGTGTGTGTGAGAGAGAGAGAGCGAATATGTGTGAGGAAGTGAGAATGAGTGTGTACAAGTGTGTATGTATGAGAGAGAGGAGAAACTTTGTGATACCTCCTTCTCACCCTTACTAATCCACAGCAGTCTCACAGTGACTGGAAATCAAAAGTTCCCAGGTATGGAGAATGGGGAATTTTTTATGTTTCTGCATATAAGGAATTTTTAACAGGCAGGAGTGGAGACAGCCATTGGACTCCTGCCAAGATCAAACTAAAAGGGTGGTTTTCCCTGTCAAAGGTAATTTTCTTTAAAAATAGTAATACAAAAAAATATTGGAGGTGGGGGCTGGGAGGGAAAAATGAGCACCAAAACTCTCTCTACACCTCCCTTTTATTGATGTCGGCCTGTCTCAAACATCCCTCCTTCACCCTTCCCAATCAGCCTGGTCTTTGCTCCACAGTTCATCCCAATCAGAGCCCCTCAATCCCTTCAACAAGTCCATCCCTGCCAGCCACCCTCTTTCTTACCCCTCCATCAGCCCAGTCCCATCAGTTGTTCTGTTGCTCTCTCCACCAGTCCATCCTCGCCAGTTGCTCTCTTTTTCTCCAGCAGCCCATCCCCACTAGCCATGCTCTCTCTCTACCAGCCTATCCCCGCCAGTCTTTCAACTCTCTCCCTACACTCGTCCATCCCTGCCAATCTGTTTCTCTCCACCAGTCCATCTCCGCCTGCAAGTCTCTCTCTTTCTCTATCCTCCTCCACCAGTCCATTCCCCTCAGTCACTCCAGATCCAGCTCTGTGATTACATGTAGTTACACTATGGGGTGGATTTTAAAACAATACGCGCGCCGGTACTTTTGTTCGCGCCGGTGGCGCGAACAAAAGTACACCACATTTTATAAGATACGCGCGTATATCTTATAAAATCCGTGGTCGGCGCGCGCAAGGGGGTGCACATTTGTGCAACCTGCGTGCGCCGAGCCCAGCGCGGCCTGCCTGTTCCCTCCGAGGCCGCTCTGATTTCGGAGCGGCCTCGGAGGGAACGTTTCTTCGCCCTCCCCCCACCTTCCCCTACCTAACTCACCCCCCCGGCCCTATCTAACCCCCCCCTTACCTTTGCGCGCGTCTCCGGCAGCCCCGCTCCGTCCTCCGGTCCCGGGGCCGTGGTCCGGAGGCCTCGACCATGCCCCCGGGCTGGCGCCATGCCCCCGGGCCCGCCCCCGAAACACGCCCCCTCCCTCCCCGTTTCGAAAGTCCCGGGACTTGCGCGCGGGTGGCCTATGCAAAATAGGCAGCCGGCGCGCGCAGGGGTTTTAAAATCCGCCCCTATATAACTTTCTCAATATGAGTACATTTTTCCACGTTTATTGTTGGGCTTTAAAATTATATGTATTCCATGTATATCAGTAAGCATTATTTAATAAGTTTTATATATTATGAATGAGTCTGTGTGCATATAATTATTTCTTTGTTATTAACATTAATAACTTTTCTATATATAGCACATAACTACAGGTATAAATAAGAGAGAAGAATGTGGGTCCATGAAAATTTTGGAGGTTGAAAAGAGGTCCACACTTCCAAAAAGGTTGGGAACCCTTGACTTAGGGTAGCTATGTGTACAATGTAATATCTTGTATATTAATTCTTGACTTTTGTTACAAATAGAGTGTTTCAAAACAGAACTCCATATAGCATATCAGTCTGGGCTGAGCTGCAAGGACAGATCAGCATTCCATTTAGCATACTTGTTTCAGTTGCCATTGTTTGATCTATAATGTAACTATAATTGTGAGCAATTAATTTTTCAAAATTATTTTGTAAAAAGCTATAACTTCCTAAATTGAAAAATTCTTAGAAAACCTACCTTAGAGAACAGAATATAGTGGATAGTCCATGCAAAGAACTCATAACACCAAATATTGACAAATACATAAGAGGATATATGAAAGATGAGAAAACTATGCCACTCTACAAAAAAGAGCCTATCCATCCCAAAGAAAGAATATAAAACAATGTCCTCTAACACCATTCCCCCTCAAAACCTACCTCACTACTACAACCCATCCTACGGAAGATAAACCTGAAGAGATGAATAAATTCAAAACAGGTATGTACACTGCAAGATGGCCAATGAAGTTACTAGATGATATTTTTAAGACAGGAGAATTTGTATTCAACACATATTTAAACTCTGAAATTCATTGCTAGAGGACATGGTGAAAGCTATTGAAGGAGAAGGTTTCATAAAAGCTTTAAACAAGTTACTGGAAGAAAAGTCCATAAACCAGAGGTTCCCAAACATGTCATGGAGGACTTCCATCCAGGCAGGTTTTTCAGGATATCCACAATGAATATGCATGAGAAAGCCACCCCTGTCACATCAGCACCTGAGAAGACTCCTTTCTTCCAAAGAGAATCCATACCTTGGGAAGTAGAGGAGGTACTAGTGCTAGTCAGGGTTCCTGTGCTGGACCAGCACACCGGGGCAGGGTTACATGTCATATCTGGAAAAGTGCACAATTTATTTTATTTTAGATTTTTATATTCTACTTTTTGGCACTTCAAATTGGATAATATTCAGGTACTGTAGGTATTTTCCTATCCCCAGAGGGCTTACAAATTTATCTCATGCATATTCATTGTGGATATCTTGAAAACCTGACTGGCTGGGGGTCCTCCAGGATAGGCTTGGGAACCACTTTTGTAGAGGTTGGCCTGGTGGATCAGTTACGCATTGTCATGCAGAGGACCTGAATTCAATTCTTGGGCCAGGAGACTGCTTTTTGGACTAACTGGGATTAGAAATGTAACAGAGGCAGCATTCATAGACCAAAAGAAGAAGGAAGCACTGATATTGGCACTAAGACCCCGCCTCAGATCCATAGGAGCACAATATGGTCTTCTCTACCCGGCGCAGATGAAAATCACCTTTCAAAATCAAACTAAGATTTTTCAGCAACCCGCTGCACTTGAAGACTTTCTTTGGGCTCAAGATCAGGCTTCAAATGTGGTGACCTGACTTTACATATTCAGCTTTGCATTTGGTAATGCTCCTCATTGAGGACAACTGGTTTTTTTTTTATATAGAGAGCTCTACCTTCGGTTTCTTTTTTTTTTTTTCTTAATGACCGAAACACAGTTCTCTTTTATTTTATTTTTTTTTTCATAAGTCACCGGTAGGTGAGCTCTCCTACATGTCTCAGCCCTTGTTATATGGACGTGGACATTAGTATGCCTCCTGGATGTCTAAGGACACATTAGCTTCTGTTTTTGGTATACTCTCTCACTGTAGGTACGTGGGATTAATATTACCACACCTGCTTAGGGTTGGCAGGTGGCCGATGGATAGTAGTGACCTCTGGCACTACAAGAGGCTCGCATATAGAAAGCAGCCATTATGGCTTCTGAGCTTCTCTCATTTTGGCTCATATTTTTTGTTCTTTACCCTTTGTTTCTATTTTTTCACTCACACCTCTTCTGCCATGTTATTATCCTTTTTTCCCCACAGCTGCCTACCGCTTGCCTTTACAATGCTACTAGTTGTTGTTACCCAGTGCAAGGATATCATCTATCATCATGGCGGTTCTATCACTGCCATTATTGTTGTCTCCCTGAACATCAACGGCTTCTCACACTCCATCAAACGGAAGAAAATTCTGACATATCTCCAGTCACTTAAGGCGGACATCAAATTCCTTCAAGAGACTCATCTTTCCTCCATTGAATCACTTAAATTAAAGCAGCAATGGGTGGGACAGGTCATATTTAGTAGAGATGTGAATCAGAACCGGAATCGGTTCCGATTCAGATTCACATCGTGAATTTTTTTTCGTGCGGCCCAATATTTTCAATCGTCAGAAATATGACTCACATCCCTAATATTTAGTCCTGCTGTGCATAAAAGAGAGGTACTGCTATTCTCCTTCACAAACGTTTAGAGGCTCAAACTCTTCATCATGCTGCTGATATAGATGGCAGGTGGACACTGGCACAAGTTCAAATAGCCATCATATATACACTTTATTGAACCTCTATGCTCCAAATGCCGATACTCCGGAGTTCTTCCAACATGTTTTTGCACAACTGCTTACGATTGACTCCTTCCCAGTTATTATAGGTGGCGATTTTAATTAGACATTGGAACCTTTTCTAGATAAGACAACCAAGCTACGACCGCACATTTCCAAATCATGCAAAACTCTACAATCTCTACTCCACTCCTATGGCTTGTCAGATCCTTGGTGTCTGCTTCAGCCCACAACTAAGGATTATATTTTCTATTCCTCTCCTCACGCTTCATATTCTGGGATTGACTTTTTCCTCATCTCTAGACAACTGGTCTCATCTGTAAAAGCAGTGTCTATCCACCCTATTCTTTTTTTTTTTTTTTGCAATTTATACTTTATTAAGTTTTCAAATACAATACATGTATTCAATAATTTTCAAACAAATTAAAAAAGTAAATATAATCATTCCACGTAATAATACACAAATACCAGCCAACCAATAACATTCTTAAATTGGTTGATTATATTGCAATAATCAGGGGGCTGTTTTAAGTAAAGTTTAAACAAAAACAAAATAATACAGAGAGAGAGATTGAGGTCTCTTTAATACTTAGCCCACTTCTGTTATTTGAACCTGATTTAACTTTTCTAGTTCTTTATCCCTTAAAAATTTTTCCATATGCTCTGGTATTGTAAAGACAATTTTTTTCCCCTGATAATTAACAAAACATCGGCAGGGGAACTTTAAATAAAAAGTTGCCCCAATCTCTAATGTTTTGGCTTTCAACATAAGAAATTGTTTCCTATGGTTTTGGGTAACCTTAGAAACATCCGGAAAGGAGAAAACCTTTTGTCCACAAAATAATAATTCTCGATTTTTCAGGAATTTCTCAAAAATGATCTCCTTATCTCTTTCTTGAACAAAGGACACAAAAAGTATTGTCCTTTTGTGTATCAGATCTAACGAATCTTCCAAGAATGTTGATATTCCTGGGAATTGTAGATTATCTACTTCCCCAGGTTTATCAGCCTTCTTTAAAGGGAAATAATAAATCTTTGAGATAGGCGGTATTTCTTCATCTTTATATGCCAAATTTTCTTTCAGATATTTAATAAACATTTCAAATGGAGACATTAACCTCGTGTAAGGAAAATTTACATATCGCAAGTTCTTAATCCGTAACATATTTTCTAAGTTCTCTATATCATTATGAAGCATCATATTGTCAGATATTCTCATAGATTCCACACTCTGTATATTCTGAACGTTTAATGTTAGGGTATTCACTTTAGCCTCTATCTCTACCAATTTTTTCCCTTGTTCAGTTATATCAACTTTGTTAACATTTACCATCTTTGAAAGTGAGGAGTTCATTTGGGAAACGTTAGAGTCAAGTTTTAATAACATCCTCCACAAATCCCCTAATGTCACTTTGGAAGTGTCCATATCCACTGGTTGGACGCTTACTTGTAATGGCGTTGTTATGCCATTATCTACTTCTTGATGTAAAGAAGACAAAGTTTGTGGAGATCCATGACCTACCTCATCGGATAGGACTCTCTCTCCAGTTACATTGGCAGTCTTACTTCCACTGGTACTATCCAAGGATGCTGTCACAGGAGGTTGTGGAGGTGTGGGACATATGCCGGGGCTCAATGAGACTTCAAATACGTCTCTATTGACATCCTCTCGTGGCATATTGAGTCGACTCAAATGAGCGTCCATAGGTCCGAGTTTGGGAGTGAGCGGAGATGAGGTATAGGCCTTGGCCTTTCTTTTCCGCCCCATAAATTCAATATAATATCCAACACTTAGGCAGTCAAAGCCGGTCTAAGCCGCGCGCGTGGCTTAGGCGACGCGCCGGCGGCGACTAAGCGCCGCTTCTCGCGGGGTTTTAAGCCCGGTCGCAGGCAGTGATGTCACACGACAAATCAAAGGTCTTTCAAGTGCTTGCCGTCACCTGGTATGTCCAGCGGTCCTCCTCTCTCTCTCAGGCTCCTCCGACCCCGTCTAAGCGCTGCTTCTCGCGGGGTTTTAAGCCCGGTCGCAGGCAGTGATGTCACACGGCAAATCAAAGGTCTTTCAAGTGCTTGCCGTCACCTGGTATGTCCAGCGGTCCTCCTCTCTCTCTCAGGCTCCTCCGACCCCGTCTAAGCGCCGCTTCTCGCGGGGTTTTAAGCCCAGTCACAGGCAGTGATGTCACATGGCAAATCAAAGGTCTTTCAAGTGCTTGCCGTCACCTGGTATGTCCAGCGGTCCTCCTCTCTCTCTCAGGCTCCTCCGACCCCCCTATCCACCCTATTCTGGTTTCCGACCATGCTGCGATTCAGCTCACACTTCAACTGCTTTCCCCGGTTCAATCTGACTATTGATGGCGTTTCAATCCTGCGCTTCTGGCGGACCCTTCTTTTATTAGTGAAATCCAGCTGCTAATCAAGGAATACTTCCAACTCAACTCCACTCCAGAAGTCTCAGCTGATACTATTTGGAAAGCTTTCAAAGCCATGATTAGAAGCTCAATCATTAGCTATTCCATAAAACTCAAGAAGTCTCAAAAAGCTGCTCTATCCATGCTTCAGACGGAAGTGGAGTTATTGGAACAAGTTCACATTGTCACTCCTACCATGGACTCCCTTACTTCTCTATTGAAAGCACGATATCGGTGTAATCAACAACTAAGTACACAAGTACACTTCTGCCTCACCCGTACCAAGGCTACGTACTATGCTGAAAATAATAAGTGTGGCCATATGCTAGCGTCTTACCTCAAGAAACGTCAAGAAAAGAAACGCATCACCATGGTTATGTCACCAACCCAAAAACCATTGACTTCTGATATGGATATTCTTCTCACATTCCGATCTTTTATGAATCTCTTTACCAATCAGAGGTGGATCCTTCTGATGGGATCCATCGATTTTTATCCAGCATTTCTCATCCATCTCTCACGGATGCTCAAGCCTCTACATTGGATGCACCTCTTACTCATATGGAAATCACTTCGGCCATCACATCATTCTCCAGTGGAAAAGCACCTGGCTCCGACAGATTTTCTTCCAATTTTTATCATGCTTTTCATTCAGAGATTACGCCACATTTGCATATCTATTTTCTCTCTCTTCTCTCCTCCCCTACGGGTCCCTCTAATTTCACTGAGGCATGTATTATAGTTCTTCCAAAGCCGGGTAGAGATCCTTCCTCCATATCCAATTACAGACCAATATCTTTACTGAACACTGATTACAAGATCTTCGCCAAAATTCTGGCGACAAGATTATCTTGATTGATGTGTTCCATTATCCAGCCGGATCAATCGGGATTTATCAAAGTTAAGATTGATAGCCCATAATTCCCGCTTATTTTTACATATTTTGGAACAAGCGCCCACTTTGCCAGTCCCAGCTGTGGCCATCTCTTTGGATGCAGAAAAGGCCTTCGATCGTGTAAAATGGCCTTTTTTGTTGGCTATGCTTCAATGGTTTGGTCCTATATTTATCTCTTGGATTCAGATTTTATATTCATCCCCCACCGCCTTTTTATATGTTAACAATCGCACCTCTTCCCCCTTTCAATTACATAGAGGAACGCGGCAAGGTTGTCCGCTGTCCCCCCCTACTTTTTAACCTGGCTTTGGAACCATTACCACTTGCCATTAGACAATCAGTGGTGATAGAAGGATTCACTATTGGAGAAGATATTTATAAATTATCAGCGTATGCAGATGATGTCCTTCTTTTCCTCACCAACCCTGATTACTCCCTTCCTTCTCTTTTTGAACTTATTTTTGACTATTCTTTGGTATCTGGTTACAAAATCAATTGGCATAAAACTGAGATGTTACCCTTAAACCCCCTTGGAGTATTGGCTGACTTAGCTGATCTCCCGAATCAAAAAGTTAAAGGAGGCCTCAAATACTTAGGTATTAGATTCCAAATGGATTCTCGCACCACACTTAGTCACTGTGAAGAGATGGTTCATCAACAGATACGTGATGCGTTGCTATCATGGTCTTCTTTACACCTTACCTGGTGGGGAAGATTAGATACCATCAAGATGGTACTGACACCAAGGATCATTTATGCTCTTTCTATGCTCCCTATTTTTTTTCTACAGGTTTTTATCAGTGAGCGGATCAGTTACTTACCAGGTTCCTTTGGAAAAATAAGACTCCGCGTATTGCTCTATCCAAGTTAAAGGTTACCCAGTGCGGCGGGGTGACCTTCCCAGACTTCTATTCTTATCACCAAGCTTTTATTTTACAATATAGTCCTGCTATAATTATAATCATAACTATAATTAATGTAAGTAGTTGATGTTTATGGTTTATGGTTACTTTTCTTTGCTATGCTCTCTGTTCCTATGGCTTCCCTCCCCTATACCTGTTCATTGTATTTTCCACCTACTGTTATGCTGTAAACCGATATGATGTCACCACGAATATCGGTATAGAAAAGTTCTTAAATAAATAAATACAATAAATAGATATTATTTTGCTTTTGCTAAATTAAATGCTTGCCATAGAGCATCAAATACTACTTTCAGTTCCAGTAGAATACTTTCCTGGAGTTCCGCTCTCCTCGAGTGCTTGTTCCAACCTAATTGTACACGCTTTGCATAGAGCCATGATGGAAATTGACAATCTCAGACCTCCAAACACACCTCCTTGGCATCAGTCGAAATATGCCCCACTTTGAAGTAACCCTAAATTACAAATAAATGGCCGGCCAATCAACTGGCCAACCTGGCAACGCCATGGCCTTTGGTTCCTTTCCTCAGTATTAGTAAATAGCACGATAGTCTCATTTGCTCAGCTCCAAGAACTTCACAGCCTTCCTTCATCTCAGTATTATGCTTGGCTTCAGATGAAGCATGTTTTTCAGAACAACCCTCTCTCTGATCTCTTTTCATCAGCTATACCGTATTTACTCTCACTTTATCATACATATGGTTCTCAAGGCCATCTTGCTTCACGCATCTATAAGAATATTAAACTATCTATGTCAACCAGATCCACCACAGGGATACATTCTCTTTGGGTGGCAGACCTTAATACTTCCTTGGACAGTGCTAAATGGAAATCTCTATGGCAGGTGTCAGTCCGCATCTCACTTTAATCTAGCTTAACTCAGACATCTTACTTTATCATGCATCAGGCGTTGTGGACTCCATGGAAATTACATCATGCTGGGCTAACTTCATCTCATACATGTTGGTCCTGTAATATGGTTCAGGGCACATTCTCTCATATGTTATTCTACTGCCCGTATGTCCATCAGTTTTGGACCCAAATTTGGACCACTATCTCTGCCATTCTTAACCTTACATGCCCCATCTCCTACTCTCTGGTCATACTACGTAGTGTTGACCCTACTGTCCATCTCACTATGGCTCATGGTAAATTATTGGATTTCTTAATGTTACACAATATCATGGCCAATTGGAAACACAGTGACTTACTCTCTGAACACCTGTGGTGGAACTCTGTGTGCAGGTACAGTAAATATGAAAAGGCTATGGCGATAATATTTCATAGATTATCATCATGGTGCCAGGTGTGGAAGCCACTTGACGAATATGTGTCTTTACTTTCACTATGATCTGGGTAGCAATTATTGGTCAATTTACTTCCTGTGCATTGTTTATCTTTCATTAGTCCCATTGGGTGATGGCTCTCCCTCCCTCATAATCCTTCTTTTGTCTTTTCCTTTCCATCTCGCCCATTTTTAATTTTCTTTCTTTCCTATCCTCCTGCTTCCCTCTGGTTCCTTCTCTCCTCCCTCTGCTTCCCTTTTCCTCTGAAAATAAGGGATAATGTCACTTACTTTATTTTTTGCAATGTAAATCAATATGTACGGTTCTCTATTTTAACTGTTTCATTATGGTTGTATTTCTGTTACCCTCTTAATAAAGAGATTTAAAATTAAAACTGAAGCTGCATGTCAGGGCAAAATGATGTTTGGTGGACTTTGAACCAGGGACCACCTAGCAGGAAGCCAATGCCCTAGTGGTGAGGCCAGAGTGGCTTAAATTGAGGCAGCCTCAGACATTGTTACCCTGGAATGCAGTCCAGCCTCTGAGGATCCAGATTAGTCCTCAAGGGCTCATAAATGGAATGTTGGGAAAGCCTAGTGTTCTGGCAACTTAATGGCTGAGGGTTGCATGGAATGGTAAGGTGAAACTCCACTTTGCAGGGAATGCCTAGACTTTGAACTGAGATACTGGTGAAACAACCTGGTATGGTCAGATTCAAATTAACATCTGAGGTGAGTAAAGGAAATCTGGACTATGTTCAGCTACTCTTATAAAGGAACTGGTATCTTGTAAATAAAACCCTTGCATTTAAGTATGTAGAACTTTGATTTTGTTTGAAGGAGGGCCCTAACCTGATACTCTGGCAAGGGGAGAGAATGTCAGACATCCCAACTTTACATTGCTCATTTTAGAAAGAAGAGGGGTTGAATATCACAAGTGGATATTTCTCTATCCGCCTTACTTCTCCCCACATAAAAAGCCAAAAATAATATATGGAATATTCTAGGTAGGAGAGAAGATCATTACTGACAATGAAAGATGTTGGATTTTCTTATTCAGTGTCAGGTGGCCACATTTGCAGCTTGGGCTCCTCTTTCTCATGAGATAGTAGTGGACTAGTTGTGAACCTCTGGACAGGCTTCCATATACCCTTGGGTTGAGAACTACAGCTCTATATGTCATTGTGAATGTGTACTTATGGCTTGTATTATTTTTGTGTTTGTGTCTACGCTGAACATTTACAAAAATTTTTAAAGGAGAGTGAGGCGAAATGTCACACCTGTTTTATAAGTACAACTTAAAACTCCTTTGAAGAGATGCCTGATGATAGGATCTAAGGGATAAATGTACATGTGTGAAAACACCTGTATTCCTGATGTCTTCACACAGGGATCATTTCTATAGAAAGGTTCCTTTGGCCTGTCATTGCAAGTCTTGTTCAGAGACTATTTCCAGAGAAAGGACCCTAGACTTTTGGTGAATTTTGTCTCAGGGATCGTTTTCAAGAGTGAATGTGATAAAAAGTACATAAAGTATGATCCAGTCTATTACAACATATTTGGTATAGAAGCTTTGTAGGAGCCCATCTGGAAGTACGAGTACAATGGGGCATTATTTATTATAACAGAATGCTAGTTGTTTCAGAACTATCAAATATTATCACTGTTGAAAGTTATTCTAGCTCTCTTAACAGATCTGGCTACTACTTAACATTAAGCGATCAGCCCATTCCCAATTCCCTCCCAGTCAGCTGCAATTAAGGAGTGGACTTCCCTATCCCCCTACCTACACTGCCTCCCTTTTCCCCTCTCCTCCCTGACCCCTAAAATCTGTCTTCTTACCTTTTTTGTTTTCGAACTTACTTCATCTGAAGAGATGAAGTAAGTTCTGTGCACTGGTCAGCTGCCAGCGCACACTGTCCCAGCCGGCTCCTGCCCAGACCCCACCCCTTTTCTAAATCCCGGCTCTTCTGTGCATACCAGCAGATACACATGTGGCTGGGCCATTTAGAAAATGCGCTCGGCCCAGCCAAGCGCGTGTCTGCCGGGATTTGTGCACACCGGCGTTTGAAAATTCAGCTGTATGTACATAGTTAAGTGAAGCTGAGTCCTAGAAACCCTGGTCCTGAAGTGACATACATTCAATGTGGAATGTTGCCAGAAAATAATTCAGAATAGTTGAAATTACTGGGAAATAAAGGATCTATTTGTGCAATCTTAAATTTGAGCACCACACAGACCACAAACCAGAATAATTCCTCAGTTTTAATCAACCACTAGAGGTCCAAGTCTAGATCTCTCAAACAAAAAGTCACGGACTCTAAAACATTTGGGAATTCCCCTTGATAATGGGTTACAACTGGTTGAAAGGATGTCTAGGACCATATTGATCCTGAAGCTGAGGACTTCTGTGGCTCAAAACTTAGCTCTTTATGATTTAAGACCAAATAGGATCCAGAGGCAAAGGAGGCTTCCTGCTTCAAATATGTAAAATGTGCAGGAAAGTGTTTTGATAATAGGTTTTCAATAAACTCATCTGGAACACCGGATTAATGTAAATGCTGGAGTTGAATTCTGAATGCAAATGGTTTTATCTGTTATTCTATGATGAATGGTCTCAAAAATCTTTGTTCCAACTTGGTTGTGGTTGCACTATGGATTGATACAAAGGTATTATTATATGTATTTAGTAGAAATCCAGCCTTATGCTCCATCTTGAAGTGTGGGATGATAGGGGAAATTTCTTATCACGGGTGGTTCACTTGCATCTTTGGCTGACTCTTAGCCTTTTCCAAAATTTGCATATTTGAACTTGAACATAACAAAATGACTTGCTGGGTCAGTATTCTGCATAGTCAGTAGCCAGTCCAGGTCACTTAGAAGCACCCTACAGATTCCAAGAGTAAAGTCTGTTCCATATTACTCATTCCCATAAATAAGAAGTGGAGACACCGAGGTGTATCTGGATAATAATTAATGGACTTGTCCTCCAGAAACTTGTTTAAATGTTTTTAAACTCAGCTATGCTATTAGCCTTGACCAATTCCACAGCTTAATTGTGCACAGATTGAAAAAATAATTTGTTTTAAATCTGCTACTAGTTAGTTTCATGAAGTGTTCCTTAGTTTTCGTTCTGTTTGATAGTGCAGATAATTGTTCCCTATTAATTTGTTCCACACCATACAATTTCATACATCTCTATCATATTCCCTCTCAGACATCTCTTCTTCAAGTTGAAGTGCCCTAACCTGATTAACCTATTCACATCACTGATTTTTGGCCTTCTTTGTGCTTTTTCTATTTCTGCTATATCTCTTTTGAGATGCACCAACCAGAATTGTACACAATATTCAAAGTATGGTTACACATTGGATTGATATAAAGGTATTATTATATGCCCAGTTTTGTTTTCTATTCTTTTCTGAATAATTCCTAACATTCTATTCACTTTTTTGGCTGCTGCCGCACCCAAAGCTACTACTACTTATCACTTATATAGCACTGCTAAACATATGCAACACTGTTTAAAACATATAAGAGACAGTCCCTTTCTCAGTAGAGCTTAGAGTCTAATCAAGACAAACATATAGGGCAAAAGAGACTTCAGGAATTTCTTTTATTAAGAAAATGGTAAAAAATTAAGGAGGCTGTAAGGGGGATAATTAGGGGTTAAGATTTAAAAAAAAGATTTAGAAAATGGTGGATTCTTAGACTGGAATTTAATAAGAGGAGAGAGGTAAAATGACGTAGGATGTCTATTCCATGCAGCCAGGTGGAAGGCACATGGTCGGGAACTGGTGGTAGAAGAGAAGGGCATAGACAGGAATGATTTGCCTGATGAATGCACAAGCTGCACACCGCGTTTAACCACAGTACCTCCCACCCATGTGGGCTAAGTAGAATGGGGGTAGAGAGGGTTAGGCTATGCATGAGGGGGGCAACTAGGCGGGACTAGCAGGAGGAAGGGGAGGGGTGGAAAGGATCAGGCCATGGATAGAGGGGCTCTCCAATTGACAGCAACAGTGCACTATTAATGGGGATCATCCTATTTTCCCCTATAGATCGAGGACCTCAAGAAGGCAGCATCGGAGCTACGCCTAAGGCAGATGTGCTTGATAAACCAGCTGCACTCTTTGCGGGATGGGTCAGGAGGGAAAATATTCTTCAGGTCAGCTTGGAACTGTCAACAGCCACCATCTATGCCCTCTCTACTTCAAGTATCACATTAATACATCTGGTTTCAGCCTTCTTCTTATACTAACCCTCCTTCATATATATCTCTGTCACAGGCTCCACTAGCCTTAAACAGTTTTGGAAAGACACCCTCTTGCCTATCTAGCATACTTTCAGGGACTTTACTCTCACTCCAACATGCAGTTACTTGTAAATAATATAGCCCTGGTCCAACAGAACAATGCGTAGCATCATGACTCTATATGTCATGCTACATACACCTCTAGCGGTCACTATCAACCCTGTCACACATTTCTTACACTTACCCCCTTCTACATAGTAGCTTCCATCAAATGACATCCTGCTCACATCAATAATTTGGATGTCTATTCACCTATCAATATGGAAGTCAGCACCTTGATGTCAGGGTTTTCCCATACCTAATGGTTCGCTTTGCCTTCACCTCTCCCTCAAAAGGCAATTCCTCTCAGTGACTCTGTCATTCTACACATCAAACTCTGCAGCACATGAGCACACATCATGATACACACTTTCTTTTGTCTTCACAGAAAACAACTCCTTGTCATCATCCTTTTCAGATGCGGACGAAGATGGGGCAGGCAGCAGCAGTGAGGTCCCAGCCCCTGCCCCCAAAGAAGCAGCAGCAGCAGCAGCCACCATTGGGGAAGAGCATGATGCTCTTCTCCCACCCCATTCATCACCAAGGGTACCAGCAGTGGTGGTTCCATCCTTCTGACATCAGCAGGCACATCCCGCGCCTCAACAGCATCCAGACCCTCTCCCTGTCGAGCCTCCTCCCTGGTTAACCCAGGGAGTTAGAATTACGGCTGCTCAGACTGGCCAGCCATTGCTGGCCAAGGGAGGCTCACAACACCCTCTGCTTCCTCTACAATCACAGCAGCTGGAAATAGGCTCATCGGCAGAACCATCTGCTCCCGCTAAAGAGTTGCTTTCTAGGTGCCAATTTGAGGCTACAGTGCAGATGATGGCGATGGAGCAGAGGGTGACGCGAGCAGCCCTTAAGAGTCTACTCAGAATGGTGCACTGTCATGGTCAGGCATTTCAGCGCCTGGCTGTGGCAATGCAGTTTCTTGCCAGGAGGCTACAGACATCCTGAGTAGACTCCTAAGTCTCAGTTTGCAGGTGTTCCTAATTCCCTGGGGTTTTTGGTTTGCTTACTTGTTTGCTCACTAGTTTATCCCTCCCCATCCTTTTCTATTTAAAACATTTTGTAAGTAGTTTAAAAATGTTAACAAAAAGTTTCTATGTTAAAATTAAAATATGTTATAATTTGGAAAAACTTTGCTTGAATTTACCTGTGTGCTGATAGTTTCCATGAGGTAAATAATTGAAAGTAAACATTTACATGGATAACTTGAAGTTACATTGCTAACTTGTGAGTTATCCCTCTAAATATTTATTTTATTTATTTATTTAGCGTTTTTATATACCAAGGTATAGCAGAGTTGCCTTCACTCTTTGAATATTGACCTCTATGGTGTTTCTAGTGTGGGAATTGCCCTGATGGCAGTTCACACACTTCCATGCTTAAGCGGTAGAGCAGAAGGGGTTTTCTTCGTCAACCACTTCCCTTCAGGGTCCCCCATCTTCACAATTTGTCATTCTGCATAGCTGGGCCCAGAAGAGGAATGTGATTATATAGTATTAAAATGACAAAGGACAGATCACACACACCAAGGAATAGCTTCTAATTTACTCTTCAGCTTTGGAGGAAGTTATTACAGGTCAGTGTCACAGCTTCAGTTAATCCTGAGCATGTGGCCAAACTGTGGACCTGCTACTTGAAATATGTAAACTATCAATATCATTATCTATGGTACCTGAAGATAGTAGGATTGCCAATGTAATGCTAATTTTTAAAAAGGGATCAAGCGGTGAGTCTGATATCTGTGCTGAATGTATGTATAGATAAGCATAGTTGAATGTGACAAATCCAATATGGATTTAGCCAAGGGAAGTCTTGTCTCACAAATTTGCTACTGTTTTTGAGGGCTAAAAATAAACATGTGGATAAAAGTTAGCCAGTTGATATAGTGTATCGGGATTTCCAGAAAGCATTTGAGAAAGACCTTCGTAAGAACTTCTTAGGAAATTAAAAAGTCATGGGATAGGGGGGCAGTGTCTTATTGTGGCCTGCCAACTGGTTAAAAGATAGAAAACAGAGAGTAGCGCTAAATGGTAAATTTCCTAATTGATAAAGGTAAATAGTGGAGTGCCCCAGGGATCTGTTCTGGGACCACTGCTTTTTTTTGTAGTAGTTGGATTGGTCTTAGGGTGGCTGTAGGGTGTCCCAATAGGAGGGCATTGCAGTAGTCAAGTTTTGAAAAAAGTAGTGCTTGAAGTACCGTACGATAGTCGTGGGAGTACAGGAGCAGTTTGAGTTTTCTCAAGATCTGGAGTTTGCAGTATCCGTCTCTTATCATGGAGTTGATGTATTTTTTAAGGTTTAGTTCATTATCTAGGATGATGCCTATGTCTTTTACTGTGGAGACTGAATTTTTGAATGACACGAGGTTGCGTCGGAGCAGGGTGATGCGGTGAGTTTGTTGGATATGATGTGGAAATGGGAACAAGTAAGGTGCTAAATTTGTAGATGACACAAAATTATTCTGCACTCGGCAGACCATGGGGTATCTCCTGGGCTGGCCTATGCGGAAAATCCCCAGGCCGATCTTTACCTGTAATCCACCTCTGCCTACCAGTCACACTGAGGAGAAAGGGAAGTGCAAAAACACATACAATTTGGACATAAATTCATTGTCCTAGAAGAGTGCTTATAGTACCTGGTTTGATGAACTAAGGAGACAGCTAACCAGTAAGGAAATGGTTGCCTTGACCCAAATGAAGAGGCAGGACATGCAAAAAAAAACAAAAACCAATCAAACACGAGCTGAAAGAAGATCCATGAATTGGAGACCCAGGACAATGAGTTATAGGAGCATCTGAAGTGGGAATGTGCTAGCCAAGAGCAGACAGATAAACAAAAGAAGTTTTGGGATAAGGAACTGAAGACCTGGAAAATAAAGCTAGTGGATACCTTACACATTAAGGCTGCTCAACAGGAACTTACTGATAAATGGGAGCAGGAAACAATCTGATTTAAGACTTTGTTAGATAAGGAAGCAGAACTGCATGAAATGTTGTAGAAGTACAATACACTAGAGAAAAACTGTGCAGTAACTACAATACATGGAATGGGTAAGAAGTGGAACAAGCAAGCTCTAAAGGTGGAAGGCAATGAGCTAGCCAATAAGCTGAAAGCACACCTGCGAGATGAGAAAATTTCAGCACAAGAGAATATAATATAGTCCACTAGAGTTCTATGATTAATTCATGGAGGGCATGAGAGCTCAGATGATGATTATAAAGACTGAAAAGTAAATGGGGGAGCTACATATAATCATCTATATATCATCCTGTGCAGAGAATAACGCATCCAAGCTAACCATGGTTATCTCTGTACTAGAGCTTGAGCTGCAAGGTACTAATATGAAAAGGGATGCAAGAGAGTCTTGAGTCTCACCATTAAGCTCAAGCAAACAGAAGTAAATGAAGACTATGAGGAAAAGATTTGAACAAGAAGAAAAGCCTGAAGAAGAAACTGGTGAAGATGATCTTCACATTCTAGTAACAGGTCACTGAACTGAGGAAAATGTGAATGACAATCACATAGAGATTGCAGAAGACAAACAAGAAACTACAGAAGGAAATGGAAATGGAACATAGGATCTGGAGGTATGCAGAAAAAGTAGTAGTCTATGACAACTAGAGAGGACAATCAGAAGAAGTTGGATAATCCCACGGAGGGCCGGGATCACCAGTGACAGGTGGTTTCCAATCAGAAGGAGAGAGAGCAGGTGACTCAGTGAGAACAGAGAAGACCAACTCCTCTACCCTAGTGTGTGGGAAACATAGGCATGTGTAAATAAAAATTGGCTGTACAAGATGGGAAGAAGAACAATGCCTAGTGAAACTGTGTTGTCCATTAAGGAAAAATAATGACACCCATTTCACCAAGTTCCTTGGCTGCGTGATTGTCATAGTTATCTGGTAGCTATTCAGAGCAGGTCACAATTTTCATGTGGCAATAAAATAAAAATACTTGTACCACCTTGGTTTCTGTTCTAGAAAACAGGTTTGAATTCAGATTGTGCCTTGAGGGAATTTTGTTAATATTCTAAATCTTATTTGCTAACAAAAGCATAAAGATAGTTGAATATTCTTATTCTGACAAGTTCTGACATCATATATTTTCAATATGTTTTTCAAAGAGCAGATAACTCAATCTTGTACTGTCATATTAAGTTACTACAGAATACTCTGATAAATATCAAATGTTATTTACTGTTGAAGCAATATGAAACTTCACTATGACATACACTTAATTGTAAATATGCTTTTATCTAACTTCAAATATGTGGTATATGCTTGGTAATAAAATTATTGTAGTCCTAAAAGACAAGTGTCTGTTGTCTAGTCTGAGAAAATAAGGGTTATGTGCATTCAGAATGACAATATATATCTCATATATATTTGCTACTCATAGAGAAACAGAATTTTAGAAACATGTCGTCAGAAAAAGACCATACAAATTATTGTAGTCCTAAAAGACAAGTGTCTGTTGTCTAGTCTGAGAAAATAAGGGTTATGTGCATTCAGAATGACAATATATATTTCATATATATTTGCTACTCATAGAGAAACAGAATCTTAGAAACATGATGTCAGAAAAAGACCATACAACCCACCATGTCTGCCCACAAAACAGTTCAACTCTACAATCCCTATCACTTTTTCAGATATCCCCTGTGCTTGTCCCATACTTTATTGAATTCAGATATTGTTCTTGTCTACCTCCACAGACTGTTCCATGCATCCATTACGTTTTCTGTAAAGAAATTCGTCCTTAAATTATACCTCAGTCTACTACCTTTCACCCTATCCAATGATCCTTCCATTGAGACTCATGTCTTGTGCATTACATAGAAATATAGAAACAGAGAATTGTCGGCAGAAAAAGACCAATAGTCCATCCAGTCTGCCCAACAAACTTCCCATGGTATTATCTGCCATGCTGTGCAGTTTACCCCCATTGATAACTCAGAAGTATCTTCCCTATCTTGCCTTTCCTCTAAGGCAGGGGTAGTAATTCCGGTCCTTGAGGGCCTCCAACCAGTCAGGTTTTCAAGATATCCCTAATGACAATGAATATATGAGCCCCCTAGCGTAAGCAAGAGGGTGCCATGCTATTTACATAATAGTGTGTGGTCATGCACCAGATGGTGACCAGTGTATCCTGGGCAGATCCTTCACAGGAAGTCACTCCTTGATCCTATCTGGACAACATTAATGCATTTATTTATTTATTTATTTTAATGATTTTATATACCGACATCCGTTTGCACATCGCATCGGTTTACACATAACTTAAAACCAGGTATATAGTAGGCAAAGCCTTTACAATGAACAGAATGAACAGTCAATAAGGATATATCCATAAAACCAAATACTTTAACATATATCTTCAATTAGGGGTATTTTACATTTGGGGATGTGGATAAAATTACTATTGGAGGGCTATGTACAGAGCTCAAAAGATAGGTTCTTTACAATTACTGATTCTGGAATTGAGAATGAGATCAGGGGAGAAAGGGAGGTCAGACAATTGAGGGGAGGTATTTTTAACAGTAAGTAACGGAGGGGGAAGAGTTAGCATGAGAGGATAGCGATGGATAGGCTTGTAGGAAGAGCCAGGTTTTGAGTTTTTTCTTGAATTTGGGTGTGGAGGTTTCTGTGCGTAGGGTTGGGGGCAAGGAATTCCAGAGGGTAGGGCCTGCAAATGAAAGGGCTCTGTTTGTGGTAGTGATAAGTCTTATAGATTTTATAGAGGGGGTACAGAGGGTTCCATGGAGAGCGGTGCGAGTAGGTCTTGTGGAGGTGCGAGGAAGGAAGGGGGGGTTTATCCAGTGGTAATGCTCATTATTGATGCTTTTGTGAATCAGGGTAATAGTTTTGTATAGGATACGGGATTGTATAGGAAGCCAGTGGAGATCGATTAGAGTGGGAGTGATGTGGTTCTTCTTGTTGGTATTTGTGAGGATACGTGCAGTGGCATTTTGAAGAAGTTGTAAAGGTTTGATGTAGGAAGAAGGGAGGCCAAGAAGGAGGGCGTTACAGTAGTCTATTTTGGAAAATATGATAGACTGGAGTACAGTACGGAAATCAGTGAAGTAAAGAAGAGGTTTGAGTTTTTTTAGAGTTTGTAGCTTGAAGTAGCAGTTGCTGAGGATAGATTTCATGTAAGGTTTGAAGGAGAGGTGGTTGTCAAGAATGACACCTAAGTTTCGAGAGTGGGTGGGGAATGTGGAGGAGGTGAGGGTGGAGGGTATGGGTGGAGGTGAATGTTTGGAGGAGATGAAAAGGAGTTCGGTTTTTTGGGGGTTAAGAGATAAGTGCATGTCAGTTAGGAGCTGATTAATGGCAGCAAGACAGGTTTCCCATTTTTGAAGAGTGGTGAGAGAGGAATTTGTGAAGGGGATGAGGATTTGCACATCATCTGCATAGATGAAGTGTGTGATTCCAAGTTTAGAAAGAAGGTTGGTAAGAGGGAGCATGTAAATGTTGAACAGGGTAGAAGAAAGGGAAGAGCCTTGGGGGACACCACAGTCGAGATTTACAGGGAAGGATTCAATATTATCAGAGGTGACTTTGTAAAAGCCATTGTGGAGGTATGATTTTATCCATGAGAGGGCTGTTCTGGAGATTCCTATACTGATGAGAATGTTGAGAAGGATGCTATGATTGACGGTGTCGAAAGCGGCTGAAATATCCAGCATAGCAATGAGGTAGGAGTTACCGGCATCCATACCTTTGATTAGAGTATCTGTGAGGGAGAGGAGTAGGGTTTCCGTACTGAGGTGTTTGCGGAAACCATATTGTTTGGGTGAGAGGATATTGTGTTGCTCTAAGTAATCAGAGAGATGGGAGTTTACCAGTTTCTCAAGGACTTTAGAGAGGAAAGGGAGATTGGAAATAGGTATGAGGTTGGATAGGTTGTTGGGATCAAGAGAGGGTTTTTTTAGGATAGGTTTAACAACAGTTTGTTTTAAAGAGTCGGGGACCATTCCTTGTTCTAGGGATCTGTTCACAATTTTGGAAAGGGGTGTAGCTATGGTTTTAGGGATAGATAGTAAGAGTTTTGTGGGAATGGTTTCAAGAGGATGAGAAGATGGTCTCATTTTTTTTAGGATGTTCTCTATTTCGAGAGATGAGGTGACTTCAAAAGATGATAGTGAGGCAGACATGTGAGGAGTGGGGAATATTATTTTGTTGGTGTTCAGGGAGAACTTGGAGGTAATGTTGGAAACTTTATTTTTAAAGAATAGAGCTATTTCGTTGCACCGTGTTTGTGTGGGGGGTTCCTGGGGTAGTGTAGAGTTAGGTTTGGTGAGATTGGATATTAAGGTGAACAGGGCCAGGTGAACAGGGCCTTAGGATTAAATTGTAAATGATTAATTTTTTTGGCGTAATATTATTTTTTCATTTTTTGGATAGCATTTCTATAGGCATGCATGAGTTGGTAGTAGATAGTTTTTGAGGCAGGAGAGGGGTGTTTTCGCCAACGTCTTTCAGCTGATCTAAGGTGGATTTTTTGGTTCTTGAGTTCGTGGGTGAACCACGGTTTTTTGTTTGTGTGGGTAGGTGTGGTAGTTTTTTGTGAAATGGGGCAGTGTTTGTCTGCAATATTGCGGGTGATATCAGTCCAAGAGGAGACGGCGTTGTCAGCTGATGTTAAGTCGAGACGATTGGGGATATCAGAGCAAGCTGTGGTGAGAGTATCTAGGTCGCAGGTCTTATGGAACTGGAAGGTTTTTGGGTGGGAGAAGGTAGAGGGGGGTTGTAGTTGAAGTGCAAGTGTGGTTTTTATAATGGAGTGGTCAGACCAGGGGACAGGCAGGCATGAGGGGGGGGTGAATGGTGTTGATGGAGGTGTTGGTGAATATCAGGTCTAGGGTGTGTCCGGCCTTGTGGGTCGGAGAATATATGATTTGTGTGAAACCCATAGCTTCTAAGGATGAGATGAATACTTCGCATGGAGGGGATTGTGGTATAGAATCAATGTGGAAGTTGAAATCACCAAGTAGGATGGTGGGAATGTCATCCATAAAGATGGGGTTTTGTGTCATTAGATTATAATAACACTTCAAAGAAGAGCTGTCTACAACCCTGGGATGTCTTGGAGTTTGCATGATGTCCAGTTGTAGTGGATTCACATGACATCCAGGATGTAGGATGGACAGGGACAGAATTGCCCCATTCAAGGAGCCGACTGAGTCTCCATTACTGCAGCTGTGTGCTAGTGGATCAACTGAGTAGTTGCACCACTTCTGACGTAAGTAAATAAGTATTGCACGTACTGTACATCCAGTCATTCTGCCAGTAATTGCCAAAGAAGTGGAGTGGCAGGTGGGCTAATTCAGTGGGTCAAAATGAGGAGGTAACCTGGTGCAGTACCCCATCGCCAACTCTATGTTAAGTTTAAACGATTTATTAAACATTTTTGTTGTTTTTGAAACATAAAGCAGAGAGATTACAAAATAAAAGAAGAGACAGGATTCAACATAATGGAGAGCAGCATATAAGAAATTCGAACACAATAGCACATTGCAATAGATATCTAATTGGCAGGGCTCAAATTAAGCATACATTCCAAATAAATAAAGAATCCACATTTACTGTATGAGCAAGAATAATGGAGGGAGTGAGCATTAAGAACAGTACAAAGTACGTTATAAGAGAATCCTGAGAGAAGAAGAGACTAAAACGAAAAGGTAGAGAGGGAATAAGAGAGAGGAAAGATAAAGAGAGAAAGGTAAAAATGCAAGGGAAAGTGACTTATGGATATGGCAGAGAAAGTTGGAATATGCAAGTAAGCATCAGGTTATCAAGATAGAGAGGTGATATAATTTTCAAGCGGTTTCCATACTTGAGCCCAAGAAGCAAGCCGATTACACTTTATAGCCATGGCTTTTTCATACTTATAATACATACACACAGAATTCCACCACCAGGCTTGTGAAAGCAAATCACTACGTTTCCAGTTAGATAGTATTGTGTGAATAGCAATAGCAAACAAGAAGTCCATTAGTTTCCGATGAGGAAGAGACAGGGAAAACGTAAGATTGGAACCTCGAAGAAAAAACACAGTATACGTAAAGGAGTGGGAGATGGGGATGATGGAAGTGATCGTTGACCAAACTTGGAGCCAAAAAGTTCGTACATATGGGCAAAAAAAGAACATATGCTCAAAAGTCGCTTTGGGTGCTGAGCATGACCAGCATTGATGGGAGGTAAGTAAACCGGCCCTATGTAATCTCCAAGGTGTCCAAAAAGCTCTGTGCATGAGAAAAAAGGAGGATTGCGTCAAGCTGGAGGATAGTGTGATGCGAGTTGTTATGGTCCAAAGATATCGCCATGTAGGTTGACCAATATGAGCGTCAATTTCTTTAGACCATATGGAGTAAAGCCCATTTCGAAGAACATGAGCATCAGTAGATACAAGAATTTTATATAGTTTCGATGCTAAATGCCTCTGAGGCCCATGCTCCTGGAAAACTTGCAATAGATAAGGGGATGTATTGAGTGGAGTGGAGGAGTATGAGGAAGCAGCTATAACATTTCGTAATTGCAACCAAGCAAAAAATTGAGAGGTTGGTAGGCCGTATTTTGCTCGCATTCGAGGAAACGTATGTATCGTAACATCTTCCAAAATGGAGGCCAAGAACCAAATGCCTTTTGTCTGCCATAGCGGCCAGTTGAGAGGGTGTTTGTCAATGGTCAATCTAGAGTTACGCCATATGGGGGCCATGTTAGAATAGCTCCAAGAGCATATATGTTTGGGGCGAATGGAGTCGAAAAGGGAGTATGCCTTGTGAAGTGAGCGTAAAATTGCATTAGATTCAAGTTGTTTGGATATTTTCATCCCTGGGAAACAAGTAAGTGGGAAAGGGGATACTAGTGAACATTCCAAATCTAGCCATCTAGGTCTTTCCCCTTGAGTAGCAGAGGGAGAGAAATGATGCTGAGCTTGTTGAAGCATGAAAGCTTGATGGTAGGCATAGAAGTTAGGGAAATTGACACCTCCCTCAGCCTTAACGAGCTTGAGTTTAGGTAAAGCAATTCTGGGGGTCTTATTCTTCCATAAGAAGGAAGATAGTATCCGGTCAATTTGCTTGTAAAAGGCATAGGAGAAGAAAATAGGAATCATTGATAATGCATAAGTGATCTTAGGGGCAACCACCATTTTTATAGTGTCTAATCGCCCCCACCATGTGAGATATAGGGGTGACCAGTGGATAGTGAGATCTTTTATCGTTTGGAGAATACGGGTTTCAGCATTAGAAATTGTTAATTGGGGCTCGGAGTAAAAGTAAATTCCCAAATATTTAATACAATGAGGGACTCGTTGTATAGTAGAATTAGTGAGATCAACCAAGGAACCTAAAGTATTGAGGGGGAGGAGTTCCGTCTTGTGCCAGTTAATTTTATAACCAGAGAGAGCAGAGTATGAGGCAATTTGCTGGAGGAGGTGTGGAAGGGAGGAATCAGGATGAGACAGAAAAAGCAACACATCATCTGCATAAGCTGATAACTTATATTCTTCCGAACCAATTTTCACACCTGTAATTAACGAATTTTGTCGGATGGCAAGAAGAAGGGGTTCCAAAGCCAGGTTG
Source organism: Rhinatrema bivittatum (assembly GCF_901001135.1). NCBI lineage: Eukaryota > Metazoa > Chordata > Amphibia > Gymnophiona > Rhinatrematidae > Rhinatrema > Rhinatrema bivittatum. The sequence goes on along the minus strand of NC_042619.1, from coordinate 105,849,208 downwards.
AAGAGCAGAGGAGAGAGGGGACATCCTTGGCGAGTTCCTCTATGAAGAGAAAAAATTGGGGATCTGCGGTTATTTAGATATAAAAAAGCAGTGGGAGAAAAATAGAGGAGTTTAATCCATGAGATGAAATTGGGGCCAAAACCAAACCTATGTAAGGTGGAGAAAAGAAAAGACCACTCCACACGGTCGAAAGCTTTTTCAGCATCCAGAGAAACAGCTATGACCGGGGAGGGGGCAGAGGATACCGCTTCATGAATGTGAAAAAAAAGTCTAGTGTTATTTGTTATGAGCCTATTTTTAATGAAACCAGATTGGTCTGGGTGAATAATACTGGACATTATACGGGATAGTCGAGTTGCTAATATTTTAGTAAAAAGTTTGTAATCTGTATTCAGTAAAGATATGGGCCTATAGTTGCCAACTTCCATAGCGTCTCTACCTGGCTTTGGAAGAACCACGATACACGCTGTGGAGAAAGAAGAGAAGAGTTCTGGTTGATCTGGGGCAATCAAATAATACTGTTGTAAATATGGAACTAATTCTTTGCTAAAAGTTTTATAAAAATCAGTAGTGAAGCCGTCCGGTCTGGGGGCTTTCCCTGCTGGGAGAGCATGAATCGCACATTCAATTTCCTGCGTAGTAATTGGAGACTCAAGGTCCTGAATCTGTTGCACTGATAACGAAGGGTGGGAGATTGTGGAAAAAAAGGAGTGAAGATCTTCTTCTGAAAGATGAACTTCTTGCTGGTAAAGCTTTTCATAAAAGTCTCGAAATTCACGCAGAATATCCACATCTTGAGTAAGAACCTGATTTGAAGCAGATGTGAGATGAGTGATACGTTTTTTTTCTGCCTTCTTCTTTAAGTAAGAGGCCAGAAGATGTCCACATTTATTGTTTTCCGCATAATAAGTAGCATTCGTGTGAAAAGTAGATAAACGAACAGATGTGCTGAGAAGCTGATTATATTGAAATTTTGCCTTTATTACAGCTGCTAGAGAGGTGCTGGTCGGCCGTTGAATGTGTTCGGATTCCAAAGAGGCAACAGAACTCTGAAGTTTAGCCAATTCTGCTTGTTTAGTTTTCCGCTGATGTGCTGAGTAGCTGATAATAATGCCCCTAATAGTGGCCTTGTAGGCCTCCCAGAGGGTTGAGATTGAGACGTCTGAAGTGTCATTAGTAGAAAAGTAATCCATAGTATGAGTACGAATGTGGTCTACAAAGGCTGAGTCTGCTAATAACGAAGAATTGAATCTCCATATTTTGTCCGTTATAATAGGTGACTGTAAAGTGCATCGAATAATAATGGCAGCATGATCCGAGACCAATATAGGGGCAATGTCAGCTGAGAGGATCTGCGGGATTAAGGAATGAGATGTTAAGAAGAAGTCAATGCGAGAGTAAGAAGAATGTGGAGCAGAGAAGAAAGTGTATTCCTTGTCCCCAGGATGAAGAAGACGCCAAGGATCTGATAATCCAAATGAAGACATGAGATGTTTGAGAGCTTTGCTTGATTTTGATATGGATAAGCGTGCCGTCGATTTCCGATCTATAAAGGGGTCTAGGACCTGATTAAAGTCCCCTCCAACGATAATCTGTGCAGAGTCAGTAGCCAGGAGATGCGAAAACACAGTGTGAAAAAAAACAGGATCATCTTGATTTGGAGCATATAAGTTGAGAATATTGTAAACTTCTTTATGTATAGAAATTTGAATGATATTCCATCTACCATCAAGATCCGCAGATTGCTGAAGAATCGTTGCATCTAGTCGTTTATTGATAAGTATAGCTGTTCCCCGATTTTTATGAATTGCAGGACTGAATGAAATTTGACCCACCCAGTGCCGCTTCAGTTTAAGGGACTCAGCTGATGTCAACCGGGTCTCCTGTAGGAGAGCGATATCTGCGTGCAAGGAATTTAAATAAGTGAGAACTTTTTTCCTCTTGATGGGATGCGAAAATCCTTGGACATTGAGAGATACCACAGTAAATGAGGTAATGGCGGTAGTCATGAGCAAGTAGGAAGAGGAGCGATGTAAAAATAACCTGAAGTATGCCTTTGTAGTGTAGGAAGTAAGAGCAAACAAGAAGAGAGATAGATAAGTAAATCTGACAGAGAGGAAGAAAGAAGAGGCTAGAAGAGGATTAGAAAGAATATAGAAAAGAGTAGCAAAGAGAAAAGGAGAAGAGATGAGAGAGAGAAAAAAAAAGGAAAAAAGGAAAACAAAAGATGTCAAGTGTTGTTAGCACTATCCGTGCTATTCTAGAAAGTCCCTACAGGGACTAGTGATGGGTTTCCAGGCGGACCACTGGCCTTCCAAACGATCCGCTCCGCTCATCTGAATATGCAAAAAGTGAAATCAATCAAAAAGGGGAAAGGAAGAAGCATAAATGTCAACTGTACCAGCGAAGTTGACGGCCTTTCAGCTCTAGTCAGAGCTATTGCAAAAGGAGTGCCACTTTAGGGCTAAGAGTAGCCTTATATAGTATCAATTCAGGTATTCATATCTTGGCTATCTTCAAGGGATTGAAGGAAGACCTCCAGGTCATGAGGTTGTTGATATATCCTGGTGTGATTAAGGTGAGTAACCTTCATCTGCGCTGGATAGAGTAGCCCGTATTTCGCACCTACGCGCTGAAGCCGTGGTCGGAGGGCGAGAAAGGCTTTACGCCTCGTAGCAGTTTCCTTGGCTAAATCGGGAACAAAAAGCACATTATGGCCTTTATATTGAATAGGTGCCTGAGTCCTGGCAGCCGCCAGTATTTGAAGGACTTGCGGATGACGCAGCAATTTGAAAATAATGGGCCGCGGATATTTAGAGTTATGAAGAGGTTTAGCGGGCACTCTATGGGCCCTTTCAATTTCAGCAGGATACTGAAATGCGAGATGGAGGCTAGTGTTAAGCAGTTTAAGGATAAAGCCGCCGATATCGTTACCTTCTTCTCCTTCTGCAACACCGAGAATCCTTATGTTATTGCGGCGATTTCTGTTAGAGAGGTCTTCTAGAGAATTTTGTAAATGTGCCACATCTTTTGTAAGCTGGGGGACGGAAGTAGTTGTTAGTAACAAGGAGGAGACTTGAGTTTCCACATCGTCGAGACGGGAGCGAAACGTGTCAAGCTGGGTGGAAACCGCTTGCAATTCGCCTCGGATTGCGTTAGTGGCATCAATATTAATATTAATCAAGTCTTTGAGTTGTCGCAGCTCGATTAATACAACATCAGCGGACGCCATGACTTTCGCCGGCGGGGCCTTGCCTGGTGACGGAGGGTCAGCCTTCGATCTTTTTGTTCCGGCCGCCGCCGCAAAAGCTGCCTCTATTTTCCCGGTTTTGTTCGCTGCCATCGGGTGCAGTAACGATTTAGGAGCCGTAGGATCTAAAAATTAGCGCTGGAAAATATTTTGGAGTATAGTTTCCCCAGATTATTGGAAAGACTGGAGCGGAGACACTCGCTTAGGCGGCCATTTTGATCGCTGCGCTAGAGCGCCCCCCCGCCAACTCTATGTTAATACATGGCAGAGAGTTTAACTGTGTAGCCCAGCAGGGAGGTGGCCACTACACTTTTACAGGGATGCAGAGATGTTTTTTTGATACTGATACAGGGCATTTATGCAAACATATGCTAACAAACGTGCAATTCTTTCTCACTTTGCTCACATCATTTAGACCAAATTTCCCACTGAGCTGGACTTGAGGTGTATTTATTTATTGATTTATTTTCCACTTTTCAGCACTTCAGAGCAGATTACATTCAGGTACTTGAGGTATTTCCCTATCCCCAGAGGGTTTACAATCTAATTTTGTGGGTTCCCTTCTCCTCCAGACTCTTTCGTCAAATGAGGCTATCTCCCTGTAGGATGATGAGGAAGTAGGAGCCAAAGTAGTTCAAATCTTCACAAAGTGTAGAGGGTTAATGACTTAATCCCTGCAAGTTTCTGTTTAATCCATCTCATAACATAGCATGGGCAACATGCTCAGTCAGCGCTATCTTAGGGAGAATTCATGATGGCCTAAGTAGATATAGAATCAGAAACCCATTTGCTTACGGTGCACCCCAACAATTTTCCACTGCTAGGCTTCCATTTTGACAGGGTTTAGCATTTTGATGGGTGCACACCTATGGGTTGATTCTTTTTATGTACGTACTTTAAGATGTTTGGGACCTTTCTACACTGGAAGATGGATGGGTACTCAGAATACCCAAAGTCATTCATCACCTTGATGATTTCCTGTTCTCAGGGCCTGCTGCACCCATGGGCTGTGGGAACCTTTTCAAGAATTTCATAAACTTGCCCATGCTCGGGGTTTAGTGGAACAAAGTCAGCATGGCTTTACCCAGGGCAAGTCTTGCCTCACAAATCTGCTTCACTTTTTTGAAGGAGTTAATAAACATGTGTATAAAGGTGAACCGGTAGATATAGTATACTTGGATTTTCAGAAGGCGTTTGACAAAGTTCCTCATTAGAGACTTCAAGGAAAAGTAAAAAGTCATGGGATAGGTGGCGACGTCCTTTCATGGATTACAAACTGGTTAAAAGACAGGAAACAGAGAGTAGGATTAAATGGACAATTTTCTCAGTGGAAGAGAGTGGACAGTGGAGTGCCTCAGGGACCTGTATTGGGACCCTTACTTTTCAATATATTTATAAATTATCTGGAAAGAAATACGACAAGTGAGATAATCAAATTTGCAGATGACACAAAATTGTTCAGAGTAGTTAAATCACAAGCAGATTGTGATAAATTGCAGGAAGACCTTGTGAGACTGGAAAATTGGGCATTCAAATGGCAGATGAAATTTAATGTGGATAAGTGCAAGGTGATGCATATAGGGAAAAATAACCCATGCTATAATTACACAATGTTGGGTTCCATATTAGGTGCTACAACCCAAGAAAGAGATCTAGGTGTAATAGTGGATAACACATTGAAATCGTCAGTTCAGTGTGCTGCGGCAGTCAAAAAAGCAAACAGAATGTTGGGAATTATTAGAAAGGGAATGGTGAATAAAACGGAAAATGTCATAATGCCTCTGTATCGCTCCATGGTGAGACCGCACCTTGAATACTGTGTACAATTCTGGTCGCCGCATCTCAAAAAAGATATAATTGCGATGGAGAAGGTACAGAGAAGGGCTACCAAAATGATAAGGGGAATGGAACAACTCCCCTATGAGGAAAGACTAAAGAGGTTAGGACTTTTCAGCTTGGAGAAGAGACGACTGAGGGGGGATATGATAGAGATGTTTAAAATCATGAGAGGTCTAGAACGGGTAGATGTGAATCGGTTATTTACTCTTTCGGATAGTAGAAAGACTAGGGGGCACTCCATGAAGTTAGCATGGGGCACATTTAAACCTAATCGGAGAAAGTTCTTTTTTACTCAACGCACAATTAGACTCTGGAATTTGTTGCCGGAGGATGTGGTTAGTGCAGTTAATATAGCTGTGTTTAAAAAAGGATTGGATAAGTTCTTGGAGGAGAAGTCCATTACCTGCTATTAAGTTCACTTAGAGAATAGCCACTGCCATTAGCAATAGTTACATGGAATAGACTTAGTTTTTGGGTACTTGCCAGGTTCTTAAGGCCTGGATTGGCAACTGTTAGAAACAGGATGCTGGATTTGATGGACCCTTGGTCTGACCCAGTATGGCATTTTCTTATGTTTTTATGTTCTTATCCAAGCTGTGAGCACTAGAGCTTGGAGTTTGGGATGCTGCACCCTGCCATAATCCTGAGTGATGAGAGTTGGAGAAGTCCCCAACCTGATTGGCTTCCTGGCAGACATCTCCTGAATGAGGGAAAACCAAACCTGCCTCCACAAATGGGGGGGGAGGGGGGGCTATTAGAATAGCAGCCCCTTTGTCTTCACTGAGTTTCCACAAAGATTTTACAATTAGTGGAATTTAACATCAGCTTACAGATGTTCCTAGCACCAATGTAGGGTTAGACTTCTGAGGCTAATTACCCATGTGCTCTGTATATAGAACACAAGAAAGGGACCTTCCTGTTCCAGGGAGCCATGAACAGGTCCATCTCCAGAGCTGCCTAGAGGTGGAAGAACCAATTTTCTACTCCTGGTCCAGGAGTCCAGGTCCATTAACTCAGACCATCCAGCTGGTCAGGTAAGTGGCTCAGAGCATCATCCCCTGAGCGGCTGCCCAAATTAACAGTTGGACTGCCTTATGACAGAGGAGGTAAGAACCTGTACCTCCCCACTTGCTGATGTATCTCAAAAAAGATATAATTGCGATGGAGAAGGTACAGAGAAGGGCTATCAAAATACTAAGGGGAATGGAACAGCTCCCCTATGAGGAAAGACTAAAGAGGTTAGGACTTTTCAGCTTGGAGAAGAGACGGCTGAGGGGGGATATGATAGAGGTGTTTAAAATCATGAGAGGTCTAGAATGGGTAGATGTGAATCAGTTATTTACTCTTTCGGATAATAGCAAGACTAGGGGGCACTCCATGAAGTTAGCATGTAGCACATTTAAAACTAATCGGAGAAAGTGCTTTTTTACTCAATGCACAATTAAACTCTGGAATTTTTTGCCAGAGGATGTGGTTAGTGCAGTTAGTATAGCTGTGTTTAAAAAAGGATTGGATAAGTTCTTGGAGGAGAAGTCCATTACCTGCTATTAGCAATGGTAACATGGAATAGACTTAGTTTTTGGGTACTTGCCAGGTTCTTATGGCCTGGATTGGCCACTGCTGGAAGCAGGATGCTGGGCTTGATGGACCCTTGGTCTGACCCAGTATGGCATTTTCTTATGTTCTTACCAATATCATTCACCATGTAATCAGTTTCCTTTTTGCAGGGCCTGAAGTATTCATGTTCTGTGGGGACCTCTTTCAAGAATTGCAAACACTAGTCTGCGACTTTGGGATCCCCCTGACTGGGGAAATATTAAAGAGTCCCACTCAATTCCCAGGGATAAATTATAGGGTCCTATTAACATTCTTGGGGACAGACCTCAACTCTATGATAATGGACTGAGATTGCCTCCAGACAAATGGAATAATTGAATGAATCATGAAGATGATCACTGTGTACCAGGTGCTATATTTGCTTTTGCCCACTTGATCAACCCAAGCAAGTCAGATATTTCTGTGTGGTTTCATGCAGGCAGCAGTGAGGGTTAAAGCAAGACAGTCACAGAATCCATATGGTTGCCCCAAGGGAGGAAGGCTCAAGCTGTCAGTGATACCAACTTTAATAAGTCTCATTGAGGATGTTTGCCCATTGCTCTCCTCCTCCCCCTTCCCTCCACTATCCAGCTATGACCTAGGATAGTATTTAGATGACTCAGGGGAAATGGTTTCAAGCTTTTGTGACAAGAAGCGTAGCTCATTGCAGCATGGCAAGGTGAATGGGTAGATTTGGGTATCTCTGTATTATCACCTTTCAAAAGCTCTTTTCAATTTTTTTGGCATTACATATGGGCAACTGAGTATTAGGAGGGTGATATTTTGGCGAGATATGAGTGCGGTAGTTGAAGTGATTACTCACTTGTCCATGACATGCTCTTCAGTCTCCGATTTGCTGTAGGAAGTATTTTTCATGTCTTTACTCCTTAATATCACTCTACATGCTACCAAGTCCCTGGTGTTTGAAGTGAAAGTCTCTCATTACAAGTTGTCCTTATTCAGGAAGCTGATTCTAGGAGTAGTGGCAATCAGAACTCCTGTTCTGGATCACCTGTGGGCATTTAGAACTCAGCAACATGAGGCTTTCTGTGCAGATCTGTGTCCCTGTCGACTTGGATGTCCTATGACTGCGGATGTGAATGACTGCTGTACTTTGCAGGAGAATAAATTGGTAGCAGAGCTCTTGTCTAATTTACTGATGGAGGTTTTTTTGTTTTTTTTTAATGTTTGTGGTTTAATGTTGCTGCAGATGTGAAACCTATCTTTGGTATCCAAAACAAGAATGTTGACTCTCTCATTGCAAGTTGTCCTTATTTAGGTAGCTGGTACCAGGAGCAGAGGCTATTGGAATTCAGCCCAGATCGCTGTTGGGTTTTAGAGCGTGGCTGTATGGGTATTGCTATGCATATCCATGGCCCCATCTATTCGGGGTCCTAGTTTCCAAGGTATAAATGCTTGTTATGCCTCTGTAAGAGCAAAATGGACAAAGAGCAATCTAAGTTATTTATTTATTTTTATTTATTTATGTAAGGTTTTTCTATACCCACATTCGTTTTTAGACATCATATCGGTTTACAGGTAACAAGGATTCAGCAACAGAGCTTTACAGTGAAACCAATGAAGTAGCATTTACAGAGTAACTATAGTAACAATTTAACAGATTAACACAAGTAACTATTTATTTATTTAACAGCTTTTTTTATACCGACATTAGAATACACATCATATCGGTTTACATCTTAACAGCAGGTGGAAATTACAATGAACAGGTGCGGGGGGGGGGGGGGGGGGGGGTGGACAACCGAAAAACAAGAGGTAGGAGGCTCTAACGGGGAGCCTGAAAATGGAACTAAGGAGGTGTGAATATGATAGAAAGGGAACCTATTTACAGAATTACAGGGTGCGTATTGCTAGGAGCAATGTGAAGATGGAAAGGGGGTGGGAGTGGAAGGAACAGTACTTTTTAAAGTTATTCTGGAAATGCCTGGTGGAAGAGCCAGGTCTTTAGCATTTTCCTGAATTTAAATGGACATGGCTCCAGGCGGAGGTTGGAAGGTAGTGCATTCCATTGAGTTGGACCGGCAATTGAGAGAGCACGGTCCCTTGTTGCTGTGAGCTGGGCCTTCTTGAGGGGTGGGACTTGTAGTGTGCATTTGAGGTTTGCTCTAGTGGGGTGGGCAGATTGTGTGAATCAGAACACTTCGCTGAGCCAGGAGGAATTATTTTTGTGGATAGATTTGTGTATGATAGTGAGTGTTTTGAAAAGGATGCGGGATGAGATAGGGAGCCAGTGTAGGTCTTTGAGGATGGGGGTTATGTGGTCTGATTTGCATGCGTTGCTGATTATCCTTGCCATTGCATTTTGTAGTATCTGTAGAGGTTTGATGGTGGAGTAGGGGTGGCCAAGGTAAAGGGAGTTGCAGTAATCCAGCTTAGATGATAAGGTGGCTTGGATGACAGTTTTGAGATCATGCGTGTGGAGTAGGGGCTTGAGCTTTTTTATAACATTGAGTTTGTAGAAACCTCCTTTTAGGACAGAGCTAATGTGTTTTTTTAGGTTCAGATGTGGGTCAATTAGAACGCCAAGGTTTCGTACAGGGGGCTGTGAGGTGAGGGAGATGGTCATAGGGTCCTTGGAGGGAGGGAGCTTAAAGGTCTGGTGGTTGTGGATGAGGAGGAGCTCGGTTTTTGATGAGTTGAAGGCAAGTTGTAGGGAGGTGAGTAGTGAGTTAATGGATGAGAGGCATTTCTCCCAGAAGCTTAGGGTTGCTGACAGTGATTCATGGAGAGGGATGATGATTTGGACATCATCTGCATAGATGTAGAATTTGGACGGCGGAGATGTCCTGAAGATTCACTTCTGCCCAAGCCATCAGCGGGGCTATCTCTAGGGACACCTGTTGGCTTCTGGTTCCGCCCTGTCGGTTGATGTATGCCACCGTGGTGGCGTTGTCGGACATCACTCTGACTGCTCTGTTCCTCAGTCTGTGAGCAAATCGCAGGCAGGCTAATCGGACTGCCCGTGCCTCCAGGTGGTTGATGCTCCACCCCGACTCTTCTCTGTTCCACCGCCCTTGGGCGGTGAGCTCTTTGCAGTGTGCTTCCCATCCGCTCAGGCTGGCGTCTGTGGGGAGCAGAGTCCATGTGGGGGAGGACATCTTCGACCCCCTGCTCGTGTGGTCGGACTGCAACCACTACCGTAGCTGGGTCTGCACCCTGGCGGGTAGAGGTAGATGCACGGTGTAGTTCTGTAAACGTGGGCTCAACCGAGAGAGGAGGGAGTGTTGTAATGGTCTCATATGGGCCCTTGCCCATGGTACCACTTCCAGGGTGGATGCCATGAGACCGAGAACCTGTAGGTAATCCCAAGCTATGGGCCGGCCGGCTCCCATCAAGGAACGGAGACGCATCTGGAGCTTTGACCTTCTCTTGGTGGTTAGGCTGACTTTGTCTGCCTGGGTGTCGAACCGGACTCCCAGGTATTCCAGTGATTGGGAAGGCTGTAGGCAACTCTTGCTTAGGTTGACTACCCATCCCAGGCTTTCCAGAAGGGCAATCACTCTGTTGGTTGCCCGATAGCTCTCCTCTCATGATTTCGCCCTGATCAGCCAATTGTCTAGGTAGGGATAGACAAGGATTCCTTCCCGTCTGAGCGCCGCTGCTACCGCTACGATCACCTTGGTGAAGGTTCGCGGCACCGTGGCTAACCCGAAGGGCAAAGCCCTGAATTGGAAGTGTTGTCCCAGAACCTTGAAGCGTAGGTAGCACTGATGATCCCGATGGATCGGGATATGCAGGTAGGCTTCTGACAAGCCTAAGGCCGTGAGGAATTCCCCTGGCTGTACTGCGGTCTTGACTGAGCGCAGAGTTTCCATGCGAAACCTCAGGACCCTTAAGTATCGGTTGACTGACTTGAGGTCCAATACGGGCCGGAAGGTGCCCTCTTTCTTGGGTACCATGAAATAAATGGAATAGTGCCCAGAATCCATTTCCCATGCAGGTACTGGGATTATGGCTTTCAAGGACAGGAGCCTCGCCAGGGTAGCTTCCAATGCTGCCTTCTTGTGGATTGGACACGGAGATTCCACAAACCTGTCCGGAGGGATGTGATGGAAGTCCAGATAATACCCCTCTCGGATGATGGCGAGGACCCACTGGTCCGACGTAATCTCGACCCATCTGGGGTAGAAGAGGGTTAACCTGCCCCCTATGGCTTCGTCCCCCGGATGGATCGGCTGATTCTCATTGTGGGGTCGGCCGGGACCCGAACCCGAGCCGGCTCCACTCTTGTGCTGCTTGGTCCGAAAGGACTGGTTCCTGGCCTGAGGACGAGGTGCCTGGTAGCGACTCCTATAGGAGTGAAGCGTTGGGAGCCTCTACCTCTGGAGGGCCTCGGAAAGGTGCGCTGGTTCCTCTTGGACCTGTCTTCCGGCAGTCGAGGTACTGGAGAGGCACCCCATGTGCTGGCCAGTTTAGGTCGCTGCCGAACAGAAGAGACCCCTTGAACGGCATTCTAGTGAGATGTGTCTTAGAAGGAGCGTCGGCTGACCAGTTCCGTATCCAGAGCTGCCTCCTGGCTTCTACTGAGGATGAGACCCCCTTGGCTGTCATACGGACTAGGTCGGAGGCGGCATCCGTAAGGAACAAGAGAGCTGACTCCATGTCTGCTGCCGGAGCATTGTTCCTGACCTGTGACAAACAGGAACGCGTTACCACTGTGCAGCAGGTTGCGATTCGCAGAGACAGAGCTGCCACCTCAAAGGTTTGTTTCAGGATGGCGTCCAGGCGTCGGTCATGAGCCTCCTTGAGGGGCCCCCCCCTCCACTGGAATGGTAGTGCGCTTGACCACCGCGCTAACCAAGGCGTCCACCTTAGGGCACGCCAGCATATCCTTGATTGCCGGGTCCAGGGGGTACATGCCGGACAGGGCCCGACCCCCTTTGAATGAGGCCTCTGGCGCATTCCACTCCAAATCGATCAGCTGTTGCGCCGCTTGCAGGAAGGGGAAATGGCGGGCTGTGGGACGAAGACCCTCCAGCAGGGGGTTCTGCGTAGATGCCTCCATGGTGCTGGGGCCTGGAATAGCCAACTCTGTCAGGCACTGAGAGACCAGGTCGAAGAGATCCTCTTTGGGAAAGAACCGCCTCATAGTTCGATATGGCTCTATCCCCGAGGGAAGTTCCCCCTCCTCGGGGGGTTCGGACTCATCCTCCAAGACATCAGGGTCCGCAGGAGCCGGACTGCCCAGAGGCGGGTGCCCGCGGTAAGGGCGAGAGGATCCGGGGGCAGGGGCAGCCGGGGCAGCAGGGCCTGGACGGGAAGCCAACTGCATCTGTACGAAGGCGTGGATCCCCTTAAACAAGTCCACCCAGGAAATGGAAGCGGTCTCCAGCCGTCGGGGTTCCAGGTCCCCCGGGATTCCTGGCTGTTCGAGACGGCCCGCTAGATCCGGGGTGGCCCCTGGGGAACTGTCGGTAAACCTCGGTTGAGACTGGTCCTGGCCCGAGGCTCCCACGGCCTCCTCACATTGGGCACAAAGGGAGTCTGGCTCCTCGCTCTGCGTGGCTCTAAGCTGGCACGCTTAGCACAGGCCAAGAGCTTTCACGCCGGAAGCAGGAGGTGCCACCTCTGGAGACGCCGGGGCGTTTAGGTGTTCCATCGCGTCTTGCGAATGCAGGGCACCGGCGCTTATGTGTCAGCGATATGCGCTCAATAATAATATGCGCCCACTAATAATATGCGCTCAAGAATATGCGCTCAAGAATATGCGTTCAGCCATATGTGCTAAATAATAAACAATATGCGCTCAATAATATGCGTTCAGCAATATGCACTCAATAATAAACAATAAGCGCTCAATAATATGCGTTCAGCAATATGCGCTCAATAATAAACAATATGCGCTCAATAATATGCGTTCAGCAATATGCGCTCAATAATAAACAATATGCGCTCAATAATATGCGTTCAGCAATATGTGCTCAATAATAAACAATATGCGCTCAATAATATGCGTTCAGCAATATGCGCTCAATAATAAACAATAAGCGCCCAATAATATGCTCAATAATATACGCTTAGCAATCTATATGCTGCGTTGTGCGCCCATCAACAGGCGGCTATCCATGGGCGCTCAATACCTGAACAAGGCAGACAAAATGGCGACCTCCATGGCGTGCCGCATGCAGGCAACGCCGCCGATCCTCGTACCTCAGAGACCAAAAGTAAAAGATGTACGCCTTACCTGATCCTCGGCACTTCCTGGCTGTAACCCAGGCAGTCTCCAGCTGCGGGGGGGGGAGAGGGGAAATACCTTCACCGCCGCGCTTGAGGAAGTGCACCCGCTGCCTCTAAGCCGCCAAACTCGTCTCGCTCGGGGCTAAGTCCTCGTCGGGACCGAGGCGCCTCTCAGCCAGGCCCGAGCCCTTCTCACTCGGGGGCTAGATCCCTGCCGCGGTTCGGACACCGGACCGAGGCGTAGACCTCCAAGGGGTCACGGAAACCACCTCGGGAAACTCAACTGGGGGAGGGACCCGAGGGTATCACCGCAGGAGTGCGGGGCTCGTCTTCTGAGAAATTTGGAAAGTAGAAAGTAGTATTGGAAAACACGCTCAGCGAGCGTGCAGGCGCTCCAAACTGCTTTGGAGACGGAAATTACTGAGTTGCTTCACTTCCTGTGAGGGTATATGTACCCGTGCTGATGTCAGATCCGTCTCCAACTGCTAGCACGAGCACACTATACCCACTTGTTCTGAGTCCATCTGCTACACGCTAGGAAAGCCAAGTTTTTAATTTTTGTTTAAATTTGTGCAAGCAGTGTACTTGGCGTATTGTCGGCGGGCATTGAGTTCCAGAGTGTGGGGCCAGCAATGGAAAGGGCACTTTCTTTGGTAGCATTGTGGTGCATGAGTTTGGGTGTGGGAATGTTTAGGGTTGCTAGGTAGTGTGATCTGGTGGGTCTGTTTGTGTTGCAGAAGGTGAAGGAGTTGTGGGGCCAGTTCATATCTACGTTGTGTAGGGATTTGTGTATTATTGTGAGGGTTTTGTAATGTATGCGGTAATGGATAGGTAGCCAATGTAGTTCTTTGAGGATAGGGGTTATGTGTTTGTTCTTGCGTGTGTTGGTGAGGATGCGTGCAACTGCGTTCTGTAGCAGATGGAGGGGGGAGATGGTGTTTTTGGGAGGCCCAGGAGTAGCGAGTTGCAGTAGTCTATTTTAGCAAATATTGTAGACTGGAGTACTGTCCGGAAATCATTGAAATGTAAAAGTGGTTTAAGTTTTTTTAGGGTTTACAGCTTGAAGTAGCATTACTTGAGGGTGGTGTTAATGCATTTTTTGTGGTTGAGTTGATTGTCAATGATGACTCCAAGATTCCTTGCATGTTGAGATATAAGAATTGAATTTAGGGGAGTGTTGTGTTGATTAGTTCTGAGATGGTTGTGTGGAGGAGTTATTATTAAGGTTTCTGTTTTTGAGGTGTTGAGCGCAAGGTTGAGAGTAGAGAGGAAGTTGCTGATGGCAGCAAGTGAAGCTTCCCAAGTTTTGATGGCTTTAATGAATGACGATTTGTACGTCGTCTGCATATATGTAGTGTTTGAGGCCAAGATCTGAGAGTAGGTTGCAGAGGGGAATAAGATAAATGTTGAACAGGGTTGAGGACAGAGAGGAGCCTTGGGGGACACCTTGTAGAAGGTTGAATTCCTTGGATTCTTGGTTACCTATTCTAACTTTATATTGTCTGTTTTTTAGGTAAGAGGTGAACCAGCGGAGGGGGGTCCCCTGTGATTCCAATTTCAGATAGCCGATCGAGTAGTACATTGTGATTAATAGTGTCAAAGGCCACTGATATGTCTAGAAGGGCGAGTATGAATGAATGGCCTTTATATAATCCTTTGAGTAGGTGGTTGGATAGTGATAAGAGTAGGGTTTCTGTGTTGAAGAAGATAGATCAAATGAGTAGGATAAACTTGTCATACTGAATAGATCCTGGGCCAGATCACAAGCACTGTCAGGAATGTAAGCAAATATTTGTCTGTAGAGCTCTACTACTGGCTGCAATTCATGAAGCATACAGGTGATCGCCTTTGGGGCAAGTTCCAATTCACAATACTATTAAAACATGAACTTGCAACAGTCTGTATGGTATGTGCTCCTTCAAAATTGGGGCAGCCTCTGGTCTGTCTGGGGGAAGAGACATGCTTTAGCATCTAGGCAAGTGGTGCATGGCTGCATGCATATCTTTTTTTTTTTTTTTTTTTAATTTAAGTTTTTTATATACCAACATTCAGGACGATAGTCCCATCATGCTGGTTCACAAGAATCTTATGTCAGATGAATAGAGCTCCTAGTACAGTAGTGTATTAACTTTGTCTTTTCTCTCTCTTGTTGCAGCTGGCAGATGGAAATGATGAATAGTGAACAAGTTTTTTGCACTTGCTTAAAACAAGCAGTTAAGAACATAAGAAGTTGCCAAACTAGGTTAGACTGAGTGTCCATCAAGCCCAGAATCCTTTTACAACAGCGGCCAATCCATGTTACAAGTACCTGGGAAGTACCCAAACATTAAATAGATCCCATGCTTCTAAACCCGGTAATAAGCAGTAGCTATTCTCTAAGAGGCAGATTTTCAAAGGGGTACGTGCGTAAGATACACGCGTACCCCCAGAAAACCTGCCCCAAGCTCCCCTTGCGTGCGCCGAGCCTATGTTGAATAGGATCGGCGGCTCGCGCGAGCCCCGGCATGCGCGTAAGTCCCGGGGCTTTCCTGGGGGGGCGTGTCAGGGGCGTGTTGGGGTGCCGTGTCATCTGAGGGCGGGGCCACGGGAATTGTTCCAGCCTGGGGGCGTTCTGGGGCATGGCCGAGGTCTCTGAAACTGCTCCCGGGCCGGGGAATCGCGCGCCGGCCCGGGAGCCTTGTCCGCGAACAAAAGTACGCACGGGCATAGTTTTTTAAAATCTACCCCAAGTCTGTTTTCTTTTAGAATAGATAACATTAAATAAACAAACACTGTAAATAAAATATGTAATCACCTTCATTTTATGTATATTTAATCTGTTATTTGTATACATGATGTAAACCGGTATGAAGTTACCACGAATATCAGTATATAAAAATAAATAAATAAATAAGTTGACTTAATCAGCAGTTATTGCATGCATGCATCCAGGTGATGCAGCACAAAGCATATGAGTGCAGTGTATCAGTCTAAGGGAGCATGCATGGGACACCTTGTTTTGCCTCATGCTGGCTAGGTCAGCCCGCCCAAACATGGTGGTTTGCTATCTGGAGATTATGATCTTGGCAATTTGTATGGACAGCAGTTATTGGATGTCATTAGGAATGGCATGGCTCTCTTTGCCTGGAACATGCATCCTCTGGTCCAAAATTATCCCTCATTGTCAGTGGACTATTCTGTGCTGCACAGATTGGCAGGATTAATACTTAAGGCATGAGTAAGCAACTGTCAATTGCATGGATCTTTTATGATTGACTGTGTCTATCTGACAAGGATCAGGGACTTTTCCCTCCATATCTTAGAGAAGTAGTTAGAATATTTCATCTTGTGGTAGAAGGTCACGGCTTTGAGATCAGAGGTCCAATAGTGTGTCATCATGATCACAGATTTTAGTGGAGGGGGGCCCAGGCAAGCACAGTAACAGACTACCCAGGTCTCATGGTATAGTACCCCAAACCTGATGGGAGGCAGAGGGTGGTGTATATTTGAGCAGTCTCATCTACTGGAAGGTTCCTAATGGAATGGCCAGGATCATCTGTCACCTGAGTGCTAGGATCCAATGTAACTTCAGGTCATTACTCTCAATCTAGTCATGTTTTGGGCCTGAAAAGGGCACACTCATGATATGCTTAGGGCCTTGCTTGCTTGGGGTGGACCTCAATTCATATGTAGACATAAGTTTCAGATATGCAGGTTAGAATATCTTGTTAGGGTTATTAATAAAGCTGCAGCAATTATATTTCAACTTGAATAATTGTTTCTGTGTTTCTTGAGTCTTTTGGGTGGTGAGACTTAAGGCAGGCCTAATTGGGTCATGGTTGCATTACTTACTGCACTGTATAATGCAATTTGGATTACCACAATTAATAAACCATTACATTTCTTTAAAAAAATCATCTAAAAATCTGCCACATCAAGTCAGTAGATACTCTGATGAAGGTATTTCTGCAAACTGAAAATGTTTTCAGGGATTTTAGTGAAAGAATTAGAAAATAAACTAGTTCTTTGTATTTGACATTTTATACATAAAAAGAAAAAAATACACAAACTAACAAAACCAAAGCAGAATGGAACCAGAAAAAGAACTAAATGTATTCATTAGCTTACCTCAAACTCAGCATGTTTGTGTACATCTTCAGCTCGTTGTCTGTTCAAAATAAACTCTGCCTCGTTTGCAACACGGACTATATGGTCTTTCATGGCATGGCATAACAATCTAAAAAGAAAAATAGGTCTAATGAAATATAACACATAGGTAACACAAAAAATATTCTGAGGCCAATTAAAAAAATTAAAAGTTAGTGGGACCAATTTATCAACATTTTGCTTCAGTAAATAGGCTTTTTTCCCCATTGACAATTCTGGAATATTTTAATAAATCTAGAGCAATTCTTTAATTGGAGCAGAAAGTTTAATAAACCTGTCTGCACATTTTAGTGCTTAGAATTTTTTTTAAAGCTTTTTATCTTGAACAGCCAATGAGATAAAATTCAAGATGGATTTCACTAAATTATATTCAAAAAGTTTCATATTCTTGAAAACAAGACTGAAATTTGTGAACATAAGCTGATGCTTGGATTTATAAGGGACTGCACAGCACAAAGTAGGAACATTTATACAAATTAGTGTTATTTAAGTCAGTGAAAACTAATTAATTAGAGCAAAAACATAAGGTGTACCTTATCATCCTAAATCTCAATTACATATATGAACCATACAAAAGTGTTTACAATACACAATTCAGTGAGGTATTTTATTAATATCTAAGTGACAATTATTGCAGTACAGAAAACAAGTAATGAGATTTTAAAAATGAAAAATTTGCCTTAGATGCTTTTGTATTAATTTAACCAACAAAGTTGACACAATAAGGGGTCACGTGATGCCTAGCTAGGAGGCAAACACAAGAAAGGAGAGCTCCCAGGTTCAGCATTCTATCACCTGTATAAATTCTATCCACACTGAAATTTATACCTGGCAGAGAAGTCGGTATGTCCAAGAAATCTCACCCAGCACTTTGGGCAAAGTGGCAAATCGAAGAGGCAAAAGAAAAATATTAGAGGCTGATAAGGGGAGCCAGTATGAAGAGTCCAGGTCAAAAGAGTGTCCTGTGCCAGCTACCCCTTTCGAAACTACAAAAAATATTTGACTTCTTGAAGAAATTAAAATCTAATATCACATCTAACTTCAGTGATGGTCGAAAAAGTAGTACAACTGGTTTCCTCCATACAAGAAAACTCCAAATATATCACTGAAACTGCGGGCAGAGTGGAAGAAGCTGGAAATGTCTCTTACCTAACTGTGGAAGAAAACTGACTCTCTAGAAATAAGACTACATAAAGCTGACAAAAAAATTGGACAACATGGAGAACCAGGCAGGTGAAAAAATATTTGAGTGGTGGGATTTCCCCAAGGCTGCTGAAGGTAAAGACCCAGTCATGTTCTTTTCAAGATGGCTGCCAGAGGTTCTCGACCTTAATTTTAAAAGGGGTCATATGAAAATTAAGCGGGCCTATCGGGCCTTAGCACCACCACCAACCATCTGGAAAAGACCATGAACTGTGATAATTTTCATAGTTATGTGGATAAAGCCCATATTATGGAATGAGTAAGTCAAAAACAAGATATTGTTTACCAAGATCAGAAGATTCTCTTCTTTCAATATTTCTCCTAGGCTTTGCAGAAACGATAGGCTAGATTCCAAGATTGAAAAAAATTATCAGGCAATGGGGAATACCATATGCATTGCTCTATCCTGCATGGTTGAAGGTGACAATAATGCGGCTCACTTATTCCTGGCAAGAAACAATGCAGAGGCAGCAGGCTAGGAGAAAGATAATGGAGTTTGAAAAGTCTGCTTATATTCATCACTTGGGCAGTGATAGCGCTGGGCTGGGAGGGAGAGAAAAGCAAGGATGCATTTTACGCAGCCTTGAATGACCCCCTGATCTGTTAATTTTACATTTTCTCTTTTTCTGTTGTTTTCTGGGACTGCCTTTTTTTTTTTTTTTTACTTTGAATACTATGGATTTACATTTGTAAATATAACTACTACCAAAACAATTTTCAAAAGATATTTACCTTAGTAAAAGTACACTTATAGGGTAAACCCTATGGACAATTCAATGGCATATGTGGTAGCAATTTTTGAAAAGCCCACTTACATGGGTAAACTTGCATTTACATTTGTAAAACCCATTTATAAGCATGTAAATGTATGTCTTTTTCAGCAAGATAAGGACATCTTGAACAATGTCACAATCCATATAAGTCAGCTACCAAGCAGTCTACATATTGTTGCAATTTGAGTTTGGTCATAGTTTCTTATAGACCGAGATACCGATTTTATTTAATTTTGAAACTGTTGTGGAGTTGTTTCTATGCTTCTTGCTTTGATCAGATTAAATCTACATCTTTGTCTCTGATTACTAGGATGAAGATGTAGGTACTATTTTTTTTGAATGATAGTCGTTTTGTGTTCTGGTTTTATCTTTTATGGATTTTGTGCAACCCTTTTTTTTTTCATTTTTTTTTGTTTTATTTTTCTTAAGAAAATTATCAGGCTAATTTTAAAACAAGGGCATATGCCCATACATGCGTGTATCAGCACAAAGCGGAGATATACTGGAATTTTAAATCATGTGCACACTTGCGTGTGTTTGATTTAAAATATGCCTACCATGTATAGCAAATGTTGCTTACCTGATGTAACAGGTGTTCTCACAGGACAGCAGGATGTTAGTCCTCACAAATGGGTGACATCGAGGATGGCGCCCAACCACGGAAAACTTCTGTCAAAGTTTCAGGAACTTTGACTGGCCCCTACTGGGCATGTCCAGCACGGCACTAACCCTGCAGCCAGCAGGGGTCTCCCTTCAGTCTTGTTTTCAAAGCTACAGGCAGTGCCGAAAAATAAAATAAACGAACCCAACACCGCGGGGTGGTGGGCGGGTTTCGTGAGGACTAACATCCTGCTGTCCTGTGAGAACACCTGTTACATCAGGTAAGCAACATTTGCTTTCTCAAAGGACAAGCAGGATGGTTGTCCTCACAAATGGGTGAGTACCGAGCTGAGGATGTCCTGACATGCACCAAATGTACCCAACGGTGTGCAACAGGCACAACAACTGGGGCGGAATTTGGTGAAGGGCATCCGCACCCAACCGGGAGGTGGAAGGGTGTTGGTATATCAAGTTGGAAAAAGGTTACGCAAGACAGATTGGCCGAAGATGGAATCCTGTCTTCCAGCTTTATCCAAACAATAGTGGGCTGCAAAGGTATGGAGGGAACTCTAGGTTGCAGCTTTGCAGATGTCAGGAAGCGGCACCGATCGAAGGTGTGCTACTGAAGTCGCCATGGCTCTCACAGAGTGTGCTTTAACACGGTCTTGGAAAGGAATGCCAGCTTGCTCGTAGCAAAAGGAAATGCAGTCCGCCAACCAGGAGGAAAGAGCCTGCTTACCCACAGGTTGTCCTAACTTGTTAGGATGGAAAGAGACGAATAATTGAGTGCTCTTCCTGTGAGAAACTGTACGGTCTAGATAAAAAGCTAGAGCCCGTTTACAGTCTAGGGTATGCAGAGTCTGTTCCCCGGAGTTGGAGTGAGGCCTGGGAAAGAAGATAGGTAGTATGATAGATTGATTGATATGAAACTCCGAAACTACCTTAGGTAAAAACTTAGGGTGAGTGCGGAGTACCGCCCGGTCCTGCAGGAGTTTAGTGTAAGGCGGATAGGTAACTAGGGCCTGTAATTCACTAACCCTGAGAGCTGAAGTGATAGCTAAAAGGAATAACACTTTCCATGTGAGATATTTTAGGTCACAGGAGTGCAGAGGTTCGAAAGGTGGTTTCATAAGACGACCAAGAACCAGATTAAGGTCCCAAGATGGGGCCGGAGGACGTAAAGGTGGCTTCAAATGGAGCAAGCCTTTAAGAAAGCATGTTACCAGGGGTTGTACTGAGATAGGGACACCCCCGATACCTTTATGGAAGGCGGCTACCGCACTGACATGCATTCTAATGGAAGAGGTCTTTAGACCTGATTCTGAAAGATGCCATAAATAGTCCAAGAATTTAGAGATTGGACAGGAAAGGGGATCAAGAGACTGAGAAGTGCACCATGATGTGTACCTTTTCCATTTGTATGAGTAAGATTTCCTTGTGGAAGGCTTTCGTGAAGCTATCAGGACACGAGAAACTGAATCTGAAAGGTTGAAAGGCTGAAGGACTAACCTTTCAACATCCATGCCGTCAGGGACAAGGCTTGGAGGTTGGGATGGAGGAGGCATCCGTTGTTTTGAGTGAGCAGATACGGGTCCTTCCCCAGGGGAATGTGCCTGCGGATGGAGAGATCCTCGAGAATGGGGAACCACACTTGGCGGGGCCAGTGCAGCGCTATCAGGATCATAGTTCCTCTGTCCTGACGCAGCTTCACGAGAGTCTTCGACAGAAGAGGAAGTGGAGGGAATGCATAGAGCAGACCGGTTGTCCACGTGAGGGAGAATGCATCCCTCGGCCGAGAGTGCTGGCTCCGAATGAGAGAGCAGTAATTGTCCACTTTGTGGTTCTGAGGGGACGCAAAGAGGTCTATGTGGGGATAACCCCACTTGTGAAACAGAGAGGTCGCTACCAAAGGATTGAGCGACCACTCGTGTGGTTGGAAGACACGGCTCAGCTGGTCTGCCAATACATTGTCTACTCCCGGCAGGTAGGTGGCCCTGAGGTACATGGAGCGGGAGAGGGCTTCCGCCCAAATCTGCGCAGCTTCCTGACATAGAAGGAAGGAGCCTGTGCCTCCCTGCTTGTTTATGTACCACATGGCCACCTGGTTGTCTGTCTGAATTAAGATTATGTGATTCGAGAGGCAATCTTGAAAAGTCCTGAGAGCGTAGCGGATCGCTCGCAGCTCCAGGAAATTTATCTGGTGTTTGGCTTCCTCTAGCGACCAGAATCCTTGAGTCTGTAGATTGTTTACATGGGCTCCCCAACCGATGTTGGAAGCGTCGGTGGTGAGGATTAGCTGGGGATCTGATGGAAGAAAAGGCAAACCTCGTAGGAGGTTGACTTGATTGGTCCACCAAGGAAGAGACAGACGGAGTGCATCGGTGATGCGAACAATGGAGGACAGAGGCTGAACAGCTTGGGTCCATTGGGATCTCAGAGTCCATTGCATGACTCTCATGGCCAGGCGGGCCATGGGAGTCACATGAACCGAGGAGGCCATGTGTCCCAGTAGAATGAGGAATTGGCGAGCTGTTGACGTTTGTTGAGACTGCAGTTGGCGAGCTAGGGACACCAGAGTCTTTGCCCGTTGATGAGGAAGGAAGGCTTTTGCCTGTAAGGTGTCCAAGTCTGCCCCAATGAAGGACAAGGTCTGAGATGGGACTAAGCAGGATTTCTCGTAATTGACAAGAAACCCTAGAGAAAGCAGAGTTTGAATTGTTAGAGTCAGGGAGGACCAAGCTATTTGCTGGGTTGGGGCCCTGATTAACCAATCGTCCAGATAGGGGTAGACGTGGACACCTTCCTTCCTGAGGAATGCTGTTACCACCACAAGGCATTTGGTAAAGACTCGTGGTGCGGATGCCAGGCCGAAAGGCAGTACTCGGTATTGGTTGTGGTTTCGGCCTACTAGAAAACGCAGGTATTTGCGATGAGATTGCATGATCACAATGTGGGTATATGCGTCTTTGAGGTCTAGAGAGCATAGCCAATCCCCTCTTTGCAGCAGAGGGAGTAGGGAACCTAGGGTTACCATCTTGAACTTCTCCTTGGCAAGGTACTTGTTGAGAGCCCGTAGGTCTAGGATGGGACGAAGTCCTCCTGACTTTTTTGGGATGAGGAAGTACCTGGAATAGAACCTAGCCCTTGTTGTAAGGGAGGGACGGGTTCTATAGCGTTTGATTGTAGGAGAAGGGAAACCTCTTGCTCTAAAAGAACAGAGTGATCGGAGAGTCTCCAAGTCTGCAGAGGTGGAGAGTCGGCAGGGAGGGATAAGAAGTTGAGGTGGTAACCCTGTGCAATGATTGAGATCACCCATTGATCTGTGGTGATGTGATGCCACCTTTGTATGAAGTGGCACAACCGACCCCCTACTGGAAAAGCTGGAAGAGGGGTTTGGCAACTGCTCTCTAGGTGAAAGTCAAAAACCCGCCGCAGGGCCTGGTTGTGGAGCTGCCGCAGGCTTTTGTTTACGAGGCTGGCGAGGTTGAGTCTTATGATAAGACCGTGCAGGCCTAGGCTTGGTGGATGGGGGATAATACTTTCGTGGCCTAAAGAAAGACTTTTTGGAGTCTTTCCTAAACGGCTGTTTGGAAGGCAAGTCAGGAGGAATGGATGAGAGCTGTTTTAGTGTCTCATGATGATCCTTCAATTCAGCAACAATTTGTTGAATTTGCTCACCAAACAGATTATCCCCTAGGCAGGGCAAATCAGAGAGCCTGTCCTGAACTTCTGGACGAAGGTCAGATGATTTAAGCCAAGCCCAACGCCTAGCAGAAATGGCTGTGACAGAAATTCTAGTAGAAGCATCAAAGATGTCATAGGCTGTTCGAATTTCATGCTTTCCTGCTTCAAACCCTTTATTTAGAAGGGATTGAATCTGGGGCTGGAACTGTTCTGGCAAGGCGTCAGCGTATTCTTGCATTTGTTTCAAACTGACTCTATTGTATTGAGTCATATAGAGTTGATAAGAAGCTATTCTGGAAATCAGCATAGCTCCATGATAAACCTTCCTACCTATACTATCTAGGAATTTATTTTCCTTAGTAGGAGGTATGGAAGAGTGTGGCTTTAGTCGTTTAGCTTTCTTCTGAGCTGATTCCACGACTACAGAATGATGATCTAACTGAGGTTTTTGAAACCCCGGTGCTGATTGTACAAGATATGTAGAGTCAGCTTTTTTATTGACTGGGGAAACAGATCCAGGAGATTTCCAATTCTTTTTAAGAAGGTCTAGAAAAACCTGATGAATAGGGATAGAAGTGATGACTTTCGGGGCATCCAAAAATTGGAGCAATTCCATCATTTGGTGCCTGTCATCTTGTTCAGATTGAAGTTGGAATGGGACCAACTCTGACATTTCCTTCACAAAATTTATGAAAGAGAGGTCCCTCAGGGGGAGAACGCTTTCTACTCTCCGCAGGAGAGGGTGGTGAAGGTAAATCATCGGTGTCAGTAGATGCATCATCACCCCAAGTATCATAGGGATCTGGTTGATGACCTGGAGGAGCCTGAGGGGGCTGAACACCTGAGGGCCCAAGGCTGAGGCTCCAAAATATTGGTTGGAATCACCGAGGGCATCGAGAAAATCCTCGATGGAATCGGTGTCGGTATCGGTGCCGGTGTAGGCATCGAGGGAACCGGTGCCGGTCTCGATGGAATCGGTGCCGGCATCGGAAACCTCGGTGGAGCAGAGGTGCGTATCGCCCCCGAAGATAAAATCGGTGGCGAGGGACGACCTGGCATCGATGGAACAATTCCCGAAGGGGGAATTCGATACGGTGTTTCTCCACCTGATGAAAAACCTGTCGGTGACAGCGGTCTTGCCGGTGTCGGTGACACAGGTATTACCAGTGGAAGGGCTGTCATAAACGCCTCCATCCGGTGTAACAGCGGTGCCAGTGCTGCTGCAATCGGCTCGGTGGCCGGTTCCACTCTCGGTGCCGATGTCGGTGCCGGAGGAGTTTGGAATCGTAGCATCGCCTTATCGATGGCCTCCTGGACCAGCCGGTCCAGTTCTGCCTGGAGACCAGGGGTAACAAGACCCGGCTCGATGGGAGAGGGAGGCTGAGGCTGAGCCGGAGGGACCACCGTCACCGGTGGGATCGCGGCTCCCAAACCCCTAGGGAGCACAGACTAAAGAATTAGGGGTTTTGGAGGACCTAGCTGTAGACTGGACAAACTGGTGGATAAACTGGTCCTTGGCTGGACATTCTCCCCTCTACGAAAATAATCCTCTGCTTGATGACAATACGCACAAGCACTGTCATTTTGGAAAACATAATTGCTCTCATGCAGCTGGGTCCAGGGGGTACAGGGCTTCCAAGACCCGTCCCCCTTTGAAATTAGCTTCTGGGGTGCCCCACTCAAGAACAATTAATTCTTGAATGGCTTTCATAATATGATATCCTTCTTTGGCTCAGACATGGATTCAGTCCCAACATCCTCAATGTCTGGGAATCAGGGCCGGTAACTCATCTTTATGAAAGAACTGCAACTTAGTTCTAAGCGGTTCCAATCTTGGAAGAATTTCCACCCTCCAGGGAACAATAATCAGTTTCATCATTCATGCCATCAGGATCCCTATCAGAAAGATCAGCAGCAGATTAATTTATTTATTTATAGGTTTTTTTTATACCGACCATCATCAGAGATATCATGCCGGTTCACAATTAACTAGGGAAAAAGAAGTGGGAAGATATCAGTTACAAAAAACAGGGGTTTTAAAACTGGGGGTGTGAGAGAAGAGGCGCACGGGAGGGATAGTAGAAGGCACGAGGATAGATAAACTAAATATTTGGGTACAGATAAGGATATAGAACGGCTGACATAGCTACACAACAGCTGAAACTATCTGCTGTGTGGTTACGTGCGGTAAACGTAACAAATTTATTTTAAAAAATTCAAAATCTTTTCTATACCGTCGTTCAGTATATTACCGTCACAACGGTTTACATAGGGGCACATATAGAAAATTGTACATGTATCTGTTGCTATTGTTGTTAATGGAGGTGCCTGATAAGCTCGGTTACATAGTTTCATAATAATGGCTATATGTTCAGTGATGTCTAATCTGACCTGTGATTACAATACAGACTAATAGATTATATATTCAATTAAGAGGTGTAGTAAACAAAACCATGACGCACATACATATACAGTGCTAGTGCTGTGTATAGATTTTGTTGTATAGCTTTCAGCGTTTTTCTCTTTCTCACTCTCTTTGTAAAAAAGCTTCTCTAAAGAGCGATGTCTTTAAGCTCTTTTTGAAAGTTTTGAAATCTCTCTGTAGTCTTACCTCTGTGGGCATGGTGTTCCATAGTATCGGTCCGGCCAATGATAGTGCTCTTTCTCTGACTTGTGTTAGTTTTGCAGTTTTGACTGAGGGGATGGTTAGTAGGGCTTTGTTGGCAGATCTCAGGTTTCTGTGTGGGACATGGACACGGAGTGCTGTGTTTAGCCATTCAGCTTTTTCGTCATGGATTAGTTTATGTATAGTGCAAAGGGTTTTATATTTTACTCTGTATTCAATTGGCAGCCAGTGTAGTTCAGCTAGCGTTTCAGTGATATGATCTCTTTTTCCTTTGCCTGTCAAGATTCTTGCGGCCGAGTTTTGGAGTGGTCTTATTGTCGTGTATGGTAATCCTAATAGTAAGGCATTACAGTAGTCAGTGCTAGGAAATATTAGGGCTTGTAGGACAGTTCGGAAGTTCATTTGATTTAGTAACGGTTTAAGTTTTGGAGGACCATTAGTTTGGCATATCCTTCTTTTTTTTTTTTTTTAGTTGTAATCTTTTTATTGACAAAAGAAAAGTAATGGTACAACCGTAAACAGGCAAGTACAAAGTTAACAATTCTGAGAAACATCAAACATCACAAACATGATTAAGGCAAGTACTACAGTAATATGAATTTCAGCTGACAATATTCACCAATATGATAAGAACACAACTAATATTGCAAAGGAAGGGGAAATATAGAAAGAAGAAGGACTAAAGAATAAGAAGAAGAAACCAGGAAAGAAAAAGGAAGAGGAAGGAAAGGGAGGAAGGGTAAAGAGAAAAAGACATAGAAGTCAGGTAATACAGAGAAAGGAAAGAATACAACATCCAAGGCTGCTGCCGCCAATAGACAAAGCAGAACCGACAGAGCAATACAGTTTTAGATAACGTGATTGTCAAGGGGCTTCCACATTAAATCCCATTTGGCTAAGCGATTATGTTTGATAGCCATCGCCCGTTCGTACTTACTAAACAGGCATACCGTGTTCCACCATAGGGCTTCGGAGAGTAAGTCACTCCATTTCCAATTAGAGGTAACGTTATGTAAAGCAACAAGAAGTAGAAAGTCTAACAGTCTCCTATGGGATATGGAGAGGTCTAAATCAGGATGAGCACCCTTTAAAATGATCATGGCGTAGGAAATTGGTGTCGAAAGGAGGAGGAGAGATGAAATTTTTGCCCAGACATGCTTCCAAAAAGTAGCCAGTATCGGGCAAGAAAAGAGCATGTGTTCTAGATTGGCCTTGTCATTATTACAGGACCAACATTGATGGGACGGGAGAAGTTTGGCTCTATGCAACTTCCACGGGGTCCAGAGAGCCCTGTGCATTATGAAAAAGGAAGTTTGGGAGAGGCTGGTAGATAAGGAAACACGGATGGAGGAGGACCAAAGGTATTTCCATGCCCCCACAGAAGGTTCAATTTGAAGGTCCATGGACCATACGGCTGTTAAAGCTGAGGGGAGAGAAGGCTTCGCAAAGCCTCTAAGAACCTTATAAATTTTTGAGGCAAGATGACCTCGTAAAGAGAGACTAAACTGGGTACCTGTCCTAAGAGCAATTCCGAGAGGTTAAAAGCTTTAAGCACCTCCCGAAGTTGGAGCCAAGCAAAGAATTGAGTAGAAGGGAGGTGATGTGACAATTGGAGCGAGGAAAATGGAACAACCTGTCCTTCTGAGACAATGGAGGAGAGAAACCAAAGCCCTCGAGATTGCCAAAGAGGCCAATGGGGAGGGTGGCCATCTATTTTGATCTTAGGGTTGCCCCAAATGGGAGAGAAACAAGAGTTGGACCAAGTAGGTTGGCCTTGGGGACAGGAAGTGTCAAATTCCTGAAGTGCCTTATGCAAAGTTGTTAATATCCCACTCTGCTTTAGGCGGGGAGAGAGGATCATACCAGGGAATGCGGAGGGAGGGGAAGGATGAATACGAGAGAGCTCAATAGGGAGCCAGCTAGGAGTATGAGTCGAGGGTTCCGTGTAGCTTAACAAATGAGAGCCCTGTTGGAGAACAAAGGACAAGTGATATGTTCGAAAATCAGGAAAATTAACTCCCCCACTAGCCTTATCTGCCTTAAGTTTACGCAGAGCTATTCTTGGGGCCTTCTTGTTCCAAAGAAATGAAATCAATGTTACGGTAAAAATCAGTAGGAAAAAAAATTGGAATCGTAGATAATACAAAGGTAATTTTTGGAGCCAAAACCATCTTGATGGTGTCCAATCTGCCCCACCATGTGAGGTGCAATGGAGACCATTTAAGAACAATGTCTTTCACCTGATCAAGGGTGGCTTCCTCACTTTTCTGAACTGTTTCCAGAGGATCGGAAAAAAACTTAATGCCAAGGTATTTTAATCCCTTCTTAGCTTTTTGGATACAAAAAGAGGAAAAAACTAGTGTGTGAGAAAAATTATTTAAAGGGAGAAATTCAGTTTTGCTCCAGTTTACTTTATAACCAGAAATTGCAGAGTAAGCCGCAATGAGGGTAAACAAATGAGTCAGGGATTGGTCAGGGTTAGTGAGAAAGAGTAAAACATCGACCGCATAGGCCGACAACTTATACTCAGCAGAGTCAATACGAACTCCAGTAATGGACTTGGATTGACGAACAGCAATAAGTAAGGGTTCCAAAGCCAGATCGAAGAGTAAAGGCGAAATCGGGCACCCTTGTCGAGTACCTCTATGCAAGGGAAAAGGTGGAGAGATCTGCGAATTGACATACAAGGATGCTGTGGGGGAGGAGTAAATCAATTTAATCCAATCAACAAATTTAGAACCAAAGCCGAATCGAGCCATTGTTTCAAAAAGGAAAGGCCATTCTATACGATCAAAGGCTTTTTCAGCATCCAGTGAGACACCAACAGCTGGTTCAACAGTGGGAAAAAGTGATTCTTGAATATGGAAAAACATTCGAGTATTGTTAGAAATTAGGCGATGTTTAAGAAAGCCAGATTGATCTGTGTGAATGAGGGATCCCAATACTCTGGATAAACGGGTAGCTAATAATTTTGTAAAAATTTTGTAATCTACATTGAGGAGTGAAATAGGGCAATAATTTGCAGGTAGGGTCGGGTCACGACCTGGCTTTGGAATCACCACAATTCTAGCATCGGTAAAGGTAGTGGAAGCTGAAGTTGACGAAGTGAAGGAGTCGAAGAGATCTAGCAAGTGTGGAGATAAAAGTTTCTTAAACGCATGGTAAAAGTCTGTGCTGAAGCCGTCCGGGCCCGGAGCTTTATTCAGAGAGAGAGACATAGTTGCAGATGATATTTCCTCCAAAGAGAAGGGAGAGTCCAAGAGGTGACGCTGATCTTCGGTTAGGTGAGGAATCGACAAGCCAGCAAAAAAGGAATTAAAGTCATCTGAAGAGGGGTGAACTTCAGACTGGTACAGTTGAGCGTAGAAGTCACTAAAAGAACGGAGTATATCTTATCAAGCGTAGAAGAGACACCCTGTGCGTTAACCAGCTCGATAACGCGAGAACGATCAGATTTTTTCTTGAGATACGAGGCAAGTAACCTACCACATTTGTTGCCTTCCGAATAATAATGAGCCTTGGAGTGAAATAAGTGCAACTGGACCTGTGAGCTTAGGAGACGATTATATTCATATCTAGCAGTTTGAAGCTGCACAAGTGTGCACGCTGTAGGTGATGCAATGTGGGTTCGTTCTAGCTCCGCAGTGCGGTCTTGGAGTTCCTGGAGAGCTTGTCTTTGAAGTCGACGTCTGTGTGCAGCATAACTTATAATTTCTCCTCTGATAGTAGCCTTATATGCTTCCCATAATAGAGTTTGAGAGGAGACAGAACCAAGGTTATCTGAAAAAAATTGTGTCGTTTTGTCGGAAACCAGTGTCAGAAATTCCGGTTCTGAGAGCAAGGAAGCATTGAACCTCCATTGTCTATCAATCGGAATAGGAGCAACAAGTTGGAATTGAAAAAGCACAGCAGCATGGTCGGAGATCAGGATAGGACAAATTTTGGATGTTTGGATGTACTGGCTTAGAGTGTTAGAAACTAGAAAAAAAGTCTATCCTTGAGTAGGAATCATGGGGCGCTGAGTAGAAAGTGAAATCTTTTGCGATAGGATGTTGTAAACGCCATGGATCAAGCAGGCCCATTTGAGACATGAGGTGATTCAAAGTCTTAGTCGCCTTAGAGGTGGTGTAACGTACCTCAGTTTTTTTATCAAGAAGGGGATCCAATGGTTGGTTGAAATCACCACCAATGATTATCATAGAGGGGGGCAATGTGAGTAATCTGGCAAACAGCTCCTGAAAAAAAAAAGAGTCATCTGCATTGGGCGCATATACATTGAGAATGATGTAGGAGCCCCCTTGGAAATTAAATTGAATAAGATTCCAACGACCCTCAGGATCCATAACTTGCGACGAGATGGAGATATCCAAACGCTTGTGAACTAAGATAGCTGTACCACATTTCTTCTTATGCGCTGGGCTGAAGTATGGCATATCCTTCTTTGACTTTTAATGATATGTGTTGTTTGAGGCTGAGTTCTGTGTCTAATATTACACCGAAGTTCAGTACTTTCTCGGCTATTTCAATTTTCTGATTGTTTTTTAGTAGTACAGGAGATTGGATGACTGTCATGTTTTTTCGTTCAAGATGGAGGAATTCATTTTTTTTCTATGTTGTTAACAGATAGTAGACCTATTTACAGGAGAACAATTCTGTATTTAACATGGGAGGAAGCTAGCAAGTTAATAAAGTAGCAGCAGTTTAAAAACAGTGTAATGTCCTAAAGCATTCTAAGGAGTACAAAGTACAAGGTTAGATTTACAGCAAGATTTGTGATTATAGTATATGAGTTTCCAGAAATTGAGAAACTAGAGTTGAGAATCTAGTATCTGCATATGTGTTTTGCATTAGGAATTGAACGTGGCAAAGGTTAATTATGTGACATCGTATCCATATGTGAGTTCCGCAGCAGAGTGGTAGGCATGCCCGACACATTCCTGCATCATCATGCATGCGGAGGTTCACCACCTATAACCCAGAACTGACAATAGAGGCTGGAGCTGAGGACTGCACCTGAAGAAGGCAGAGGGATCTGTGCCAAAACCAGGGGCACCATCCTGAGCCCTCTGAACCACATCCCCCGCTGACAAACCAGTTAGGGGAGGTTCAAGTATGCAACCCTTCTAGCATCTCTTTTCTTTTTTCCAGTCCCACACCTGGCTGGGAAGAACAGGGCTTAGGAAAGTCAGATGAAGCTAGTTCCTTCTCAGCCTCCAAACAATGCTGGCTCAATTATACAGAACGCCTGGCTAAGATGCCTGAATATGACAAGCAGTACAGATGGTAAGGCACTTAGTTTTCTTAGTCATTAGCGATATCAATTTATCAGTATGCTGAATACACATATGAAAAGTGTGTCCAGCTGAACCTGCCATAATAAATCTAGTTGTCCAAAACTCAGGCATCCAAATTATCTTGTGCATTCATAATTTAGTATATGTGCTGCTGAAACGAGCACCAAGCATCCAAAATATAGGTGTCCGAATTTAGGCATCCAAAAATGTAGGGTCTCCACACTGTAAATCGATGGGCACCAAAGCCGCACCTCTTGGATGCACATATAAGCATTTTCCTAATTAGGGGCACAGATGGATGCTCCCAACCAAGTGGACGTCCAACAAAACATCCAACTAGGCATCGAATTAAGCTCGCTATTGGATGCACATCTGGACACACAGCTGAACGCACTCACACAATCCAACAGAACTGAAGAGGGCAGCCTAACACACAGGGAAAAAACACACAAACACCACCGCGGCCTACCATGCAGCATACAAGAAAGAAGCCTGAGAGTGGGGCCAAGACCAAAGGGCCGCTCAACCCACCAGCTGCCCGCGTTCTACCACTCCAACATAAGCGGGAACACATGTCGGATTGGCATGGAGCACAAAAAACTCACTCTCTGCTTACAATAATCAACATTTTTTTGGTTTAATTTAATTAATTAATTTATTTATTGTTTACCAGAGATTAGCCCGTCCCGGTTAAGAATAGAATCGATCTCTGGCTATGGGGGCAGAGGGCATATACATTTACCGTCACACTCAGCTTCCTGCACCCACTGCCTTTCAGCTGTTTCACAGCTAAGTTCATGCCGGCTGAAAAACCAGCTACCAGACCAAGGCACTCATCTGGGGGACCACGGAAATCACCTCCAGAATTCTCAAATGGGGGAGGGCCCATTTGGTATCACCACAGGAGAGCAGGGCAAATTAAATTTCCTTCTTCTTTCTCCTTCTAAAACCTGAAGCAATCCCTAGTAGAGAGATGCACATCCACCATCTGCTGGAGACGGAGAATACTGGTGGGCTGATGTCACTACAGGAGTATATCTACTGTGATGTCAGCTTTGCTCCATTTCCATCTGCTGGTAGAGGTGCATATCCTATTGGTTCGGGATTCATCTGTCTGGACTCTAAGAAATTAACTTTTAGACAAAACAAATATTTAATTTATATATAGATGTATATGTATACACAGACACACCCACACACATACATACACATTTTAAAGTGGCGCATGCATGTTATAAAATTGGCGCCTCCGTGTGTGCGTGCTGGAAACTGCGCGCACATGGACAGCCGTGCGCTTTTAAAATCAACCCCATACTGTTTTTACGGATATGAACCTCAAAGCGTAATTGGAATAATAGCTTAAAATAAATTAACAATTCAAAGCTTTCTGCTTTATCTACAAGTGCATGAATAAACAAGCCCTTGAGTATCTCTCTCAACTTATTTTCTTCTACATTCCCACTATAGAATTCAGATCCTCCCAAATGGCTCTTCTCTCCTCCCCTCCTCTAGCTTTGGCTAGACTATCGTATATGAAAAATTGCCTTCAGTTTTATACTCCAAAAACCTGGAACAAAGTATTGCTACCCTTATGTCTCGAGCCATGGTAACTCGCTTTCAGGAAAAAAGCTAAAGCATGGTTCTTTGGCAACACCTTCCCTTACATCTCCCCAGCAGATGCATAGCAAGCAGAATGATAAGCCGCGCTAAAAAAGGGGGCGACGGGGCAACATTGTGCAGCCGGCCACATCACAGTGGTGCGTTTTCACCCACCGTGGTTGCGGGCAGGCCGCACACTTTTTTCCCGCGTCACGGGAAAAGGTGTAGTTATTTCCCATGGTGCTGCTGGCGATAATGTGGAAAACATTATCTCCCGCAGTGCTGCTGGGCCATAACCACGCCCAAACCCCACCCACACTCCTCCCCTTACCTTCATTTAAATAATACTGCAGTGATGTGGCCATTATCACATGCAGAAGAGCGTTGTCACACGTGATAAGGCCCTAATGCATGTGATAAGGCCAATTGCATTTTGATAAATGATCCTATAAGTTATTCATCCTGGGCTCTCAATGCTATCTACTGTAAATTTGATTCAATGACAATTGCAAGTGACCTTCGACCAATGCATTATAACTGTTGAGTTAAAACTTGTTTTGTAATCCGCCTTGATGGCACTCTTGGAAAAAGGCAAATATCAAATATGTATTAATAAAAACATAATGAATCATTTTATCATCAAATCTGAAAGAAAGAATTATATGATAGCATGAGACAGCATGCTCAGTGCATAATATGTAAAGCAAAGGACCGAAAATGCAGCAAATTTTAGTTACTGGACATATA
The DNA here is from genome assembly GCF_901001135.1 of Rhinatrema bivittatum. NCBI lineage: Eukaryota > Metazoa > Chordata > Amphibia > Gymnophiona > Rhinatrematidae > Rhinatrema > Rhinatrema bivittatum. The sequence continues at coordinate 105,815,653 of NC_042619.1, read as the reverse complement.
AAAATTGTGTTCCAGAAGGGTTGATTTTAACAGTTTTACATTATCTATTGTCAGCTAAGCTGTAAAGAACCTTTTCATAACCTAGCTTGTCGCCGATAAGGCGCTGAGACAATGGCTGGGGAAAAATGAAGCAAATAAAAATATAAATAAGATTAATAATAGCAATAATTTATTACAGAATGTAACTTTTTTAAATTAACATAACCAATTAACATATGAATTCAATATTCTGCATTCTTAGCAATTACTCTGGAAACTGTAGAATTTCTAGCTAATAAAGTGTTAAATGATGTAATAATGTAGTTAAGGATGTTTCAGATGCATATGAAACATTTTGTGCCCAAAACAGATGGAGTGGCAGATGGATTTACAACTTGAGCTCTCTCTATCCTTTGTCTGAACTGTGTTACATCATAAGGCGGTGGCTGAAATTTGAGATAAACCTCAGACTCATGTTTTTGATTTATATAGGTTTTTCAAATAGAAAAGAGGAAGTTAAGAATTTATAATTGAATAAATTTAAAAATTTAGTCTGGGAATTTTAGTCCAAAATTATTTTTATTTAAGGAGGCACACCTCACCAATCTTTCTGCAGCACAAGTAAGAAAGTGTTGTGACCCAAAGAAAATTCAAAATGAATACTTGTCCAAAAGCTTTAAAAATTACCTTCCTTCATTGATGAGTTCAATAAATGCTAGTCCTGCATTCTTCTGAATAGAATTTTGCCATTCCTAAAAGGAGAGAATATAATATGTTTAAAAACTAGCAATATTATAATATCTTGTAATAGTTTGACTGGGGCCCAAATGAACTAATGATTTTTCCCATGTTGTGTCTATGGGGAAAAATGCTTTGTACATCTCAAAATTACTCAGAAAGCACTTTTGTGAATTGCCCATTTACCACCAATTAATACTTTAAAAATAATTTAAGGTTTTACAAGAGAATGTGCAAATATTGTATTCATCATTTAAATAATGGTGATGGGCCAACATTTAATTTTTCAATGAATAGAATTTATATTAACAAGATAGATATTTGGCAAGCATAAAAAGAACAAAGTAAATTATTTAACATTAAATCTACAACAGAACTGTACAAATGTGCATACATGTATTTAATAGGTATGAAAGCAACAGTGCTATAAACAGAATTCACCCTTGATAATAAAAACAACTACCTGAAGAGAAGATGTATGTCATGTTGCAATAACACAACAGTATTTGATTTGAAAGGCTATGGTATTCCACCTTTAATTTTGCAAAAAAGTTGGGATTATTGATTCACTAAAAAGCATATTAGGAGCAACACAATCTTTGAACATACAACAATATGTTGAATCACTAGTTTTGTTTACAATTGAAAACAAACAAAAACTATTCATTCACTTCGGTCAATTTTAAAGGCCTTGCTCGTGCAAAAACGGCCACATATACGCATCAAACGGCCGCACAACAGCTATGCGAATTTTAAATAGCCAGTGAGGACTCACAGAGACTGCAGTATACAAATCAACTCTTTTTCTTAGAATTTTCATTGCTTATATGGTCAATTTTACAATGAATACCTCTGAATGTTTCTGTAACACTACCCCCCAACCCTCACTCCAAATAAAGATGCCCCCTTACAATAGTGCATATATTGAGTATCAGGCTCTCTCTTTCTCTCCTGAATGTGCATAAGATATGTATTAAAGGTGTCAACTTATGCATATACTTTATAAAATAGCACGTATATTTGTTGTGCTTTGCGCAATATGCACATTTATGAGCGCATGCATGGCCTTTTTAAAATCTACCTGATAAAGAGAAAAAGTTCAAACTTTCCAACAAAGTCTCCTCATGTTTTTTCTGAACTATTATACTTGAGAACTTAGGGGGCATAATAGTTTGGTATCCACGTCCATTCAATCAACTGGTCTATTTGACAAGACTGATAGAATTTAGTGCAAAGGAAAAATTGGATCTTACTTGATAATTTTAAGAACATAAGAACATAAGAAAATGCCATACTGGGTCAGACCAAGGGTCCATCAAGCCCAGCATCCTGTTTAGAACAGTGGCCAATCCAGGCCATAAGAACCTGGCAAGTACTCAAAAACTAAGTCTATTCCATATTACCATTGCTAATGGCAGTGGTTATTCTCTAAGTGAACTTAATAGCAGGTAATGGACTTCTCCTCCAAGAACTTATACAATCCTTTTTTAAACACAGCTATACCACATCCTCTGGCAACAAATTCCAGAGTTTAATTGTGCATTGAGTAAAAAAGAACTTTCTCCGATTAGTTTTAAATGTGCCCCATGCTAACTTCATGGAATGCCCCCTAGTCTTTCTACTATCCAAAAGAGTAAACAACCGATTCACATCTACCCGTTCTAGACCTCTCATGATTTTAAACACCTCTGTCAAATCCCCCCTCAGTCGTCTCTTCTCCAAGCTGAAGAATCCTAACCTCTTTAGTCTTTCCTCATAGGGGAGCTGTTCCATTCCCCTTATTTTATTTATTTATTTGTTTATTTATTTATTTAATGACCTGTTCAATAGATCCCTAGAAATGGGAGTGGTACCGAGAGATTGGAGAAGAGCGGTGGTGGTCCCGCTTCACAAGAGTGGGAACAGAGAGGAGGCTGGTAACTACAGACCGGTTAGCCTCACTTCAGTGGTGGGAAAAGTAATGGAGTCACTGCTGAAAGAGAGAATAGTGAAATATCTACAGTCCGGAGAATTGATGGACCAGAGGCAACATGGATTCACCAGGGGAAGATCCTGTCAGACAAATATGATTGACTTTTTTGACTAGGTAACCAAGGAATTGGATAGAGGAAGAGCGAAACAATGCGACAAGGCGATAGCAAAAGCCAGAAGAATGCTGGGCTGCATAGAGAGAGGAATATCGAGTAAGAAAAGGGAAGTGATTATCCCCTTGTACAGGTCCTTGGTGAGGCCTCACCTGGAGTACTGTGTTCAGTTCTGGAGACCGTATCTACAAAGAGACAAAGACAAGATGGAAGCGGTACAGAGAAGGGCGACCAGAAAGGTGGAGGATCTTCATTGGATGACGTACGAGGAGAGATTGAAGAATCTAAATATGTATACCTTGGAGGAAAGGAGGAGCAGGGGTGATATGATTCAGACTTTCAGATACTTGAAAAACTTTAATGATCCAAAGACAACGACAAACCTTTTCCGTAGGAAAAAAATCAGCAGAACCAGAGGTCACGAGCTGAGGCTCCAGGGAGGAAGACTAAGAACCAATGTCAGGAAGTATTTCTTCACGGAAAGGGTGATGGATGCCTGGAATGCCCTTCCGGAGGAAGTGGTGAAGTCTAAAACTGTGAAGGACTTCAAAGGGGCGTGGGATAAACACTGTGGATCCATCAAGTCTAGTGGGCATAAATAGAGAGGAGGCAGCAAACACTGCATGGAGCGGCAGTAACCACTGAGGCATTCACGGAGCGGGATGCCAGTGGCCAGTGGTTGGTGTTCCACCTTCACAGAGCGGAAGGATGGAGGGATGCCATCTCAAAAAAATAAAAAACAAACAAACAAGCAAACAAAACAGGGGTGGGTAAGGGGCAGGGGTGTGGCCTGCTGGTTGCAGCGGTTGCTACCCCTGATTGAGCTGGATGTTCACTAGGATGGCGCTGCTCTCTGCATTGGTGGAGGGGTGGAAGGGAATTGGGGCAGGAGGGTGCTGGAAGCCAATAGAGACGGGTGGGAGGGAGAAAAAAGGGGGAAAAATGGATAAACTGCGTAGTTTGCTGGGCAGACTGGATGGGCCGTTGGTCTTCTTCTGCCGTCACTTCTATGTTTCTATGTTTCTATGTTAATGGCGTTTTTATACCGATATTAGTAGGTACATCATATCGGTTTAGATAAAAAAATAGATGGAAAATACAAAAAACAGGGAAATGGGGGGGGGGGGGGGGGGGGGGGGGGACACAACATAGTGCAACAACTAGAGAAAACTAGATAGATGAGCCAGAAAGGATGAACTGGAGAGGTAGCATATTAACATGTTAACTTAGCATATTAACGTGTTAACTTGAGTCCCACCAGACCAGTTCAGATGCCTGGGTTTTTCTCCTCAACAGCAGATAGAGACAGAGAATAAAGCAGAGTTGATTACCTGTAACAGATGTTTTCCAAGGACAGCAAAATGTCAGTTCTCACACGTGGGTGACATCATCTGATGAAGCCTGGCATGGAAAACTTATGTCAAAGTTTTTTTAACTTTGTCTGAGCCCTAGTAAGCATGACCATGCATGCATTGTCATGTGGGATCTCTTCAGTCTAATTGCATAACATAAAATAAAATAAAACCAAGAAGAAGAAACCAAACTCGCCGAGGAGGTGGGTAGGTCTCTTGAGACTGACATCCTGCTGATCTCGGACAATACCTGCTACAGGTAAGCAACTCTGCTTTCTCCAAGGACAAGCAGGATGGCAGTCTTCACACATGGGTGAATCCCTAGCTATAGGAGGCCCCCTAACAAAAAAAAGGAACAAAAATACAGTGCCAATGGCCACAACAACAACATTTTGGTTGGCAACAGGCCTTTTTGCATATGTATACCTTAACGGGTGAGGGAGGCAGCCTGAACAAAAACAATGGGCCCTAGGTGGGAACAGAGTTGGGTTCTACATCTCTAACATGTTCTGGAAGACAGACTTGACAAACCTGCTGTTACATCAGCTATCCCTGATCAAATAATAGTGCAATGTGAATGAGTGCATGGAACTCCATATCTTGTCCATGGGGACTGATCGCAAGTGGGACACCGATACTGCCATGGCTCGGACAGAATGAGCCTTGACATGGCCCACAAGATTCAACCCTGTCTGGGCATCAAAGAATTTGCTAGCCATTTAGAGAGCATCTGTTTGGCAATGGCAATTCCCAGCTTGCCCTGATCATAGGAAACAAAAAGCTGGGTTGACTATCTCTCAACCTAGCTTGATGTTGAGAGAACATTGCACAAATCTCATCTTTAGGTGAGTTTCCTCACTCTGAAGGTCATCAAATCTTCACAAGAGAACACTCTTCTGTCCGTTTGTCTCACTTTGAATGTCAAAGTGGCCTCTAACCCCTACACTAATACCTAAACCTCACCTCGAGTTACTAGGTGGCCTCCCATAGTGATATAAATACCAATCTAGCGTGAGGGCATTATGGCTAGGCTCTCTCTCTCCGCTCTCTCCCTCCAGCTAGGCTGGCTCTCCAGGAGCTTAAACATGGTCCCCCCAGTGGTTGTATGTAGGAAATATATCAATTCTGGCACTTATTGCAAAGTGCGAAAAAGATAGCGCTTTGCATAGGTATTAGCACAAATTGCGATAAACTGTCGATTACCATAAAACACACCCCTTTTCCTATTGCATATGATATTTAGTGCATTTTGATAAATCCAGGCAAAAGGCCTGAAGTTCACTGATTCAGCATGTTGAAGTGACTGCCACCAAAATACGACTTTCCAGATCAAATACTTCAGGTCACAGAAGCACAGCGATTCAAAAGGAACTTTCATCAGTTGAGGTAAGAGCATGTTGCAGTCCCATGACACTGCGAGAGGTCTTAAGATAGGTTTCAAATGAAGAATACAACTAAAGGATCTGCAGAATTGGGCTTACCTTCTACATGGTGATGGTATGTGCCAATTGCCCTAAGGTGAACCCTGAATTGGCTTAAGACTAGCCTCAGAGAGATGTAGAAGGTAGTCGAGCAGTTTTTCTGCAGAGCAGACGGGGGTCTAAGGCCTTTTGTTTATACCACATGGTAAATTATCTCCATTTCAGTTGATAAGAGTTTCTAGTAGAAGGCTTTCTGGAACCCAAACGAAACAACACATCCTCAGAGAGATCAAGGGGTTATAAGATCAGCCTCTCAACATACCAGGGTACAAATTATATCACAATGACAGAGAGGAGCACTCGGGAGGAGGTGTGGCACTTTATGTCCAGGATGGCATGGAGTCCAACAGGATAAACATCCTGCATGAGACTAAATACAAAATTGAATATTTATGGGTAGAAATCCCTTGTGTGTCAGGGAAGACTATAGTGATAGGGGTATACTACCGTCCACCAGGTCAAGATGGTGAGATGGACAGTGAAATGCTAAGAGAAATTAGGGAAGCTAACCAAATTGGTAGTGCAGTAATAATGGGAGACTTCAATTACCCCAATATAGACTGGGTAAATGTATCATCGGGTCACGCTAGAGAGATAATGTTCCTGGATGGAATAAATGATAGCTTTATGGAGCAATTGGTTCAGGAACCGACGAGAGAGGGAGCAATTTTAGATCTAATTCTCAGTGGAGCACAGGACTTGGTGAGAGAGGTAACGGTGGTGGGGCCGCTTGGCAATAGTGATCATAATATGATCAAATTTGATTTAATGACTGGAAAAGGAACAGTGTGCAAATCCAAGGCTCTCGTGCTAAACTTTCAAAACAGAAACTTTGATAAAATGAGAAAAATTGTTAGAAAAAAACTGAAAGGAGCAGCTACAAAAGTAAAAAATGTGCAAGAGGCGTGGTCATTGTTAAAAAATACCATTCTAGAAGCACAGTCCAGATGTATTCCACACATTAAGAAAGGTGTAAAGAAGGCAAAACAATTACCGGCATGGTTAAAAGGGGAGGTGAAAGAAGCTATTTTAGCCAAAAGATCTTCATTCAAAAATTGGAAGAAGGATCCAACAGAAGAAAATAGGATAAAGCATAAACATTGGCAAGTTAAATGTAAGACATTGATAAGACAGGCTAAGAGATAATTTGAAAAGAAGTTGGCTGTAGAGGCAAAAGCTCACAGTAAAAACTTTTTTAAATATATCCAAAGCAGAAAGCCTGTGAGGGAGTCAGTTGGACCGTTAGATGATTGAGGGGTTAAAGGGGCACTTAGAGAAGATAAGGCCATCGCGGAAAGATTAAATGATTTCTTTGCTTCTGTGTTTACTGAAGAGGATGTTGGGGAGGTACCCGTAATGGAGAAGGTTTTCATGGGTAATGATTCAGATGGACTGAATCAAATCACGGTGAACCTAGAAGATGTGGTAGGCCTGATTGAAAAACTGAAGAGTAGTAAATCACCTGGACCTGATGGTATACACCCCAGAGTTCTGAAGGAACTAAAAAATGAAATTTCAGACCTATTAGTACAAATTTGTAACATCATTAAAATCATCCATTGTACCTGAAGACTGGAGGATAGCAAATGTAACCCCAATATTTAAAAAGGGCTCCAGGGGTGATCCGGGAAACTACAGACCGGTTAGCCTGACTTCAGTGCCAGGAAAAATAGTGGAAAGTGTTCTAAACATCGAAATCACAGAACATATAGAATGACATGGTTTAATGGAACAAAGTCAGCATGGCTTTACCCAGGGCAAGTCTTGCCTCACAAATCTGCTTCACTTTTCTGAAGGAGTTAATAAACATGTGGATAAAGGTGAACCGGTAGATATTGTATACTTGGATTTTCAGAAGGCGTTTGACAAAGTTCCTCTTGAGAGGATTCTAGGAAAAGTAAAAAGTCATGGGATAGGTGTCCTTTCATGGATTGCAAACTGGCTAAAAGACAGGAAACAGAGAGTAGGATTAAATGGGCAATTTTCTCAGTGGAAGAGAGTGGACAGTGGAGTGCCTCAGGGATCTGTATTGGGACCCTTACTTTTCAATATATTTATAAATGATCTGGAAAGAAATATGACGAGTGAGATAATCAAATTTGCAGATGACACAAAATTGTTCAGAGTAGTTAAATCACAAGCAGATTGCGATAAATTGCAGGAAGACCTTGTGAGACTGGAAAATTGGGCATCCAAATGGCAGATAATATTTAATATGGATAAGTGCAAGGTGATGCATATAGGGAAAAATAACCCATGCTATAATTACACAATGTTGGGTTCCATATTAGGTGTTACAACCCAAGAAAGAGATCTAGGTGTCATAGTGGATAACACATTGAAATCGTCAGTACAGTGTGCTGCGGCAGTCAAAAAAGCAAACAGAATGTTGGGAATTATTAGAAAGGGAATGGTGAATAAAACGGAAAATGTCATAATGCCTCTGTATCGCTCCATGGTGAGACCGCACCTTGAATACTGTGTACAATTCTGGTTGCCGCATCTCAAAAAAGATATAATTGCGATGGAGAAGGTATAGAGAAGGGCTACCAAAATGATAAGGGGAATGGAACAACTCCCCTATGAGGAAAGACTAAAGAGGTTAGGACTTTTCAGCTTGGAGAAGAGACGACTGAGGGGGGATATGATAGAGGTGTTTAAAATCATGAGTGGTCTAGAACCGGTAGATGTGAATCGGTTATTTACTCTTTCGGATAGTAGAAAGACTAGGGGGCACTCCATGAAGTTAGCATGGGGCACATTTAAAACTAATCGGAGAAAGTTCTTTTTTACTCAACGCACAATTAGACTCTGGAATTTGTTGCCGGAGGATGTGGTTAGTGCAGTTAATATAGCTGTGTTTAAAAAAGGATTGGATAAGTTCTTGGAGGAGAAGTCCATTACCTGCTATTAAGTTCACTTAGAGAATAGCCACTGCCATTAGCAATAGTTACATGGAATAGACTTAGTTTTTGGGTACTTGCCAGGTTCTTAAGGCCTGGATTGGCAACTGTTAGAAACAGGATGCTGGATTTGATGGACCCTTGGTCTGACCCAGTATGGCATTTTCTTATGTTTTTATGTTCTTATCCAAGCTGTGAGCACTAGAGCTTGGAGTTTGGGATGCTGCACCCTGCCATAATCCTGAGTGATGAGAGTTGGAGAAGTCCCCAACCTGATTGGCTTCCTGGTAGACATCTCCTGAATGAGGGAAAACCAAACCTGCCTCCACAAATGGGGGGGGGAGGGGGGGCTATAAGAATAGCAGCCCCTTTGTCTTCACTGAGTTTCCACAAAGATTTTACAATTAGTGGAATTTAACATCAGCTTACAGACGTTCCTAGCACCAATGTAGGGTTAGGCTTCTGAGGCTAATTACCCATGTGCTCTGTATATAGAACACAAGAAAGGGACCTTCCTGTTCCAGGGAGCCATGAACAGGTCCATCTCCAGAGCTGCCTAGAGGTGGAAGAACCAATTTTCTACTCCTGGTCCAGGAGTCCAGGTCCATTAACTCAGACCATCCACCACCTCATTCTCCAGCTGGTCAGGTAAGTGGCTCAGAGCATCATCCCCTGAGAGGCTGCCCAAATTAACAGTTGGACTGCCTTATGAAAGATGAGGTAAGAACCTGTACCCCCCCACTTGCTGATGTAAAACATTGCCACTTAATTTCCATTTAGACCAGTACAATTTTGTTGGATATCCAATCTCTGAAAGTCCATAGTGCGTACCAGATTGCCCAGAGCTCAAGGACGTTTATTTGATATTGGCATTTTCGGGCAGACCAAGTGCTCTGATTGCGAAGCCCATTCATATGAGCTCCCCAACCCAGGTTGGATGCATCCATGGTAAAGACCTTTTGGTCTGGAGAAATTTGGAATGGAATATACCCCAAACCAGACTGGAATTGTCCCATCACCAGAAAAGTGAATCCCAGAATAATGGAGTGACTCAAATGCAATCCTGGAGGGTCTGTGTGACTTGGAGCCACTGAGACTGCAAGGTCTATTGGGCTGTCTACATATGCAGTCTTTCCATGGGAGTGATGTGAACAGTTGTGGCCATGTGTACCAAAGGCCTCAACATGTGCCAAGCTGATATCTGCTGACTCTACTGAATCTCTGCCGCAATGGCCATCAGAGTGTCAGCCTGTTTATGCAGGAGGAAGGCCTTGGCCTGAGTCATAGCTAGCAGAGTTCTGATAAACTCCAATTGAGATGACAAACTGAGATGAGATTTTGGGTACCTGATGATGAACCCTAGTGATTTAAACACCTCAATAGTCACACATATTGACTTCTTGGCTTCTTTCCAAGATGTGCTCTTGACCAGCCAATTGTCCAATAGGGAAATATGTGCACCTTCAGTCTGTGAAGATGTGCTGCAACCACGGCTAAACATTTTGTAAAGACTCAAGGAGCGGATGTCAACCCAAATAGCAGAATTCAATACTTAAAGTTTCCCACCTCGACTCTGAGATACTTCCTGTGATTGGGGAAGATCTTGATGTGAGTGTAGGTGTCTTTGAGAATGAGAGAGCATAGCCATTCCCCTCTTTGAAGAAAAGGGATCAAGGTGCCCAGGGATATCATTTTGAACTTTACTTTTTTTTAGAAATTTAAGGCCCTTAGGATCAGGGTGAGATGGAATTGCCCTGTTTCCTTTGGAATCCCATCCCTCTCTCACCTAGTGGAATGGGCTTGACTGCTCTGGCCATTAAGAGGGAGGAAAGCTCCAAAAGTAGTACCTTCTGATGTGCTATGAGGCCCCAAGATGGGCTCGGAGGGAGATTTGGTGGGACACCCAATAGGTTTAATTTGTACCCTCTGCGGAATATACTAAGGATATATCTCTCTGAGGTTTTACTGTCAGCACTGGTACCGGGATTCTGGTTATGCTCTTTCTGGTCCAGTCAAAACACCCATCCTCGAGGTTGGCTGGGATTCTGTTTATAGCTTAGGTCTCTTCTGCTGCATGGGATGGCTGCCTGGGGCCTGCTGCTGATGGGACCAAGTAGGCAGAGGATAGTGTCTCCTTGGGCAGAAATCTTCCTCTGCCCAAATCTCATGAACCTCCTGGAGGAGGCGGTTGAGTCTGCGTGGCCATGGAGAGCTGCTGGAGCATTGCATAGTGATCATCGATATGCGCTACTGATCCTTTAATTGATATCCAAAGAGATTCTCTCCAATTCATGGCACATCAGCGAGTTGCTCTTGCACTTCTGGGTGAAGATCAGAGGCTCATAGCCAGGTGAGTCTACGGGCCCCAAACCCAACAGCAGAGACTCTCGTTGCCACTTCAAAAACATCGTAGGTCAATTGGATCTCCTGTTTTCTACATTCCATGCTCTTGCTCACCAGTGACTGGAGGGTGTCTTGCTGCTACTGAGGATGCTGCATAGCTACCTCCTGCACCTGCTTTAGGATATCCCACATATACTGGCCCATGAACAGCTGGTAGGCCACTATAGGGGAAATGAGCATAGCTTTCTGAAACACTTTCTTTCCAAGAGTATCCATGGCCCTAAAATCCCTCTCCCCAATGGATCCCAAGGCTCCCCATGGGGAGCTTTGTCCTCTGAGGATTTGGGGTTGACCATTGGGATGTTCATCACTGTCTCTGATGTCCCTTGGGGCATCGGCACAGTGGCAGAACTGACATTGATGCTGGTATTGGCAGAGCACCAACAAGCACTTGCAAGTAATCAAGATACCAGAGTAGCAGCTTGAGGAAAGGTGGTGCCAAGCTCAGTGCCATTGGTGCTCTTAAAATGAGGTCCTGCAGTGCCTTCTCCATGGCCAGCTGCACTTGTTTTCTCCAATTACTCCTCCAAAACTGCTAATGCCAACACCAACTGTCCGTCCAGGCCTTAAGTCCCTAGGTGGGATTCACCTCTATCCTCAATTGCTGTGCCTGTCCTTCCAGGCCTTATGTCCCTAAGTGGGATTCACCTCTGTCCTCGATTGCTGTGCCTGTCCTTCCAGGCCTTATGTCCCTAGGTGGGATTGCCCTCTGTCCTCGATTGCTTTGCCTGTCTGTCCAGGCCTTATGTCCCTACAAGGGTTGGACCTCAATTGCTTTGCCTGTCCGTCCAAGCCTTATGTCCCTAAGTGGGCTTGACCTCTGTCCTTGACTGCTGTGCCAGTCCATCCAGGCCTTATGTCCCTACAAGGGTTTGACCTCGATTGCTTTGCCTGTCCGTCTAGGCCTTATGACCCTACAAGGTTTGGACCTCAATTGCTTTGCCTGTCCGTCCAGGCCTTATGACCCTAAGTGGGCTTGACCTCTGTCCTTGACTGCTGTGCCAGTCCATCCAGGCCTTATGTCCCTACAAGGGTTTGATCTCGATTGCTTTGCCTGTCCTTCCAGGCCTTATGTCCCTACAAGGGTTGGACCTCGATTGCTTTGCCTGTCCGTCCAGGCCTTATGACCCTACAAGGTTTGGACCTCGATTGCTTTGCCTGTTCGTCCAAGCCTTATGTCCCTACATGGGCTTGACCTCTGTCCTCGACTGCTGTGCCTATTCATCCATGCCTTATATCCCTAGGTGTGCCTGTCTGTCCAGGCCTTATGTCCCTAGGTGGGATTGCCCTCTGTCATCGAATCTGTACCTGTCCGTCCAGGCCTTATGTCCCTAGGTGGGATTTCCCTCTGTCCTCGAAGGCTGTGCCTTCCTGTCCGTCCAGGCCTTATGTCCCTAGCTGGGATTGACCTCTGTCCTCTATTGCTGTGCCTGTCTGTCCAGGCATTATGTCCCTAGGTGGGATTCACCCCTGTCCTCCACTGCTGTTCCTGTCCGTCCTGGACTTATGTCCCTACAAGGGTTGGACCTCGATTTCTTTGCCTGTTCATCCAGGCCTCATGTCCCTACAAGGGTTGGACCTCAATTGCTTTGCCTGTTCGTCCAAGCCTTATGTCCTTACAAGGGTTTGACCTCGATTGCTTTGTCTGTCCATCCAGGCCTTATGTCCCTAAGTGGGCTTGACCTCTGTCCTTGAATGCTGTGCCTGCCTGTCCGTCCAGGCCTTATGTCACCACGTGGGCTTGACTGCTATGCCTGTCCATTCAGGCCTTTTGTCCCTAGGTGGGATTGCCCTATGTCCTCAACTGCTGTGCCTGTCCATCCAGGCCTAATGTCCCTACAAGAGTTGGACCTCGATTGCTTTGCCTGTCCGTCCAGGCTTTTTGTCCCTACAAAGGTTGGACCTTGATTGCTTTGCCTGTCCGTCCAGGCCTTATGTCCCTAGGTGGGATTGACCTCTGTCCTCGACTGCTGTGCCTGTCCATCCAGGCCTTATGTCCCTACATGGGCTTGACCTCTGTCCTCGAATGCTGTGCCTGCCTGTCCGTCCAGGCCTTATGTCCCTAGGTGGGATTGACCTCTGTCCTCGACTGCTGTGCCTGCCCATCCAGGCCTTATGTCCCTACATGGGCTTCACCTCTGTCCTCGAATGCTGTGCCTGCCTGTCCGTCCAGGCCTTATGTCCCTAGGTGGGATTGACCTCTGTCCTCGACTGCTGTGCCTGTCCATCCAGGCCTTATGTCCCTACATGGGCTTGACCCCTGTCCTCGAATGCTGTGCCTGCCTGTCCGTCCAGGCCTTATGTCCCTAGGTGGGATTGCCCTCTGTCCTCGACTGCTGTGCCTGTTCATCCAGGCCTTATGTCCCTAGATGGGATTCACCTCTGTCCACGACTGCTGTGCCTGTCCGTCCAAGACTTATGTCCCTACAATAGTTGGACCTCGATTGCTTTGCCAGTTCATCCAGGACATATTTCCCTACAAGGGTTGGACCTCGATTGCTTTGCCTGTCCTTCCAGGCCTTATGTCCCTACAAAGGTTGGACCTCGATTGCTTTGCCTGTCCATCCAGGCCTTATGTCTCTACGTGGGCTTGCCCTCTGTCCTCGAATGCTGTGCCTGTCCATCCAGGCCTTATGTCTCTACAAGGGTTTGACTTAGATTGTATGCCCTCTGGGGATAGGGAAATACCTACAGTACCTGAATGTAATCCACTATGAAGTACTAGAAAAGCGTGAAAAGCAGAATATAAATAAATAACAAAATTGCTGGGCCTGTCCGTCCAGACCTTATGTCCCTAGCTGGGCTTCACCTCTGTCCACGACTGCTGTGCCTGTTCGTCTAGGCCTTATGTCCCTAGGAGGGATTGCCCTCTGTCCTCGAATGCTGTGCCTATACGTCCAGGCCTTATGTCCCAACAAGGGATGGACCTCGATTGCTTTGCCTGTCCATCCAGGCCTTATGTCCCTATGTGAGCTTGACCTCTGACCTCGACTGCTGTGCCTGTCCATCCAGGCCTTATGTCCCTACAAGGGTTTGACTTAGATTGTAAGCTCTCTGGGGATACCTAAAGTACCTGAATGTAATCCACTATGAAGTGCTGGAAAACCGTGAAAAGTGGAATATAAATAAATAAATAAATAAAAAACAACAAATTGCTGTGCCTGTTCTTCCAGGTCTTATGTCCCTACGTGGGATTGCCCTTTGTCCTTGAATGCTGTGCCTGTCCGTCCAGGCCTTATGTCCCTACGTGGGCTTGACCTCTGTCCTCTAATGCTGTGCCTGTCTGGCCAGGCCTTATGTCCAGTCCTAATGGCTCGTTGCAAGGGGAAACCTCAGTCTCTGGCAATTCAAACTAGTAATCCATCACAGTATGGATCCTTAAATAAAACAAATAGTTTTCTTTAGTTTCAGGGCAGAGAAGAGTACTTCCTCCTTCTTGATTATGAAGTCATGATCTGTTTGCAAATGCTTAAATCCTAACAATTTGTACCATTATACGCTCGAGGGGTCAACCCATTCTAGGGTGCCCTTTCCTGCCCAAAGGATAGGGAACTCTCCCCGTTGTTGCAGCCTATCCTCTTAGCACCTGTTGACCCATGTTCAGAACAAGAAAAGATCTCCAAGGTACTTAGATTGTGGCAAACACAACACAGTGAGACCATGCTCACAGTGAGACCCTGCTCCAGGTCGCCACACTTTGAAGGTTCATGCTCCATTCTAGGGGCCAACCCATTCCAGGGAGCCCTTCCCGGCTCAAAGGAAAGGGAACTCTCCCCAGGTGTAGTCAGCCTGTATCTACCCTCTGACCCATGTTGAACCGCTGTTTACATGGTAACCTCCTCCGCCTCGGCCTTGAAAATTCTCGTTTGTATATCTGCTAACTCTACCAGATTGTAAAAGACCAGCGAGAGCTTACTAGATGCCAATGGAATCACCCTACTCTAGGGGTCAACCCATTCTAGAGAGCCCTTTCTTCCACAAAGGAAAGGGAATTCTCACCAGGTGTAGCCAGCCTTTATCTACCCTCTGCCTCTCTGCCTTGCTGCCATACCCAGATGACTCACTCAACTCCTTGTGGTGTTCTGGCCATTATCACGGTTGCTCAGTGTGTTGGTGCTAGTCTTTCTGCTTGCTATGTTCCCCCTTCATTGTGCTGTAGGATGTTGATGCCACTTGTCTTGCCACTTTGCCTGTCGTGCTGCCTTCGAGGGTTCATGCATATGTTATTGGTGCTCTCTTTTGAAGCTGTGTTGTGTTTTTGACATTCTCGCTGCTGCTTTGCACCTCTATTTGCCCTCCTACTCGGACTCCCTTCTTCCCACATCAAACCTCTAAAACTCCTCCAAAATGCTACTGCACGCATCCTCACCAATGTCAATAAGAAAGACCACATCACTCCCACCCTCATTGATCTCCACTGGCTTCCCATTCACTCACGAATTATTTACAAGACCCTCACCCTCATCCACAAAAGTATTACTAACGAACACTGCAACTGGCTAAACCCACCCTTCCTCCCTCGTACCTCCACAAGACCCACCCGTGCTTCCATCCGTGGAACTCTTATCCCTCCCTCCATAAAATCCACTAGACTCATCTCCACCACCAATAGAGCCCTTTCCCTTGCAGGCCCCTCCCTCTGGAGCTCTGACCGTGCGGAGGATCAACGCGTCTCCCGGATGGGCGGGGATTCGGCAATGGGCTCTTCCCTGCAGAGGCAGCGGGGAAGGCAAGGCCCCCAAAAGGTTGCGAGAGAGGACGTCCCGGCGGGAGGACGCGGCGGCACGGGCACCCGTGAATAGCCACAGACAGCCTCGCGGGGGAGGGCCGGGCGAGGCGGGGCGGCCTCCGCCCGGGCCCCCCCCGGCCGCGACCCCCGTGCCCGGGCCGGGCACGGGGAGACGCGTCGATCCTCCGCACGGTCAGAGCTCCCCGAGTCGGGCGACCCCCGGAGGTCTGCGCTTGAGGGGACGAAGGGTATATCCCGCCGGAAAGAGGCGGGGGGGGTGGAACACCCTGCGAACGGACCCCAGCCGCGCGCTCCGGCGTTCCCCGCGATGGGGGGGTGGGGGGAAACGCCGTGGCGATTGACGTACGGGCGACCCTCAGACAGGCGTAGCCCCGGGAGGAACCCGGGGCCGCAAGGTGCGTTCGAAATGTCGATGATCAATGTGTCCTGCAATTCACACTAATTCTCGCAGCTAGCTGCGTTCTTCATCGACGCACGAGCCGAGTGATCCACCGCTAAGAGTCACGGGTTCATACGTTTCTCGGGCGCGTCCCTCTCGACCCACCCCACCGGAGGGGTGGGGGTGGGTGGTGGCGGCGAGGCGCGGGTAGTCACGGAGGGCGAGAGAGCGCGCGAGACCCGAGGCAGGCTGGGATCCCCGGCGACCTCCGTCATGGGACGGGAGGCTGTGGGACATCGCGCCCTGTTCACGGTCGACGGAAGATGGAAAGCGATATGGTGGTGGTGGTGGGGGGGGGTTGGGTAGCCCCCTCCCCCCCCCAGACAACACGGAACAGGTCCAGGCGCTCGGCCCGGTAGCCTCACCCGCTCGCCATCGTGGGGGGGCAGGTTCTCCGAGGCGGGAGAGGCAGGCCTCTCTTCCACCTGCCTGGC